>NC_057807.1:59535745-59885562 GCF_018294505.1 Triticum aestivum
CCCGGGAATACTTCCCGGATGCTTCCCCCCTTCACCGGTATCACCTCCTACCGCGTTAGAACACGTCTAGCTCTGCCTGTTATCCTGTTATGCACTTGCTTGCTATGTATTTACTGTTTCTCCCCCCCTCTCCTCTTCGGTAGACCCCGTGACGATGCTGACGCGCCAGTTCGACTACGGAGTTGACGACCCCTCTCTCTTGCCAGAGCAACCAGGCAAGCCCCCCCCTTGATCACCAGATATCGCCTATTCTACTCTATACTGCTTGCATTAGAGTAGTGTAGCATGTTACTGCTTTCAGTTGATCCTATTCTGATGCATAGCCTGACATTGTTGCTACATCTATTGATACCTTACCTGCAATCCTAAATGCTTAGTATAGGATGCTAGTTTATCATCATTGGCCCTACATTGGTGTCAGTCTGCCTTGCTATAATATTGGGCCGTGATCACTCGGGAGGTGATCACGGGTATATACTGTACATACATACATACTATACAGATGGTGACTAAAGTCGGGTCAGCTCGAAGAGTACCCGCGAGTGATTCACTGATTGGGGGCTGAAAGGACCTTTGTCCCGACGGCCCTCTGTGTGGATCTTTGAGGCGGAGCGACAGGGCAGGTTGAGACCACCTAGGAGACAGGTGGGCCTGGCCCTGTTCGGCATTCGCGGATACTTAACACGCTTAACGAGATCTTGGTATTTGATCTGAGTTGGCTATGAGCTTATACGCACTAACCATCTACGTGGTAGTAGTTATGGGTATCCCGACGTCGTGGTATCAGCCGAAGCCCTTCAGACGTCAGCGACGGAGCGGCGCGCGCCGGATTGGAACGTAAGCCTGCTCTTGTATTAAGGGGGCTAGTTCTGCTTTCGGCCGCGTACGCAACGTGCAGGTGTGCTATGGGCGATGGGCCCAGACCCCTGTGCGCTTAGGTTTAGACCGGCGTGCTGGCCTCTCTGTTGAGCCTAGGTGGGGCTGCGACGTGTTGATCTTCCGAGGCCGGGCATGACCCAGGAAAGTGTGTCCGGCCAAATGGGATCGAGCGTGTTGGGGAATGTGGTGCACCCCTGCAGGGAAGTTAATCTATTCGAATAGCCGTGATCTTCGGTAACAGGACGACTTGGAGTTGTACCTTGACCTTATGACAACTAGAACCGGATACTTAATAAAACACACCCTTCCAAGTGCCAGATACAACCGGTGGTCGCTCTACCTCAGGGATATGAGGAGGGGATCGCCGGGTAGGATTATGCTATGAGATGCTATTTGGAGATGCTACTTGGAGGACTTCAATCTACTCTCTTCTACTTGATGCAAGACGGTGGCTGCGAGAAGCGTAGTCTTCGACAGGATTAGTTATCCCCCTCTTATTCTGGCATTCTGCAGTTCAGTCCACTGATATGGCCTCCCTACACATATACCCATGCATATGTAGTGTAGTTCCTTGCTTGCAAGTACTTTGGATGAGTACTCACGGTTGCTTTCTCCCCCTTTTTCCCCTTTTCCTTTCTTTCTGGTTGTCGCAACCAGATGCTAGAGTCCAGGAGCCAGACGCCACCGTCGACGACGACCCCTACTACACCGGAGGTGCCTACTACTACGTGCTGCCCGCTGGCGACGACCTGGAGTAGTTAGGAGGATCCCAGGCAGGAGGCCTGCGCCTCTTTCGATCTGTATCCCAGTTTGTGCTGGCCTTCTTAAGGCAACTTGTTTAACTTATGTCTGTACTCAGATATTGTTGCTTCCGCTGACTCGTCTATGATCGAGCACTTGTATTCGAGCCCTCGAGGCCCCTGGCTTGTATTATGATGCTTGTATGACTTATTTTATTTGTAGAGTTGTGTTGTGATATCTTCCCGTGAGTCCCTGATCTTGATCGTACACATTTGCGTGCATGATTAGTGTACGATTGAATCGAGGGCGTCACAGAGAGAGAGATAGAGAGAGAGAGAGAGGGAGGGAGAGAGAGACTCGTATCTTTGGCAGCCCCAAAACCCCCATTATATATAGGAGGAGGGGAGGTGGCTGCGCCCCCTCTAGGGTTCCCACCCTAGGGGGTGCAGCAGCCCTAGATGGGACTGGAGGGGGCGGCCAGGAGGGGGAGAGAGGGGGCGCGCCCTAGGGTAGGCCTTTAGGCCCATCTGCACCTAGGGTTTCCCCTCTCTCCTCCTAGCTGCGCCTTGGGCCTTGGTGGGAGTCCCTTCCTACTCTTGGCCCATGCAAGCCTCCGGGGCTGGTGGCTGCTACATCTTGAGCTTGCGTTGGTTTTCCTAGAAGAGGAAAGGGTGATGCAGCACAGTAGGTAAGTATTTCCCTCAGTTTTTGAGAACCAAGGTATCAATCCAGTAGGAGGCTCCTCACAAGTCCCACGAACCTACAGAAACAAACAAAGAACTCGCAACCAACGCGATAAAAGGGTTGTCAATCCCTTCACGGCCACTTGCGAAAGTGAGATCTGATACAGATAATATGATAAGTTAAATATATTTTTGGTATTTTATAATATAGATGCAAAAAGTAAAGATGCAAGTAAAAGTAGATTGAAAGCTTATATGATAAAAGATAGACCCGGGGGCCATAGGTTTCACTAGAGGCTTCTCTCAGAATAGCATAAGTATTATGGTGGGTGAACAAATTACTGTCGAGCAATTGATAGAAAAGCGAATAATTATGAGATTATCTAGGCATGATCATGTATATCGGCATCACGTCCGTAACAAGTAGACCAACTCCTGCCTGCATCTACTACTATTACTCAACACATCGACCGCTATCCAGCATGCATCTAGAGTATTAAGTTCATAAGAACAGAGTAACGCATTAAGAAAGATGACATGATGTAGAGGGGTAAACTCAAGCAATATGATATAAACCCCATGTTTTTATCCTCGATGGCAACAATACAATACATGCCTTGTGTCGGGGGTTGGGTACGACATATGCCAAAGGATGGCTTATCATGGTGGGAGCGAGTAGAACGTCGCCGGTGCCCGGAAGTGGGATGAGGCGAAGACATGCACGCCGGCGGAACTTACCCAGCTTCAGGGCTCTCCGAGGAGATAACACCCCTACTGCTGCTCTGCGGGGTCTCCGCATGGTCACTATGTCAAAGTGGTTACAATGGTGCTCCTGGAGTTGTATCTAGAGGTAGGAGAAGGCAAGGCTAGCTCCCTCCTTCCTGTGATCTAAGGTCTATTTCTATCTGGGTCCGAACCCTTTGCATGGGCTTCCCGGGGGGTTTATATAGGCCTACCCCCAGGGGTACAATAGTAATCCGGCTGGGCATGGGTCCCAGCCGTCTGTCTCTCAGGCCACCGTCCTCTCTGCCGACTACTGGGGCCTGCCGTCTGGCGGGTCCCGCGGACAGGCCTGATACTGTAGCAGTACTCCTGATGACGCTGGCTTGGTCATGCGGTCATGGCAACAGCGCCGCCGTCTGACGTGCGTTCACTGTCGCCATTCCCCATCTTGTCTGGTTAATGGCGGGCGGGGCCCGTGGGAGAGGGGTCGGCCGACTCCAGGGGGCCGACTCCCACGGTCCGTCTTCCGAACGCTCGTGCCATCTTCTATCTACCCACTAACGGGCGGCCCCGCCGTCCTTGGGTCATACTGGCAAGCATCATGGGCGCAGTGCGCCGCCCACTGTGGCTGAGGTCAGGGCAGGCATGGCAACAGTGCCGCGCCTCGCCGGAGATCTTCAGCGATACGGCTTACTGTAGCCATGCCGCCCCCCTGTAAGCAGGGGGAACGGCCATGCCGTTGCCGTACCCCGCCTCGTCCTTCGAGACGAGGGTGGAGTCGCGGGCCGACTCTCCATAGCCGGCCTCCCTGGAAGTCACCGGCCATGAGTCAGCTTATCTTGGAGTCGCCGTCTGGGACTCGGCATATCTTGGAGTCGCCGTCTGGGACTCGGCATATCTTGGAGTCGCCGTCTGGGACTTGGCCTAGGCGGCGCTACTGATCCCAATGTCTTGAAAGGTTCTGAGGCTCGGGTCAGCCTATCCGTGGCCCGTTACTCCGACAGTAGTCCCCGAAGCTGGTGAGGCTCCGCGGATACTGTGTCGTGGGGCCTCAACAGTTTCATTTTTTAGGACTTCGCTTGTCGTCTTCCTTCAGGCCGACTGTCCGAAAGTCGGATTTGCAGAGGGCCGTATGGCTTCGTGGAGAGTTCGAAAGTCGTGGCGGGAGACCGGGCGGCGTGCCTGATACGCTTCCCCGCGGCCGCCCGCCGCGGTCCTATCGCGTGGTGCCACGTGGCGAGGATAGTCTGCCTACCCACGCTCGCGACGGGACGGGCCGTCAGGTGGGGCCCGCCACTACCACGCCTCGGCACACGAACGGATCCGTTGCGGCCATGCGGACGGTTGGGTTTCCCACGTTGTTACTGCGCGCAGTAACTTCGTGGGGTAAATCATGGGGGGCGTGGGGTCCTGCACGCAGTTAATCCCACTCCTGCCGCATCGGCTTCTCAGCCCTCAAGGCTATAAGTAGGCGGGGGGGGGGGAGTGGAGCGGCGAACACGCGCGCCCATCTTCCCTGCTCTCCCACCTCCTCTTGCCTCCTCTTCTTCCTCTTGCCGCCGTCGAGCGAAAACACCCCGCACCAACAGCGATGAGCTCTTCCTCCGCTGCCGCGGGTCCCGCCGTGCGCTCCGGCGTGTGGGACGGCTCGGAGGTGGATGATGACCATATCGAGTTCCTCCGCCGGTCGCGCCGCCTCCCCGGCGCAGACCTCGTGCACGCCCGTGCCGCGCCGGAGGGGGAGATTCTGCCGGCGCCGGAGGAGGGCGAGCGGGTCATCTTCCGCTCGCACCTCATGCGCGGCCTGGGGCTGCCGGCGAGCGGTTTTTTCCGCTCCTTCCTGGAGTTCCACGGGCTCCAGCCGCACCACCTCACCCCAAACACGGTGGTGCTGCTGTCCGCCTTCGCCACTCTGTGCGAAGGCTTCCTTGGCGTACTCCCCACCATCAAGTTGTGGGGAGAATTCTTGTCATCCAAGCTCGGCACGCACGTCGCTGGCGTGCCGGCTCAATGCGGCGCCTTCATCGCGATGCGGCGGTCGACAGCCGACAATCCTTTCCCCGCCATCGTGCTGATTAAATCGGTGAAAATGTGGCAGCGGTCGTACTTTTACGTGAAGAGCGTTGCCCCCGACGGGGACTGGGTCAATCTGCCACCTTATGAAGCCGGCCCGCCGGCTGGGAGGCTCCCCAACTGGTCTAACCGGGCGAAGACGCTGACTTCTGCCGGAGCCGCCGCCGTGGCGCGGCTCCGAGTTCTGACGCAGTCGGAGGGCCTTGTCGGGGCCGACTTGCTAGCTGCCTTCGTGGTGCGCCGAGTCCTCCCTCTTAAAGGCCAGCCTCATCTGATCAGTCAGATGAGCGACCACCGAGACCCGAGTCGGATGTGCACCAGGGAGATGCCCCGCGCAGAGGTGACAAACATGGTGAACCACATCGCGAACTGCGAGCTCTGGGAGGACTGGCAATGTGGCAAGGAGCCGTACTCGCGTGCCAACCCCCCTCCAGTGGTAAGTCACATCTCTTTACCTCTTTGTCTTCTTCATAGCCGACTCCGACTTCTAATTTTCATTGGTTTCTTTGAACTAGAACCCCCTCATGCAGCCTGCGGCCGGCATCACGAGGCCGCCCCGCGAGTTTGTCCCCGACCGAGTGGAGAGCGACGTTGACGACCCAGACTTGGGGGCGGCGGCGATGGAAGCCGACGCCGAAGGTGGGGGAGGAGGAGCGGGAGGCGGCCTCGGGCCCTCGGCCACCTTTGCCGACTGGCGTGATGACGGCGCCGAAGGGGAAGTCGTCCCGCGCCACCAGCCAAGGGTCGGCCCATCGGGCGCGGGTTCCTCCGCCGGTCTGGCCGGCCAAGGCGGCTTGAAGAGGCGCCAGACTGGGCCGAGTTCGTTCGGCGGCAAACCGAAGAAGCTCAAGGGGGCGGCCGCCGCGACCAAACGGGAGGAGGCGGCCGCGAGGGCCAACCGCTTCCGCAAGGAAGTGAAGAGGCTGCCGCTAGTCTCTGCGTAAGTGTTTCCTCCTTTGTCCTTATTTTTCTTCGGTGAATCTCGTCCGAGTTTCTCTTTTTTATTTCTTTTTTTCTTCAAGGCTCCCCTCACCCTTGAGAGGGTCGCCGTCCCCTCCGTCATGGGGTCGGCGGAGACGTCAGCCACCACTCGGCGGGTTGACCCTGCCACCGACCTCCGGGAGGCGACGAAGCGAAACGCGCGGGAGAAGCGCTATGAGGAGGAGGCCGCCCATTTGGAGAAAGCGGAGGCCGAGAAGACGGCGGCCTCCGCCCAGAAAAAGCTGGAAGAGGCCGAAGCCGCCGCAGCAGCAAGGCGGCAGGCCGAGGAGGCTGCGTGCCGCCAGTCGGCGTTGTTCGTCACCCCACTGTCCTCGGCGCCTCCCCCCGCCCCCCGGAGTTCACGGGGCAAACTGGAGAGGCCAGCGCCGAGAACCCTGTCGTGGAGAAGGAGAGCGGTGAGGCCTCCATGTCGGACACGCTCGTGCCACCACCGCCGCCTCCTCCGCCGTCTTCGAGAGCGCACGGCAAACAGCTGGCGGGCCCGACGGTGCCGCCGACTGCAGACGAGTTTGAGGCGAGGCTGCTTCTCCAAGTCGCCTCGCTAGTGCGCCGCCGACTTGAGAGGGCGACCTCGGCGCCGCGACCCCGGGAAACCGGCGCCGCCAGCTCGGCAACCCCAGACGCCGAGGCGACAAGCGCCACGCCCATTGGGTGGTTGCGTGGAGGCGACACAGGGCCGCTGAACCAAGCGCTTCTGGATGTCCAGGCGAAGCTGCGCGCTGAAGGCGACGCCTTTCAAACCTTCACCAGGGCGCATCTGGCTGCGCGAACGGCCGTCCGAGTATGTTCCCCTCTTTCTTTTTGATTCTTGCTTTTCTCTGTGGGGGCGCGACAGCGCACCCACTGGGTGTAGTCCCCGAGTTTCGGGCCGGCTGCTGAGCAGGCGGTTTGGAACTCCCTCTGGCGAGTTCCCAATGTTAACTTTGTCTAAAATGCTTTATTGCAGGAGTATCACAACCTCCGTGCTACCGCCTTCAACCGAAATGTTGAGGAGCTAGGCAGGCGGACTGCCGACTTGTCGGAGAGCCGGGGTGAGTCCTTCTTCTTTTTCGCGGGGGCGTGCTGGCGCACCCGCGGGCTGTAGTCCCCGAGATTCGGGCCGACTGCTGAGCAGTCGGGCCGGATCTTCTCAGCGACTTTCTCTGTTGATGACTCATCGTCTTTCGTCTTTTTCTCCTTCAGAGGCCAACGCCACCCTTCAGCAGCAACTGGGTGAGGCCAACACCGTCTTGCGTGCCAAGGAGGAGGAGTGCAGCAAACTCACCATGGAGCGCGACCTGCTGGCCGCGCAGCTGGCCGAGCAGAAGGAGCTTCTCAAGAAGGCGCAGGACGAGGCCGAGAAGAAGGAGGCCGCCCTCTTGGCCGAGTTTGAGAGCGAGCGCTCCTCCTGGACCGACAGGGAGGCTATGCTGACTTCCGGCTTCCATGAGATTGAAGACATCATCGACGGTGAGTTTCTTTTCTTCCTTTCTTCTTCGAGCTTTTGACTATAGGTCGAGCCGATTTCTGGCTCTTTCGACTTACTTCTTTCTTGTCTTGGCAGACTTCTTCCCTGGCCACTCTCAGGCGGTCACTCAGGCCATCGAGGCTGATCGCGAGATTCAAAGGGCAAGTGGCGCGGAGATCGCCGCCAATGCCCCCCGAACCGTCGATGAGCAGCTTCTGAGCATTGAAGCCCGTCTTCGTCCTGCCCATCGGCTGATGCGCCGGCTTCAGCGTGTCGGCGCCTAGGCGGTTGCCGCTCTGTGGCCAGACATGCCGGCCCTGTGCACCGACCGACGACTGGCTGGAGGTCGCAGCTGGCCGTTTTGAAGCTTGGAAGGGTTCCTCGGCCCGGGCCGGAGCGTGCCGGGCCTTGGGATTTGTCAAGGCATGGTATCCAGGGCTGGACCTGGACCAGCTGGCCGCGTTCCGGTCGGAGGCTCAGGCGGAGTTGGTGGCAGTGGAAGGTGCCCTTGTCGAGCGCGCGGCGGCGATTGCCGACTACACGGACACCAGTGTCTTCGTCCCCGAGCGGGCTATAGGCGGCGAGGAAGTGCCACCAGAGTGGTTCGGGATGAACCCGGACTTCGGCGAGGACTCGGCGGAGGTGATTGACTCCAGCACCGAGGAGGAAGGCGAGGCGGAGGACGAAGGCGAGACGGAGGTGCCAGGAGTCGGAGCAGGCGACCAGCCTCAGCTTGACCGCGCCTCCAGCAACGAGCCGCGTCCAGAGAAGGCGACTGCCGCCGGAGGCGATCAAACTGAGACCGCCCAGCCGGCCGCCCCGGCGCCTGACACCGCCATCTCCTCCGATCCTCCGATCCCGGATGCCGCCTCCTAGGCTGCCGTTTTCGCCTATGCTTTATCTGTCTTAGCAATCTTTTTGGAAAAAATTGTTAAATTCGAACAGTTCCACCCGCGGGGTGTATTTTGAACTTCAACTTCAAAGATTCGGTCAAGGGCCTATGTAAATATTAATCCGTGTTCTATCTTTCCTTGCTCATTGCTCTTTTAGGCCTTTCCCTTTGCCGCCTTCCCTTAGTCGCCGCCTTGCGAGTCGAACAACCGCTCTGCGGACTGTTGTTGGATTAAATGCTTGGCTACTTTGGGAAGGCAAGTACTCGGCCATTTTAGAGTATCTTTAACAAGTTAGATAGAAGGCGGCGGGCCGACTACTAAAGAGTCGGTTGTCTTTAATAGAGGCTAGTATAAAGCGGCTAGCCGACTACTCATGAGTCGGCTTTTTACCTCAGAGATGCTGGAGGCCGTCTTACGCTATGTACATGCTTTGGGTCCTTAGCCATTTTTCATGTGGGCGCCCGTTCTTCCTCACTCCTGGCCACCAAACAGTCGCTCTGCGAGCTGCGACTTTGCCAGGAGACGGATTAGGCACCGCACACTACTTGTCTGACTGCGGGAAGCTCCTCATAGCGCGAGGCGGCGAGTCCTCGGGCCGACTAGTCGGGCCCGGTGCCAAGCGGCTTTTAACAAAGAGTAATATACTCGAAGGCATAATTCTTATCATACAGATAACAAAAAGGGCAGTCCCCGAGCTCGTCTCAGGGGGCCCAAAGTCTTAGTACTTTAATACAAAGGGGTAGCGTGATACATACTGCATCAACTGTAAAATCTTCAAAGAAGATTTGCATTCCATGGGCGTTCTGTCTCTTTGCCGGAGTCGTCCCTCTTGCGCGCTCGGGGCTTCTGAGCATCGATCAGGTAGTAGGAGTCGTTTCCCAGCACCTTGCTGATGATGAAGGGGCCTTCCCAAGGCGCCGCCAGCTTGTGCTGGCCAGCTGTTCGCTGGATCAGTCGGAGCACAAGGTCGCCCTCTTGGAAAGATCTTGGCCTGACCTTCCTGTTGTAGTATCGACGCAGACTCTGCTGGTAGATGCTGGACCGGCTGAGTGCCAACAGCCGGCCCTCTTCTAGCAGATCGACGCCGTCTTGACGTGCTTCTTCTGCTTCTTCCTTGGTGTACATAGTGACTCGCGGGGAGTCGAACTCTATGTCCGTCGGGATGACGGCTTCGGCACCGTAGACGAGGAAGAAGGGTGTGAAGCCGGTTGACTTGTTTGGAGTCGTGCGCAGACTCCAGAGGACGGCCGGCAGTTCCTCAAGCCAGCAGCCGGCCGACCGCTCCAGCGGCACGACCAGTCGAGGCTTGATGCCGGATAAAATGAGGCCATTTGCCTGCTCCACCTGGCCGTTTGACTGCGGATGGGCAACGGACGCTAAGTCCAGTCGGATGCCCTGCGTTGCGCAGAAACGGGCCAAGGTGCCTTTGGCAAAATTTGTGCCATTGTCGGTGATGATGCTGTGCGGGATGCCGTACCGAGTCGTGATGTTAGCAATGAAGGTCACTGTAGTCGGACCATTTAACTTCTTGATGGGCTTCACTTCTATCCACTTGGTGAACTTGTCCACTGCGACAAGTAGATAAGTCAAGCCACCTCGTGCCGTCTTGAATGGTCCCACCATGTCCAAGCCCCAGACTGCAAAGGGCCAGGCGATGGGGATAGTCTTGAGTGCGGAAGCTGGCTGAAGTGGCTTGGAACGGAAAATCTAGCACCCTTTGCACTTTTGGACTAACTCTTTGGCCTCTTCCAGGGCAGTTGGCCAGAAGAAACCGTGCCGGAAGGCTTTGGCGACGAGTGCCCTTGAGGCCGCATGGTGGCCGCACTCGCCTTCGTGGACGTCTCTGAGAATTGCCTGGCCTTGTTCTGCCTCGACGCAGCGTTGGTAGACGCCAGTGACGTTGTGCCTGACCAGCTCTCTGTTGACTATGGTATAAGCTGCTGCTCGGCATTGCACTTGCCGAGCCAAGATTTCATCAGTTGGCAGCTCTCTGTTTACTAGGAACTTGAGGATGGGCTGGGCCCATGAGGGTGCTGCTATTTCTTCAACTGCCACTAGTGCGATTTGGACAAGGGCGGCTGGGCTGGGAGGTGGCGGGGTGGAGTCCGCAGCCGCTTGCTGACTTGACGAAGTCCCCGGGCCGACCGAAGCAATCGCCGGGCCGGGCTCTGGAGTCTTCGATCTTGCCGCTGCAGTCCCCGGGCCGGGTTCTGAAGTCCCCGGACCGGCTTCGACTGTATCTTTCTTGGAGTCGGGTCCGACTTCTGCGGGTGGAGCCGGCACAAAGATTGATTCTGATTCTGGTGACGGCTTGATAGAAGGCTTGAGGAGGCACCAAAGGGCGATGCCGGATGGTATTGCTTGGCGAGTGGAGCCGATCCGTGCCAAGGCGTCTGCTTGGTCATTGTCGTTCCTTGGCACGTGGAGGAATTCGCACCCCTATCCGCTGAGTTGCTGCACAAGGAAACGGTAGCTCGCCATGTTTGCGTCCTTGGCGTCCCAATCGCCAGATGATTGCTGGACCACCAAGTCAGAGTCGCCATAACACAGGATCCGGCGAATGCCGAGCTCTTTGGCAAGCCGGAGCCTGTGGATGAGCGCCTCGTACTCGGCCATGTTGTTGGAGGCGGCGAAATGGATCTGCAGCGCATATCTGAGCTTGTCACCCTTGGGGGAAGTGAGGACAACGTCGGCTCCCAGGCCGGTGTGCATCTTGGAGCCATCGAAGTGCATCCGCCAATGGGTGGAGTCGGGCGCTGGTGGCAGATACTGGGTCTCGGCCCAATCGACGAGGAAGTCGGCCAGTGCTTGCGACTTGATGGCGGTGCGGGGCTCGTAGTAGATGGTGTAGGGAGCCAAGTCGATGGCCCATTTGACCACTCGGCCGGAAGCATCTCGGCTTCCGATGATCTCGGCAAGTGGGGCTGTGCAGACCACAGTGATTGGATGCTCTTGGAAGTAAGGCTTCAATTTCTTGGCGGCAAAATGCACGCCATAGCACATCTTCTGGTAGTGGGGGTAGTTCTGCTTGGAGGCCGACAGTACCTCGCTCAGGTAATATACCGGTCTCTAGACAGGTAGTGCCTTGTCTTCCTCCTTGCGCTCGACTATAATGACTGTGCTGACTACCCGGCTGGTGGCGGCAATGTATAGGGGCATGGGCTCTTTTGGAGTCGGAGCCGCCAGCACAGGGGGAGTAGTCAACATCTTCTTCAGTTGGAGAAAGGCCTCGTCCGCCTTAGGAGTCCACTCAAAAAAGGTTGTCTTCTTCATGAGCTGGTATAGGGGGAGAGCCTTCTCGCCCAGCCGACTGATGAATCGGCTGATGGACGCCAAACAGCCGGTGAACTTTTGCACATCTAACAGTCGTCTGGGTGCTTCCATCCTTTCAATGGCCTTGATCTTCACAGGGTTGCACTCTATGCCGCGTTCAGAGACCAGGAAACCAAGTAGTTGGCCGGCTGGTACTCCAAAGACGCACTTCTCGGGGTTGAGCTTGATCTGGAATCGGCGCAGGTTCTCGAAAGTCTCCTTGAGTTCTTCTAACAGAGTTCCACGTTTCTCCGTCTTCACCACCACATCATCTACATAAACGTGGGCATTTCTGCCGAGTTGCTTGAGGAGGCACTTCTGCATGCAACGCTGAAAGGTGGCGCCGGCATACCTCAAGCCGAACATCATGGTCAGGTAGCAGAAGGCACCAAACGGCGTGATGAAGGCGGTCTTCAGTCGGTCGGCTGGGTTCAGTTTGATCTGGTGATATACAGAGTATGCATCCAGAAAACTCAACAACTCGCATCCGACTGTGGAATCTATCACCTGATCAATTCTCGGCAAAGCAAATGGGTCCTTGGGGCAGGCTTTGTTGAGACTTGTGTAGTCAATACACATCCGCCACTGCTTGTTCTTCTTCAGCACCAGTACTGGGTTTTCTAGCCACTCTGGAAAAAACACTTCCATGATGAAGCTGGCTGCCAGGAGCCGGGCTATTTCTTCTCCAACAACTCTTCTCTTTTCTTCTGACAGGCGGCGCAAGGGCTGCCTGACGGGTTTCACATCAGACCGGACATGTAACTTGTGCTCGGTGAATTCCGTCGGTACACCAGGCATGTCCTTAGGGGACCATGCGAAGATGTCTCGATTCTCACGAAGGAAATCGACGAGCTCGCCTTCCTATTTGTTGTCAAGGTTTGTACCCATGACAGCGTACCTCTCTGGGTGCACCGGGTCCAAAGGTATCTTCTTCGTTTCTCTGACCGGCTTGAATGATCCTTCTGCTTCCGACTCCTTGGGGTTGGGTGACAACTCAAGCTGCTTGCCAGCCATCGCCACGACCCGATCAAGAAGTCATTTCTCAGCTGCGATCACCAAGGACTCGGCATGCCGACTGCTCTCGGCCGCACAAGCAGACGACTTTCTGTAGTCGCCGGCCACGGTTAGAATCCCCTTGGAACTCGGCATCTTCATCTTGAGGTAGGCATAGTGGGGAACTGCCATGAACTTGGCCAATGCTGGTCGGCCAAGCAACGCATGGTACGGGCTTTCAAGGTCCACCACTTCAAACCAAATTGGCTCTCGGCGGAAATGATCATTGTCCCCAAAGAGGACGTCTATCAGAATCTTGCCGATTGGTGAGCAGGAAAGGCCAGGAACAATGCCGTGGAACACAGTCCGGCTGCTCTAAAGCTGTCTTCGCTTGATCCCTAACTTCTCCATCGTATCGTTGTACAGGATGTTGATAATGCTGCCTCCGTCTATCAATACTCGCGAGAAGCGAGCGGCCCGCCTATCTGTGGCGAGTGTAGCGCCTAAGACCAAGGCGTAGGAGCCTGGACTCGGCATCACCTCTGGGTGATCGGCTCTGCTCCAACTGATGGGCCTCTCGGACCAGTGCATGAACTCTGGAACACTTGACGCGACCGCATTGACCTCTTGCTGCTGTTGGCGCCTGCTGTGCCGGTCGTCTGCCACACTGGTGAACACCACATAGGCTCCGTGCTCATTTGGGAACTCGTCTTGTATTGCGCCGACTGGCCTGACCGTCGGCTGCTGGGGCGGCTATGGTGGAGGCAGCCTAGCAGGCGGGGGAGGGAGCAGGCCGTCTCCCTTGGCGATTCTGGTCAGCCAGTGGCATTTCCGGGTGGTATGGTTTGACGGCTTCGCGCCGCTGTAAAATTTGCAGGGTTCATCCAGGGTCTGCTCATAGGATAAAGCCGGCAACCAGTTGGACTTGCCGCCCCTCTGCCGCTTCGCCGGAGGCGGTCCCTCCGGCTGTTGGTCTTCGACTGTCGCCACTTGCCGGCTGTTGGAGGCCGGCTGCGGGGCCTTGCGCTTGTGGTCGTTCTGCTGTTGCCGCCGACTAGGGTCCCCAGCCGGAGTTCTTGGAGCCTGAGGAGCGACTTTGCCAGTCGTGCTGACTTGAATCTCCACCTTCATGGAGGAGTCAGCCGTGGCGTACTTGTCTGCCGTGATCAGTAGTTCATCGAGGGTCTCCGGCTCGTCGCAGAGAAGCTTGTGCTTGAGGAGGGTGCCTTCTCTGCACCCGGCAGTAAAGTACTCGATAGCCTGCACCTCGTGCACGCCTTCGCAGGAGTTCCGGAGCTCGCCCCAGCATGTGAGATAGTCGCGAGTGGATTCGTTGGGGCCTTGCACGCACTAGGAGAGTTGGTGAGGCTTGGGAGGTCGCTTGTACGTGCTTGTGAAGTTGCGGACGAAGGCCTCGGTGAAGTCGACCCAGCTGTTGATGCTGCGAGGCTTTAGACTGTTCAACCATGTCCGGGCCGAGCCCTGGAGCATGAGTGGGACATATCTTACGGCAACACGCTTGTTGCCGTTCGCTATATTGACGGCGGTGGAGTAATCGATCAGTCAGTCCTCCGGCTTCACGGTGCCGGTATATTTGGGCGTGTCTCGGGGGAGCGTGAACCCTTTGGGGAAGGGCTCATCTCGGATGCAGGGTCCAAAGAAGGGAGGACCCAACTCGTCTTCTTCTTCCAGTGCCAAGGATCGGTGGAGTCGGTCGATCCGGTGGCGCACGTCGTTCTCTCCGACTCCCTCTCAGTGGCCAAGACGGTCGCCGAGAGTTTGATGTTCCACGGGCGGCGGGGAGACTCGCCTTTCTCCGCGAGGAGGGGGAGGCAGATAGTTGTCCTGCCGTTCCACCGCTTTGGGGCAGCCGTCTCGGTCGCGCTCGATGGTAATGCGAGTCCGACTGTGGCTAGCAGCCGGCTCCTTGTCCTTCTTCCCGCGGGCCCCGCCAGTCGGCGTCCGGGACGTCGCGCCTTGGTCTCGGCGGGGTGGCGGGTCGTCGTTTTGTCGCTGCGGTGCCTCTGCGCGGCAGCCGGCTTCGTTCTGTGCGGCAGCCGCGTCGAGGAGCTGCTGAACTCGCTCCGTCATCATGCGGCCCTCGAAGTTGTTGAGCTCGTCTGCCGCCGCCTGGGCGGCGCGGATGTTCTCCGCAGGTGTGGCATACATAGGGCGATCAGCCCCGAACAGATTGGCGATTGCCGCGCCGCGTTGTCGGATCGCGCCTAGGCGGCTAGGCCCAGTCGGAGCCGACGAGTCGCCCACGGCGCGATCCATCTCGCGCTGGTAGGCTTCTGACAAGCGCCTCATGCTTGCCAGCTTCTTAGCACCCTCGATAAGCTGAAGGCGGCGTGTCTCCAGCGTCTCGGCGTCGGCGTCTCCCGGAATCGGCGCAGTGAGGTCTCGCAGAGCCGCGTCGAGCGGGTCGTGCGCTCCCTCACCGAAATGCTCGCCGTGATCGAGGACGAGAACTTCCGTAACGGTGCTCCCGCCGCTCCCCTCACAAGGGAGCGGCTCGTCGTAGACCACCACGTTGGTGGGAAATGCGTCGAGCGACGCCGTGTCTGAGTCGACCAGCATTGGGTCGGTGGATCCTATGGACTCCAGGTCCACGGCAGGCTCGCCGGCGACATGGAGTTGGTCGAGGAGACCCGCGAGGAGGCTCTCGGGGGCGCTCGTGCCTGCGTCGGACACAGGCTCGTCGGAGAGGCCAACCTCACCAATAAGCTCGGCGAGGCTGCTGGCCGCGCAGGCGATATCAGCGCCACGCAGCGCGTCGATGCAAACTCCATCTGGCGTGCCAGGCTTGCTGCACTCGCCAGGGAGGAAAAGGGTTCCCATCCAGAGCAGGTCTCCAGATGACGGTGCACCTCGCCCCACGGTGGGCGCCAAATGTCGGGGGTTGGGTACGACATATGCCAAAGGATGGCTTATCATGGTGGGAGTGAGTAGAATGTCGCCGGTGCCCGGAAGCGGGATGAGGCGAAGACATGCACGCCGGCGGAACTTACCCAGCTTCAGGGCTCTCCGAGGAATAACACCCCTACTGCTGCTCTGCGGGGTCTCCGCATGGTCACTATGTCAAAGTGGTTACAATGGTGCTCCTGGAGCTGTATCTAGAGGTAGGAGAAGGCAAGGCTAGCTCCCTCCTTCCTGTGATCTAAGGTCTATTTCTACCTAGGTCCGAACCCTTTGCATGGGCTTCCCGGGGGGTTTATATAGGCCTACCCCTAGGGGTACAATAGTAATCCGGCTAGGCGTGGGTCCCAGCCGTCTGTCTCTCAGGCCACCGTCCTCTCTGCCGACTACTGGGGCCCGCCGTCTGGCGGGCCCCGCGGACAGGCCCGGTACTGTAGTGGCACTCCTGATGACGCTGGCTTGGTCATGCGGTCATGGTAACAGCGCCACCGTCTGGCGTGCGTTCACTGTCGCCATTCCCCATCTTGTCTGGTTAATGGCGGGCGGGGCCCGTGGGAGAGGGGTCGGCCGACTCCAGGGGGCCGACTCCCACGGTCCGTCTTCCGGACAATCGTGCCGTCTTCTGTCTACCCACTGACGGGCGGCCCCGCCGTCCTTGGATCGTACAGGCAAGCATCATGGGCACAGTGCGCCGCCCACTGTGGCTGAGGTCAGGGTAGGCATGGCAACAGTGCCGCGCCTCACCAGAGATTTTCAGCGATACGGCTTACTGTAGCCATGCCGGCCCCCTGTAAGCAGGGGGAACGGCCATGCCGTGGTCGTACCCCGCCTCGTCCTTCGAGACGAGGGTGGAGTCGCGGGCCGACACTCCATAGCCGGCCTCCCTGGAAGTCACCGGCCATGAGTCGGCTTATCTTGGAGTCGCCGTCTGGGACTCGGCATATCTCGGAGTCGCCGTCTGGGACTCGGCATATCTCGGAGTCGCCGTCTGGGACTCAGCATATCTTGGAGTCACCGTCTGGGACTCGGCATATCTTGGAGTCGCCCTCTGGGACTTGGTCTAGGCGGCGGTACTGATCCCAATGTCTTGAAAGGTTCTGAGGCTCGGGTCAGCCTACCCATGGCCCATTACTCCGACACCTTGCAACCCTTTCTGTCACTAGGTAAGGACACCGCAATATTGAACCCAAAGCTAAGCACTTCTCCCATGGCAAGAAAGATCAATCTAGTAGGCCAAACCAAACCGATAATTCGAAGAGACTTGCAAAGATAAATCAATCATACATAAAAGAATTCAGAGAAGATTCATATATTTCTCATAGATAAACTTGATCATAAACCCACAATTCATCGGATCTCGACATACACACCGCAAAAAGAGTTTACATCGAATAGATCTCCACAACAGAGGGGGACAACATTGTATTGAGATCCAAAAAGAGAAGAAGAAGCCATCTAGCTAATAACTATGGACCCGAAGGTCTGAGGTAAACTACTCACAACTCATCGGAAGGGCTATGGTGTTGATGTAGAAGCCCTCCATGGTGGATTCCCCCTCCTGCAGAACGCCGACAACGGCTCCAAGATGGGATCTCGTGGATACAGAAGGTTATGGCGGCGGAAATATTTCTTCGGTGGCTCTTTGGATGTTTTCGGGGTATGTAGGCTTATATAGGAAGAAGAAGTACGTCGGTGGCTGCTCGAGCAGCCCACAAGACAGGGGGGCGCCCAGGAGGGGTGGGCGTGCCCTCCTATCTCCTGGCCGCCTCGATTGCTTCTAGACTTGCACTCCAAGTCCTCCGGGTCACGTTCATTCCAAAAATCACGCTCCTGAAGGTTTCATTCCGTTTGGGCTCCGTTTGATATTCCTTTTCGTCAAAATACTAAAATAGGCAAAAAAACAGCAATACAGGCTGGGCTTCCGGTTAGTAGGTTAGTCCCAAAAATGATATAAATGTGTAGAATAAAGCCCATAATCATCCAAAACAGGTAATATAATAGCATGGAACAATAAAAAATTATAGATACGTTGAAGACGTATCAAGCATCCCCAAGCTTAATTCCTGCTCGTCCTCGAGTAGGTAAATGATAAAAACATAATTTTTGATGTGGAATGCTACCTAGCATAATTCTCAATGTAATTTTCTTTATTGTGGCATGAATGTTCAGATCCAAATGATTCAAGATAAAAGCTTATAAAACATAAAAATAATAATACTTCGAAGCATACTAGCAAATAATCATTTCCTATCAAAATAGCATAGCCAAAGAAAGCTTATCCCTACAAAATCATATAGTTAGGCCATGCTTCATTTTCATTACACAAAATACTCCCATCATGTACAACTCCGATGACGAGCCGAGCAATTGGTTCATACTTTTTAACATGCTTCACCTTTTTTCAACTCTTACGCAATACATGAGTGCAAGCCATGGACATAGCACTATGGTGATATGTGGTGGTGGTTGTAAGGACAAAAAGGGAGAAGATAGTTTCACATCAACTAGGCGTATCAACGGGCTATAGAGATGCCCATTAATAGATATCAATGTGACTGAGTAGGGATTGCCATGCAACGGATGCACTAGAGCTATAAATGTATGAAAGCTTAACAAAAGAAACTAAGTGGGTGTGCATCCAACTTGCTTGCTCACGAAGACCTAGGGCATTTTGAGGAAGCCCATCATTGGAATATACAAGCCAAGTTCTATAATGAAAAAAAATCCCACTAGTATATGAAAGTAACAACATAGGAGACTCTCTATCATGAAGATCATGGTAATTTGAAGCACAAGTGTGGAAAAGAGATAGTAGCAATTGTCCCTTCTCTCTTTTTCTCTCATTTTATACTTTTTCTTTTTCTTTTTCTTCTTTTTTTTTCTTTTTTTTCTTTTCTTTTTTTTCTTTTTTCTTTTTTTCTTTTTGGTGGGCTTCTTTGGCCTCTTATATTTTTTATAAAGTCCGAAGTCTCATCCCGACTTGTGGTGGAATCATAGTCTTCATCACCCTTTCCTCACTGTGACAATGCTCTAATAATTAAGATCATCACACTTTTATTGATTTACAACTCAAGAATTACAACTCAAAGCTAGAACAAGATATGACTCTATATGAATGCCTCCGGCGGTGTACCGGGATATGCAATGAATCAAGAGCGACATGTATGAAAATTATTAAGATGGCTTTGCCACAAATACGATGTCAACTACATGATAATGCAAAGAGCAATATGACCATGATGGAGCGTGTCATAATAAACGGAACGGTGGAAAGTTGCATGGCAATATATCTCGGAATGGCTATGGAAATGCCACAATAGGTAGGTATGGTGGCTGTTTTGAGGAACGAAAATAATGGGTGCATGCTACCGGCGAAAGTTGCGCGGTAAAATAGAGGCTAGCAAAATGGAGGGATGAGTGTGCGTATATCCATGGACTCACATTAGTCATAAAGAACTCATATACTTATTGCAAAAGTCTAATTAGCCCTCGAAGCAAAGTACTACTACGCATGCCCCTAGAGGGATAGATTGGTAGGAAAAGAATATCGCTCGTCCCCGACTGCCACTCATAAGGAATACAATCAAAAGAGCACCTCATGCAACAAATTTGTCACACAACTTTTACCATACGTGCATGCTATGGGACTTGACAACTTCAACACAAGTATTTCTCAGTTTCATAATTATCCACTAGCATGACTCTAACATTACTACCTTTATATCTCAAAACAATTATCAAGCATCAAATTGATCCTAGCATCCAATTCACTTTTTATGATGGTTTTTATTATACCCAACTTGGATGCTCATCATTCTAGGACCAAATTATAACCATAGCAAATACCATGCTGTTCGAAGAGACTCTCAAAATAATATAAGTGAAGCATGAGAGACTAGCAATTTCTTCAAAATTAATCCACCGTCGTGCTCTAAAAATATATAAGTGAAGTACTAGAGCAAAAACTATCTAGCTCAAAAGATGTAAGTGAAGCACATAGCATATTATAATAAATTCTAATCAAGTGGGCTTCTCCCAAAAGGTGTGTACAGCAAGGATGATTTTGGTAAACTAAAAATCAAAGACTAATATAATACACGACGCTCCAAGCAAAACACATATCATGTGGCGAATAAAAATATAGCTCCAAGTAAAGTTACCAATGAACGAAGACGAAAGAAGGGATGCCTTCCGGGGGCATCCCCAAGCTTAGGCTTTTTTCTATTCTTGAATATCTTGTGGTGCCTTGGGCATCCCCAAGTTTAGGCTTTTTCCACTCCTTATTCCGTAGTCCATCAAATCTTTACCCAAAACTTGAAAACTTCACAACACAAAACTCAACAGGATATCTCATAAGCTCCGTTAGTGCAAGAAAGAAAAACCACCACATAAGGTACTGTAATGAACTCATTCTTTATTCATATTGGTGTTAAACCTACTGTATTCCAAGTTCTCTATGGTTCATACCCTTACATACTAGCCATAGATGTATAAAAATAAGCAAACAACACACGAAAGGCAGAATCTGTCAAAAACAAAACAGTCTGTAGCAATCTGTAACTTTCGGTTACTTATGTAACTACAAAAATCCTACCAAAATAGTAAGTCCTAAAAAATTTGTCTATTGATCAGCAGCAAAAAGAATCAATGAAAAAGCACGTTTGTGTGATTTATTGAATTTTTTCTAGCGCAAAATTTCTGTTTTTCAGCAGAATCAAATCAACTCATATCATAGATTATCCTATAGGTTCTACTTGGCACAAACACTAATTAAAAACATAAAAACACATCTAAACAGAAAGTAGATGCAAAATTTATTACTAAGCAGGAACAAAAACGAAAAACACAAAGAAAATTGGGTTGCCTCCCAACTAGCGCTATCGTTTAACGCCCCTAGTTAGGCATAAAAGCGAAGATAGATCTAAGTAGTGCCATCTTTGGCACTTGATTCATCAATAGAGCACTTATAATCTTTAGGGGTTTCTCCCTTTTTAGCAATGATAACACCTTTAGGTAAAAATTCAAGAAATTCGTTTGTAGCAGAAGGTTCCTTAACGATAGAGGGACAATTGGGATGAACACTTATAGATTTAAGATCCGCGTCTCCCTTACTAGAAGATTCACCCTTATTTTTAGGAACATAAATAAACTTGGCAGTTTTGGTAGGGGTTTTTGAAGTGTTTTTCATGGAAGAAAACGTGGAACCTAAGTTAGTAATGATATCCTCAAGTTTACCAATTCTTGTAGAATCTAGATCTATTTTTTTCATTAACTATAGGTTCTTTTTCTTTAAGATTATTCAAAGTAACTCCAACCCTAGATCCGTATTGGGTAATCTGATTATGAATCTTTTTATCCAAATTTTCAATCAACTCAACAGTGGCAATTTTATTTTCAATAATCTCGAGCCGTTGCATAACATGTTCCAAAGTTAAAATAGTTCCATTAACCAAGAGAGGTGGTGGGCCAAACAAATCTAACATAGCATTATAGGCATCAAACGTGTGGAAACTCAAGAAATCTCCTCCGGTAACGGTATCAAGAATGCATCTATTCCAAGGAGTAATGCCTACATAAAAATTGCGAAGAAGAACGGAAGTAGAAAGCTTCCTAGTGGATTTATTTTGAGCATTGCAAATTCTATGCCAAGCAACTTTTAAATTTTCTCCCTCCCTTTGCTTAAAATTGAGAATTTCATGTTTGGGAGTAATAACAAGGATAGGAGGACTAGCCATACCGACAAGGTAAACAATCTAACACACGAGCAAACGAAAAAAGGCAAGCGAAAAAGAGAGAGAAGATTGGGAAAGAGAGGGCGAATAAAACGGCAAGGGTGAAGTGGGGGAGAGGAAAACGAGAGGCAAATGGCAAATAATGTAAATGCGAGGGAGATGAGTTTTGTAGGACCTTTAAGTATGTCTAGAGGGGGGTGATTAGACTACTTGACCAATTAAAAACTTAACCTTTTCCCAATTTTAGAGTTTGGCAGATTTTAGCAATCTTTGGACAATCCGTGTCTCAAGCAATCATCACACAAATCAAGCAAGCATGCAAAGAGTATATAGGCAGTGGAAATTAAAGCATGCAACTTGCAAGAAAGTAAAGGGAAGGGTTTGGAGGATTCAAACGCAGTTGGAGACACGTATGTTTTTGGCGGGGTTCCGATAGGTGGTGCTATCGTACATCCACGTTGATGGAGACTTCAACCCACGAAGGGTAAGGGTTGCGCGAGTCCACGGAGGGCTCCACCCAAGAAGGGTCCATGAAGAAGCAACCTTGTCTATCCCACCATGGCCGTCGCCCACGAAGGACTTGCCTCACTAGCGGTAGATCTTCACGAAGTAGGCGATCTCCTTTCCCTTACAAACTCCTTGGTTCAACTCCACAATCTTGTCGGAGGCTTCCAAGTGACACCTAGCCAATCTAGAAGACACCACTCTCCAAGAAGTAACAAATGATGCGTTGATGATGAACTCCTTGCTCTTGTGCTTCAAATGATAGTTTCCCCAACACTCAACTCTCTCTCTTAGGATTTGGATCTGGTGGAAAGAAGATTTGAGTGGAAAGCAACTTGGGGAAGGCTAGAGATCAAAATTCATATGGTAGGAATGGAATATCTTGGCCTCAACACATGAGTAGGTGGTTCTCTCTCAGAACTGGTAAGTTGGAAGTGTAGGTTTGTTTTGATGGCTCTCTCCACGAATGAAGAGGAGGTGGAGGGGTATATATAGCCTCCACACAAAATCTAACCGTTACACACAATTTACCAATCTCGGTGGGACCGAATCAACAAACTCGGTCAGACCGATTTAGTAAACCTAGTGACCCTTAGGATTTTCGGTGGGACCGAAATGCAACTCGGTAGGGCCAATATGGTTAGGGTTAGGGCATAACGTAATCTCGGTGAGACCGATTACACAAACTCGGTGAGACCGATTTTGGTAATTAGCTAACCAGAGAGTTGGTCAGGTAAACTCGGTGGGACCGATTTGCTCTTTTCGGTGAGATCGAAATATTACAAAAGGGAAACAGAGAGTTTACATTGCAATCTCGGTGGGACCGATCGCTCACTCCGGTTAGACCGAAACGTTACGAAGGGAAACAGAGAGATTACAATCCCATCTCAGTGAGACCGAGATCCCTATCGGTGAGACCGATTTGCCTAGGGTTTGTGGCAGTGGCTATGACATTTGAACTCGGTGGCGCCGGATAGAAAGAATTGGTGTGGCCGATTTTGGCTTTAGGTTTAGGTCAAATGAGGATGTGAGAAAGTAGTTGAGGGTATTTGGAGCATATCACTAAGCACATGAAGCAAGAGGCTCATTAAGCAACACCTCATCCCTCCTTGATAGTATTGGCTTTTCCTATAGACTCAATGTGATCTTGGATCACTGAAATATAAAATTTAGAGTCATGAGCTTTTGAGATTGAGCCAATCCTTTGTCCTTAATATTTTGAGGGATCCACTTTCATCTTCCATGCCATGCCATTCATTGATCTTCCTGAAATAATAGTCTTGGAATATCATTAGCTCAATGAGCTATATGTTGTTATGAATTATCAAAACCACCTAGGGATAGTTGCACTTTCAATCTCCCCCTTTTTGGTAATTGATGACAACATATAGATCAAAGCTTCGACAAATGATAATAAGGTTTAAAAAACATCGTCGCTTTGAGAAGTATGTGATAAGCAAGAGCTTCCCCTAAATTTGTGCATAGTTTAAGATTTGCTTTGGACTGCAAATGCACAAGAAATTAGGCTCATGGGTTACTCTTCCATGTCACATACATCTTGGTGGAGCGCTCAAAATAATAAAGATTGAATACATGCACTCATCAACAAGCAAAGTGAATGATCATATAAGGATAGGTAAGATAATATCATCAAACATGCATAAGTGTAGCTTATGATCAAACACATGATCATCAATGTCTCACAGGTAATTGCATAGTATCTCAAGCAATCAAAAAGCAAACAAGTTTAACCAAGAAGACAAGAGAGAACAAAAAACAGCAAATCTCTCTCTCGAAGCCTATGATCTATACATTTTTCTCCCCCTTTGGCAACAAGTTACCAAAAAGTTCAGAGAAAATGCATAGTGCTAGATCGTCTCTCAGGCTTGGTCTTCAGGTGGTGGTGGTGTACGGATAACTCCAAGAATGAAGGCTTCTGTCGATGTAGATGGAGCTTGAGGAGTTGGTGCTGGAGCTGGTTGCACTGGAGCTGTAGGAGTTGTAGCTGGTGCACATGATGTGGCTCTTGTGTCTGTCACAGGCACTGCAGCTGACCTATGAGCTCTAGGCACTCTGTCAAATGCATCAGTGGTTGTCTTGCCCTTCCTCTCCTACATGTCATCCTAAAGCTGTTCCACAACAGACTGAATCTCAGTTACTTTGACATCAAGATCATAGAATTTTTGTTCCATGATCTTTTCTAGACTCTCCTAGTTTTGAGTTAGGGTGGCCAACCCCTTCTCAATCCTTAGTGTTGATGCTATCAAGTAACCAAGCTGCTCCTGCTTGTTCTTCAAGAAATACTCAGATGCCTCCTCTTGAGTTGGCATCTTGGCAACCTTCTCTTTCCTTGCTTTCTCCTTGTTTGCTTGAGCTTGCACTGATGATGGTTCATCCTCATTCATTACAACTTGATTGTCCTCAAAGTCTGGATAGAGAGCAAAATGTTCTTTATTCAACTGATATTTTCCTGTGCCCATATTTGAGTTAATCAACTCCTGAATCTGTGGAGCATATCCACAACTTCTCTTCTGGTCTGCTGCAGTCCTCTTGATAGTTTCAACCATAAGGCTCATGACCTTGAATTTCTGGGGCACATCAAATACATGTAGCAAGTTTATTGCATGCCCTCGAATCATGTTGTGATCACCTGATTTGGGGAAAAGAGTGTGCCTTAGGATCTGGTTGATCGTAGGCAGCCCTGACAGAAGAAAATGAACTGATCCAAACTTGAAAATCTCAGGTGCTTCATCAGGGATCTCCTTGTACATATGTGACATTGAGTTATGATCCATTTTCTTCTTGGCATAAATGTCCAAGTCATCTTCACTCTCCTTTGGGGAATTGATCAGACTTGCCCATTCCTCAACGGTTGACTGGTATCTCGTTCCTTCAGACATCCAAACTATCCTGCCATCTGGATAGAAGTGTGTTGTGGAGTAGAATTGCATAATGAGTTCATCATTCCAGTTGGTGAGTTTCTTCCCAACAAAATTTGCAACTCCACAAGCAATGAAACTGTCTTGCACTCCAGGATAGTGTTCCTCATTTTCCTTCATGTAGGTCCAGTCGACCCACCTCATATCACACACTATGGGCTTCTTGTCCAACAAGATTGTCTCATAGAAGTCCTGCTGC
Source organism: Triticum aestivum (assembly GCF_018294505.1). Taxonomy (NCBI): domain Eukaryota; kingdom Viridiplantae; phylum Streptophyta; class Magnoliopsida; order Poales; family Poaceae; genus Triticum; species Triticum aestivum. The sequence continues at coordinate 59,560,785 of NC_057807.1, forward strand.
TCCTTGGTGTGGAACCTGTAATCTACAACAGTCCTTCTCCTGGTGGCATATGGATCTAACTCTCTCCATAGCCTCAACCCTGAGTCTCTCCTGATCTTCATGTTCTCAACCACAGGATGAGCATCATTGTGGTCTGGGATCTTGGGTTTGAGCTTCCTTAAGATCTGCCCTTCTTCATCTTCCTCAGCAGCAACCTCAGGCATTGGGGCCTTGTTCTTCTCAGCTGCTGGTATACTCTTGGTATTTCTCTTTGGTGCAATCTTGGGCTTGGAGGCAGCTTTGGGTGCTTCTTTGGGCTTTGATGTTGCAGCCCCTGACTTTATAGCATCACCCATCAGCTTTTGTGCCTTGGGTGCTAGTTCAGCAACCTCTTCTCCCTCTTCCATCATGGAAGGTTGCCCAACAACTCTGGCCATGGTCTTCTTGACCCTTTCCTTCCTTTTCTTTCCTTCTGCAACTGGCTCTTTGGGATCAGGCTTTTCAGGTACTTGAGTTGATCCTCTGGCTTTGGACATTGGCTGTCTTCCTGCTGGCCTTTTGATCTTCATGCCTGGCTTTACTGCAGTTGAACTGAGCACCTTCTTGAGCACTACCTTCTTGGAAGTAGCCTCATCTTCAACAGCAACATAATCCTCATCCTCAGAGTCTGAGGTTCTCTTCTTCTAGCTCTTGTGGCTGCTTTGGGCAAATTGCTTGAAGTGCTTCTGCTCCCTTCATCTGAGCTGCTAGAGGGACTAGTGCCCTCACTCATGTGAATCTGCTCTGCTGACTTGTTCTGACTATCACTTTGGTCTTACATGCTGCAAATCACTGATTGCTGACCCTGTGAATAGTTATAGATGAGATAGAGTGCATGAGCATCACAAAATGAAGAGATTTTTGCAAAAGAATGATTCAAAAAACTTAGTTTTAGTTTCCACAAAAAGCATTTCGGATCTACCGATTTTCAAACTCGGTGATACCGAAGCAGTTTTGGAACCTAAACTAGTGAACTCGGTCAGACCGAGTCACAGTTTCGTGGCACCGAGACTGCTAGGGTTTCACAAAGTTCTAAAATCGGTCACATCGATTTGTAATTCTCGGTCAGACCGAGACTTACTAGTGCAATGGTGTTAGCCAAATCGGTGGGACCGAGTTTTTCAACTCGGTGGGTCCGAGATGATTTCAGCGGAAACCTAACCCTAAATTTTCGAATCCCATCTATTCTAAGGATCACATTGACTGGATAGGAGTATCTCAATCATGGCAAGATGCATTACGAACACAATGTGCTAAGAATTAGATGAGGATAGCACTGTGATCAAGTTCATACCCTAGTTCGGTGGTGAACTCGCTACGACGGCAACGACGGAGAAGAAATCCGTTGACGGCGGCGGAGACCAGTGACAGGAGGCAGCTGGCGATGAAGTCGACGATCTGTAGACCTAGTAGGCAGAGCGAGCTATGCGCGGGCGAGGAGTTTCGGAGAAAGTTTTCCAAAATTTGCCCGTGAGTATATATAGCCCGACACTGTCGGTGTGGCCGAGTGGAACAACTCGGTGGCACCGAGATGCATAACTGTTAACAGTTACAGCAACTCGGTGTGACCGAAAAGTTCAAATCGGTTGCACCGAGATTGAAAACCTAGATCGACTTAGTGATCTCGGTAGGACTGAAATGGAGGAATCGGTTAGACCAAAAATCACAAAGAAGTTTTGGAAGTTTAAGTCTATGACGAATCGGGGACTCCAAGTGCTCCTCACACAGAGTGGTTCGAATCTAACTTGATCAAATTTTGTGATGTAGCATGAATAGAGTTTGAGACGAGAAAAGCATAGATAGCTAGAGAAGGCTCTTAGGCATTCTTTTCCATCCACTTGGCCAAAGAAAAAGAAGCCAATCAATCAAAACAACAAGTGGATGTCCTTGAATGAGTAAAATATGCAACCAACATGCTCACACAATAAAATGACAAATGAAATATGTGGCAAAGCATGCACACCCAATTCTAGCATCTATCAAACAATTGGCGATGACTAGGTCATCTATATATGAGTATATTGACTTAGGAGCCAAATGAGAACATTTGATCATAGGTCATACTCATCGTTTAAGCTCAAGTGGGGTTACCACTTTTACATAATGCATTGATGTGTTCACATCATTAGAGTTGCTTTGACTCAATTCTTTAGAGTTAAGCTCCCCCTAGATGTGAGATCCCCCCTTAGAGGGATGAACTAACCTTGGGTTTTGTCGATGATGACTTCATGTAGGTGTTGAAGAAGTAGATGCTCAATGTTGATGTAGATCTTTTGGAGCAATCCTTTGGAGTGAGTTGCCCTTTCAATACCTACACGGGTTAGTCCCACAAGGATCAAACAAGAATATCCATAGACATAGAGTGATGCACACATAATATGATGTCCATGAAAACATTAGGTTACCTTGTCCCTTGCCTTACCAAGATGAGGGTTTGTGACTCCTTGAACTACTGCAAGATGTGGAAGTTGATTGCACTTGTCCTTGCCATAATGGTATGAGTGAAGAATGTTGGCGGAGTCACCCTAAAGAACTCTCTAGTTCTTCTTCTTCGGGATCCACATCATCTTGAGGGGAATCCTTGGTGTAGTAGTTGTGCTTGATGAAGTAGAACTTGACGTAGTCTTGGGAACCCACTTGACCAAGGCCTTAGGTGCTTCTTCAAATGTATCAATCTCCTCTTGAAGTTTGTCCTTGCCTTTGTTCTTGTGGTCTTGTGGTGGAAGATCATCTTGTGCTTGTGTCCCCTTGAAGGAAGTAGGATCATACTTCTCTTGTTGAGGAACAAACTTCGTCTTGGGGTATTGATCTTCTTCCCACTCAACTCCATTGGCATTGAACTTTCGTTCAAAACCAACACCTTGGTTCTTCCGGTGCCTTCCTTGCTTGCGTACAATTTCCTCAAATTGCTTACTCCCGGCAAGGCTCTTGTATATACCTTTCTCTATAATTCCCTTCAATAAGCTTAGGGCCTTTAGCCATGAAGCATCTTCCAATTCCTTCGTTTGGTGAGTCAAATATGTCATAGGAGTTGGTTGACACAAGTGCTAGACCGGCAACACCTTCATCTTGAGTATGTTCAGAGTCGGAGTGATAGCTTCTCTCGGAGTGATGTTTAGAGTCGGAACCGGATACCCATTCACCAACATGAGCTTGATGTCTTCGTTTTGTGTAGCTCTTTGATGACTTGTCCTTCCTTTCCGAATCTTTGCTTCTCCGTGAGGGTCTTCGTTCATAACGATCATCTCTACTCCTTCTCTCTCTTGGCGGTGATTCTTCTCTTCTACTTCTTCTCTTTGGAGAATCTTCTCTTCTTTTTTAGGGTGCCGTACACTCATTGGAACAGTGTCCGGGTCTCCCACAATTGTAGCAATTGCGCTCTCGACTGGAAGATCTCTTGTCATTGTAGGACCTTGACTTAGAGCTTCTTTCTTTGCTTCTACTCTTGTAGAATTTGTTAAAATTCTTCACCATTAAGCTCAATTCTTCATTGAAGGTTTGTTTCTCACTTGATGATGTGGGGGATTCACATGAGGCTTTGTAAGCACCACTTGACTTGTTGTGAAGTTACTCCTTATCCTTGAGTGACATCTCATGAGCAACAATTCTGCCAATGACCTCCGTTGGCTTGAGATTCTTGTAATTGGGCATCATTTGAATTAATGTGCACACGGTATCATATTTTCCATCCAATGCTCTTAGGATCTTCTTGATGATGAATCTGTCGGTCATCTCTTCACTCCCTAAGCCGGCAATCTCATTTGTGATAAGAGCAAGCCTAGAGTACATTTCAGCGACACCTTCACCATCCTTCATTTTGAACTTGTCAAGCTGACTTTGGAGCACATCCAACTTGGATTCCTTGACGGAGTCGATACCTTCATGCATATCGACCAAAGTGTCCCAAATTTCCTTTGCATTCTCAAGACGGCTGATTTTGTTGAATTCTTTGGGGCACAATCCATTGAAGATGATATCACAAGCTTGAGTGTTGTATTGCAGCATCTTCAATTCTTCCGCATTAGCTTCACGGTTCGGCTCTCTCCCATCAAAGAATTCACCTTGCAAGCCAATACAAATAATAGCCCAAACGGCGGGGTTATGTCCAAGAATATGCATTTTCATCTTATGCTTCCAACTAGCAAAATTAGTTCCATCAAAGTAAGGACCTCTACGGTGATAATTTCCCCCGCTAGACGCCATACTCTCCTAGGTTGTGAAACCAAGGCTATGAACACCAAAAGCTATGGAAATCAAAGCAAATGGCAACCTGTCTCTGATACCACTTGTAGGACCTTGAAGTATGTCTAGAGGGGGGTGATTAGACTACTTGACCAATTAAAAACTTAACCTTTTCCTAATTTTAGAGTTTGGCAGATTTTAGCAATCTTTGGACAAGTCAAGCAATCATCACACAAATCAAGCAAGCATGCAAAGAGTATATAGGCAGTGGAAATTAAAGCATGCAACTTGCAAGAAAGTAAAGGGAAGGGTTTGGAGGATTCAAACGCAGTTGGAGACATGGATGTTTTTGGCGTGGTTCCGATAGGTGGTGCTATCGTACATCCACCTTGATGGAGACTTCAACCCACGAAGGTAACGGTTGCACGAGTCCACGGAGGGCTCCACCCAAGAAGGGTCCACGAAGAAGCAACCTTGTCTATCCCACCATGGCCGTCGCCCACGAAGGACTTGCCTCACTAGTGGTAGATCTTCACTAAGTAAGCGATCTCCTTGCCCTTACAAACTCTTTGGTTCAATTCCACAATCTTGTTGGAGGCTTCCAAGTGACACCTAGCCAATCTAGGAGACACCATTCTCCAAGAAGTAACAAATGGTGCGTTGATGATGAACTCCTTCCTCTTGTGCTTCAAATGATAGTCTCCCCAACACTCAACTCTCTCTCATTGGATTTGGATCTGGTGGAAAGAAGATTTGAGTGGAAAGCAACTTGGGGAAGGCTAGAGATCAAGATTCATATGGTAGGAATGGAATATCTTGGCCTCAACACATGAGTAGGTGGTTCTCTCTCAGAACTGGTAAGTTGGAAGTGTAGGTTTGTTCTGATAGCTCTCTCCATGAATGAATAGGAGGTGGAGGGGTATATATAACCTCCACACAAAATCTAACCGTTACACACAATTTACCGATCTCGGTGGGACCGAATCAACAAACTCGGTCAGACTGATTTAGTAAACCTAGTGACCGTTAGGATTTTCGGTGGGACCGAAATGCAAGTCGGTAGGACCGATATGGTTAGGGTTAGGGCATAACATAATCTCGGTGAGACTGATTACACAAACTCGGTGAGACCGATTTTGGTAATTAGCTAACCAGAGAGTTGGTCAGGTAAACTCGGTGGGACCGATTTGCTCTTTTCGGTGAGACCGAAATGTTACAAAAGGGAAACAGAGAGTTTACATTGCAATCTCGGTGGGACCGATCGCTCACTCTGGTTAGACCGAAACGTTACGAAGGGAAACAGAGAGATTACAATCCCATCTCGGTGAGACCGAGATCCCTATCGGTGAGACCGATTTGCCTAGGGTTTGTGCCAGTGGCTATGACATTTGAACTCGGTGGCGCCTGATAGAAAGAATCGGTGTGACCGATTTTGGCTATAGGTTTAGGTCAAATGAGGATGTGAGAAAGTAGTTGAGGGTATTTGGAGCATATCACTAAGCACATGAAGCAAGAGGCTCATTAAGCAACACCTCATCCCTCCTTGATAGTATTGGCTTTTCCTATAGACTCAATGTGATCTTGGATCACTGAAATATAAAATGTAGAGTCTTGAGCTTTTGAGCTTGAGCCAATCCTTTGTCCTTGATATTTTGAGGGATCCACTTTCATCATCCATGTCATGCCATTCATTGAGCTTCCTGAAATAATAGTCTTGGAATATCATTAGATCAATGAGCTATATGTTGTTATGAATTATCAAAACCACCTAGGGATAGTTGCACTTTCAAGTTTGTGATGGGTACTTGGTATGTCTTGACTTAAGTGAATACCTCCCCGGCAACGGCGCCAAAAATCCTTCTTGCTACGTCTTGAGCTTGCGTTGGTTTTCTTTGAAGAGGAAAGGGGGATGCAGCATAGTAGCGTAAGTAGTTCCCTCAGATTTTGAGAACCAAGGTATCAATCCAGTACGAGGCTCCTCACAAGTCCCACGAACCTACACAAACAAACAAAGAACTCGCAACCAATGTGATAAAGGGGTTGTCAATCCCTTCATGGCCACTTGCGAAAGTGAGATCTGATAGAGATAATATGATAAGGTAAATATATTTTTGGTATTTTATAATATAGATGCAAAAACTAAAGATGCAAATAAAAGTAGATTGAAAGCTTATATGATAAAAGATAGACCCGGGGGGCATAGGTTTCACTAGAGGCTTCTCTCAAGATAGCATAAGTATTATGGTGGGTGAACAAATTACTGTCGAGCAATTGATAGAAAAGCGAATAATTATGAGATTATCTAGGCATGATCATGTATATAGGCATCACGTCCGTAATAAGTAGACCGACTCCTGCCTGCATCTACTACTATTACTCCACATATCAACCGCTATCCAGCATGCATCTTGTCGTGGTGGGCGCACGACAGATGCCAAGGGATGGCTAAAGAGAGGAGGAGGCTCGAGGGCGCTGGTGGGCTTCGGAGGCGAGGTTGATATGCACGGGCGCGGGACACTGGACATACCCAGGTTCGGGGCTCTCTGGAGAGATAACACCCCTAGTCCTGCCGAGTTTAGTTGGATGGTCGATGGTACAATGTCGCTCCTGGAGCTGTATCGAGGAGGAAGGAGGCTGGCCGAGGCTCGGGCTGCTCCTTCTCCCTGGTGTTGCTTGGTAGTGGCTAGTCCTATCTTTCTTGCTTTATCTCGAGTGGCTTTGCATGCCGGGGATCTCATGTATCATGCCGTGTCGCTCCTCTATTTCATGCCCCTGTGGGCATGGACTCCTGGGGGGGTTTTATAGATCAACCCACCCAGGGTTACAATGGTAATATGCCGAGTTGGTGGCTCCGTATTGTCGGCATCTCGGACACCGGGCTGGGTCCCGCTTGGGGGCTTGTGGTTCGCCGGGTTCCCCTAGGTGTGGGCCCCGCGCCTAGGGGGATTGTGCGCCGTCTTGTCGATTGTCATGGCGTGGCCGAGTCGAGCCATGTACAGTGTCTCCGTCAGGCCGCCGCTTGCTATCGTCAGTGGTGAGGGCGAGGACACTGTTGCCGTGCCAGCCCTGGTCAGCGGGTAGGTAAGGGGCACTGTTGCCACGCTCTGGCTGACCACGGGTATGGGCGGGGGCACTGTAGTCTTGGTCATCGGTGATTGCGGTCTTGTCTCGTACGGCCTGGATGGGACGGGAGCTGACCCGTGGCTGGGTTGCCGTGGACGCCATGGGTGGGCTGGCTTGCTAGGGAAGCCAAGGTTGCACCGGGTTGAGCTTCCTTGCGCCGGCTACTGCGGCCGAGTCGACGTACCTTGCCAAGTCGAGGGTCTTGGCCGAGTTGCGCGCCAGGCCGGGTCGAGCGACCCGGCCTGGCGCACGCCAGTTTGTGGGGTGATGCGGGCCCCACTGTTTTTGAAATAGATCCGGGTTCCGTTGTCTGCCTGGGATTCATCCCCCTGACAGTAGTCCCTGAAGCTGTGAAGGTCCGCCGCCTTTGGATGAGTGGGCCTTCGCAGCTTCCCCCTTGAGCAAGGAGGAATCTGCGAACGCCGGGTCCGGCAACACCCACTGTGTACCGGTTTTCTCAGAAACCGAATCATGGCATCCCGACCATGGCAGGAACCGAGGAGTCTGTCGAATCTTGAGGCTATCCCTCGGGCTTCACGCAGGCAGCATGTGGTGCCCGGAAGTCGAAGGGGCCTGATAGGCCACGCGAGGAGGTGGCCGAGTCCGACGCCGGCGCTGGGCTTCGCACGGGTAGGCTTCGAGTCTTTCTCTTCTTCATCTGCCTTGGATCGTTTGGCCGTGTTGCAGCGTTGGCGATGCTGACGCCAGTTGTTGATGTAGCAGCGTTGGGCGAGGGAGGCGGCGAGGCAGGCGGACCCGGGCCCTCGCGTTGGACGGTGCCTAGCCGCCCGCACGGGAAGGACAGTGTCGCGCCACAACCCTGGGCCTCGAAGCGCACGGCGGATCCGGCCGAGCCTCGGAGGCCAGCCAAGAAGAGGCGCGGGAAGCCGACCCCGGTCCCAGTCTTGTCAGGGTAAGTCTTGTTTCTTGCTTGCGCCCTGATTTCTTGGGCCAGCCTTGTCTTGCGTTTGCTCATTCTTCTTTTTTCTTCAGGTCGCCGATCGCGCTGGCGAGGGTGGCGGCGGAGGCCGCGGCCGCCGAGAAGGCCGCGTTCCGCAGGAGTCGGTCCAACCTCGCCGGCATGGCCGGGGAGGAGGGACGGGGCAACTCGGACCTCGGCCTGGACCCGGATGACGCCGAGGCCTTGGCCTGGCAGGACAGGAACCGGGCCAAGGCAGAGTTGGAGGCGGCGTTGGTCCGGGCTTGGACCAATGCGGCGACGGCATGGGCGCGAGGCGGCGCGGAGCTGGCCTGGCGCGAGATGCCGGAGGGCACAGTGGTGGCGGCGACGGTTTTTGAGCCGTCGACGCTGAGGGAGCGCGGCCACGGATGCCGGGCTGAGGTGGTGGTCCTCGACCGGGACGTCGTGGAAGTGGGGGACGGAACCCTGCCGCGGGCCGACGTGGTCGAGCGTGCGGGGACCGATGGTGGTGGAGGCGGCGTTGCTTTGGAGGAGGCACGGCAGGTTATGGTGCCGGAAGCGCCGCCGGTTGTGGAGGAGGCACCGTAGGCAACGGTGCCTGAGGTGGCGACGCAGGGCGTCCCGGCGTCCGAGGAGGTGACGGCGTCGGGAGGGGCGTCGGAGGAGGTGCGGGCCGCGTCGCAAGCGGCCGGCGGTGGGCGTGCCTTGGTGCTCCGCCCGGGAGGGCCCCGAGCCACCATGCCGCCACCCGCGCAAAGCGGGGGCACAACCATCTTTGGGCCCCAGACCCAAGAGGAGGCGGCGCTGGACGCCGTTAGCCGCCGCCTTCGAGGTCGGACGGAGCGGCTTGAGGCCTTTGCCCAGGCCGAGGTGGAGCGGACGCGCGACCTGGAGCGCGCCGTCTTGGTAAGTTCTTCTTTCCTTCTTGCTTTCTTGTGATTTCAGCTTCGTGGAGGCGCGCCAGCGCTCCCACTGGGTGTAGCCCTCGAGGTTCGGGCCAACTATGTAGTAGTTGGGTCGAACCTTACGAGCGTCGGCCTTGTGTTGACTTTGGTCTTCTTTTTCAGCACCTTGACGCCTTCCGGGTTGCCACCTTCAACCGGCTGCTGCGCAAGCATCGGGAGCTCAAGGAGCAACTCGCCACCAAGGAGGAGGAGCTTCGTGTTGCCGCAGGTACTTTGTTGTGTTCTTTTCTTCTAGTGGGGGCGCGCTAGCGCACCCACTGGGTGTAGCCCCCGAGATTCGGGCCAACTGTCTAACAGTTGGGCCAAATCTTAGGTCTTGTCTTTTTCTTTCTGCTGAGTTTATCTTCTTCGCAGCCGAGGTGCTGTCTTGGCGGACCCAGCTGTTCCGGGCTGGTCATCACTATGACCGGCTTGTTGCTGATTCCGGTCGTCTCGGTGTCGAGGCGGCGCAGGCGAAGTCGGAGGCGGCCGTGGCCCGGCGGTCTCTTGACGAGGCGAACCGGCTGCACGAGCAGCTGGCGGGCCACAAGAGCTGCCTCTAGGCCAAGGTGGAGCTTCTTAAGGCGGAATCCGCCAAGGTGGTGGAGATGCAGCAGGCCCTGGTCGAGGCGGACCAGCAGCGCAGCTAGCTGGTCGACGACAATGGCCGGCTCCAGGCCGAGGTGGAGCGTGTGCAGGAGCAGGCCGCGGCTGAGGAGGCCCGCCAGGCCGAGGCTCGCCGCCATGAGGCGGCCGAGAAGGCGGCCGAAGACAAGGATGCCAAGCTGAAGACGGCCCTTGCTAAGGCGGCCGACCTGGAGAAGGCGCTCGGTGAGCGGGACCGTGTCTTGGAGCGGGAGCGACGTGGTACGTTGCTCGAGGTGCAGCACCTGGAAGAGTCCTTCTCGAGTAAGTGTTGCTTCTTCGTTGTTTGCCGGGTTGGGACCCGGCCCTTTCTTCTTTGTTGCTCTTCTGACTTGCTTCTTTTTTGGCTGCAGGGGCCTTTCCGGAGACACAGTGGCTGGCGGAGGAAGTTGTCCGCTATAAGCGTGACCCGACCGGCGTTGTTGGGTTCGGAACAGATCCGCTGACGTCCTGGACTTTCCCGGATATCATTGCCGCTGCTGAGGCCCGGCTGCGGGTCTTGGGGACGCAAATGGAGCGGCTGTCTCAAGCCGGCACTGCGATGACAGCGGCCTTGTGGCCGGACTCCGTCCATCCGCGCAGCTTCTCGCGCCTGGCGCGCTGGTTGGAGATGGGCCAGATCGCCTTAGCGACTGGAGCGTTTCCACCCCCCAGGCCGCTGCAGAGATGGCGCTCCGGATCTTGTTGTCTTGGCATCCGAATCTTTAGCTGGACGTGCTGATGGGTCAGCGCGCTGGCTCGGAGCAGTTGCTGCAGGAGCAGGCCGGCCGGATCGCCTCCCGGGCCAGCTATATCGCCGAGTTCGCCTTCCACGACGAGTTCCATTCGGAGCGGACGGAAGACGGCGCGGTCGTGGATGGCGATAACTACGACTTGCTTCTTCACGACCCGGAGGGTAGCTCGAAGGAGACAGGCGTCTACGGTGACGCAGAAGCCGAAGAGGACATCGGTGCTTCGCTGGACCCGGAGGCCGGCCGGTGGGAGCCGTCGACGTCGCGATGCAGCGCTGGAAATGCCTGAGAATCTTTGTAGACAATTGTGTTAAGTAGCAGGTCCACCCACCCACTGGGGGTTTTTAGGGTGTAATGAACTCGGGCCGTGGGCCTTTGCTTGAAAGATTTATGTGTAAATTTTGTGAGTGTTTATTTGCTTTTTGGCCTTCTGCGTTTTTCAAACTTATTTCATGTGTTGCACGTCTCTGAAACTCCCCCCCCCCCCGCGAGTCAGGCGGCCGAGGTGTCACATCCCTAGCTTCTGGTGCTGTCTAGTGTTGCATCTTGCTTGCATCATGTTTAAATTTTTGAAACTTGAACTGAGGAATTTTGGAAGCCTCAAAAACTTAAACAAAGAGGGGCAAAGAACCCTGGAAAATGCATTCAATGTTCCAAAATGGCCTTAAATAATGTTGGTTATATTTTGGCAAGGGTTTTGCACCAAACCAAAAATAATGAACATTTTGAGGAATATTTTGAGCACTGAATTTAATTCATTATTGTATTTGAATTTGGAATTATATTCATAATATATGGGATATATTTTCAAATAACTCTGAAATGCTTTATGTGCTGTTGGAAAAGTCCATCTAGCAAATAAAAATATTCAGAGGAGTTTTTGGCATTGTTTGAATTTGTTTAAATTCAAAACAATGCCAAAACAAATTTAAAAAAAATAGAAAACAGAAATATAAAAAAAGAGAGAGAGAGCCCACCTGGACTTACCTGGTGCTCACCTCTCAGCCAACCGGCCCAGCTCCTGTGCTGGCAGCCCACCGGTGCGGCCCAGCCCACCAGGCGTCCCCCCCTGTCGTCTTCCCCGCGCCAGTAGGCAGCGCGCGTGGCCGACGGGCGCCGACGCTGCCTCGGCCACCTCCTGCTTCCCCGGCCACCTCCTGCTTCCACCGCGACGCCACGGCCCTTCTAGCATCGCCACGCAGCCCCTGGCTCCCTCTCTGTCACCCTCCTCGCTCCTCCCCCCTCCTCTGTTTCTTGCACGCAGCCACCGAGCGGAGCTCGTCGCCGCCGTCCACTGCCACCATGGCCACCGGGCCTCCCTCGCTTCCCCGACTAGCCCACAAGCTCCGCCACTCCGTACTCGACCCACCTCACCGAGCCACGCCCCTCCAGGAGCCCCCGAAGCGCCGCCCCGACGTTTTTCCCCTCCTCGGACCCGCCGGTCGCCGTCGCCCGATTCGTCGGCTCCGGACCGTCCCCGGCCTCGTCCCCGCCTCGAATGGATCCGCTGTGAGCCTCCGCTGCTTCTCCTGTGCTCGCCCCCTCCGTTCTCGCCCCCTAGCCCCATCTCCCACCGCGGCCGAGAGCTTCTCGCCGCCGGCCATGGCGCGACCGTGGCCACAGCCACCGCAGCTCGTTCCCGAGCCCACCATCGTGATCAGCACGATCGCATGAACCCGTAGACACCCACAACGCCTCCTCCCGTGCTCTGTAACGCCACCCCGAGATTGCCCGAGCTCCGGCAGCCGCAAAAGAGCTCGCCGCCGGCAGCTCCGGCCACCCCAGCCTCCGCCACCGCCACCGTTGGATGCGCCACTCCACCCTCTCCCCGTAGCTGCTCCCTGCGCGCCAAAAGAGCCCCTGTAGTTGGTTCCCGACGCGCACCACCGCGTCTGGCCTCGCCGGCGTTATGTCGCCGGTGGGTTTGACCCCGTTGACTACTGACCATGTGGGCCCAGTTTGACCTCCCCTGGCTCACTGACAAGTGGGGCCCGTCCCTGCTAATTCGGGTTAGGATTAGTTTAACTTAATCAACCTCTGTTAGTTAACCCCCTGACACTGACCAGTGGGCCCCAGCGCCACTAATTCTTAATTAGAATTAAAACTAACCCCTGTTAAACCCTCCTGTCACTGACGTGTGGACCCCACACGTCAGGTTTGACCCCAGCCAGCCGCAGTTGACTGCTGACGTCATGCTTACTCAATGCTGACGCAATATATATATTTCTGGATTTAAATTAAATCAGGAAATTCCAGAATATATTTTAAACTTCAAAAATTCATAACTTTTATTCTGTAACTCCAAATTAAATAATTTATATATGAAAAATTATCAGAAAAATTCAAGGAATCCATCTGTACCATTTTCATGCATGTTAGAACAACTTATAGCTGCTGTTTAGCACAAATCAATTAAATGGCATTTGAATAATCACATATGGAGTTTGAATTTGAATCTTGTATTCAAACCAACTTCATTTAATCTGTTGCTAGTTGCATTAGCTCAAAACACATTCATATTGCCATGTCATGAGCATGCATCATATTGTGCATTGCATTGATTGTGTTCCTTTCTGTGTTGCCGGTATTTGTCCCCTCTCGATAGACGCGATACCGATGATGTGATCGTTGACACTGATGAAGACTCAATGTTATCTTCAGAAGTGCCAGGCAAGCAAAACCCCCTTGTTCATTTCCGATAAAATCCCACTCTCTCGCTCCTGCTCTCTTTTACTGCATTAGGACAACACGATTCATCTGTTACTTGCTGCGGTAGCTGAACCCCTTTATCCTCTGCATGACCTGTCATTGCCACAGTAAATAGATGAAACCCACTAGCATGAGTAGGAGTTGTTTGAGCCCTGTTGTGCCTACTCATTCATGCTTGTTTGTCATGCCTGCTACTGCTTAGAGTTGAGTCAGGTCTGATTCATCGGGGATGAATCAGAGGCGTGTGAACATGTCCTACTGTGTGTGAGCTAAGTGTGTGAACACGATTTGGTAAAGGTAGCGGTGAGAGGCCATGTAGGAGTACATGGTGGGTTGTCTCATTGCAGCCGTCCTCAGGAACTGAGTTCTGTGTTTGTGATCCATGATTCAGTTACTACCACGCATTGGGCCCGAAACCAATGGACCCTCTCGGCTTCTTGATCACCCTTGTCCTCTGTCCAGGAGTTGCAAGTAGTTTCTGGTGTTTGTAGTATGCTGGAGGCCGTGCGCAGCGCTGACCGTAGGGGTGGGCTGTGATGCGGTAGGCACGTGGCACGGTGTAACCGGGCGCCCGTTTGGTGTCTCGGGAACCCTGTTCACATCGTTTGGGGCTGTGAGCGAAACTCCGGCCGGATCTCCTCATGGATGGAACCCGAATAGGCGATAAACCTGGACTAGAGACTTGAGTGTTTAGGTAGGCCGTGGCCGACACCCACGTTGGGCTTCCGCTTGAAGGTTGCCGAGTACATGTCGTGTAAACGGCGGTAAGTGGTGAGAGCGTGTGTGAAGAAGTACACCCCTGCAGGGTTAACATCATCTATTCGAATAGCCGTGTCCGCGGAAAAGGACTTCTGGGTTGCTTATATCAGTTCATAGACAAGTGAAAGTGGATACTCTAAAATACGCAAGATAAGCGTGAGTGCTATGGATGGCGTTCTCGTAGGGAGACGGGAGCGGATCCATAGTGGTGTATTGATATGGTGAATATGTGGACTCGTGTGCGCCACCTCAAAAGAGTTACTTGCAGTCGTAGTTCAGGATAGCCACCGAGTCAAAGCTGGCTTGCTGCAGTTAAACCCCACCATCCCCTTGTTGAAAATGATGCATATGTAGTTAGTTCTGATGTAAGTCTTGCTGGGTACATTTGTACTCACGTTTGCCTATTTTATGTTTTTGCAGAGAGACTTCGGTCTCGCTAGTAGTTCCACGTGGACTTCGACGTTTAGCTTGTTACCTCAGCTACGATCTTGTGCCCTCGGCAGGATCTGATAGATAGTCAGGCTTCTCAGCCTTTTTCATTTATAGATGTCTGTACTCAGACATGATAGCTTCCGCTTGTGCTTTGACTTGTATGCTCTGATTGTTGGGTCATGAGACCCATGTTTGTAATGTCTCGCTCCTCGGAGCCTATTGAATAAAATACTTGAGTCGTAGAGTCATGTTGTGATGCCATGTTGTATCTGCACATATCGAGCATATTGTGTGTATGTTATTGAAATGCTTGGTATGTGTGGGATCTGACCATCTAGTTGTTTATCTTTAGTAGCCTCTCTTACCGGGAAATGTCTCCTAGTGTTTCCACCGAGCCATGGTAGCTTGCTACTGCTCCGGAACACTTAGGCTGGCCGGCATGTGTCCTTCTTCGTTCCTGTGTCTGTCCCTTCGGGGAAATGTCACGCGATGAATACCGGAGTCCTGTTAGCCCGCTACAGCCCGGTTCACCGGAGTCCTGCTAGCCCAGTGCTACAGCCTGGATTCACTCGCTGATGACCGACACGTTCGATGCTGGGTCATGGATGCCTGTCCCTGTAAGTCTGTGCCACTTTGGGTTTACGACTAGCCATGTCAGCCCGGGCTCCTTATCATATGGATGCTAGCGACACTATCATATACGTGTGCCAAAAGGCGCAAACGGTCCCGGGCAAAGGTAAGGCGACACCCGTGGGAATACCGTGCGTGAGGCCGCAAAGTGATATGAGGTGTTACAGGCTAGATCGATGTGGCATTGAGTCGGGGTCCTGACAGCGTTGGTATCAGAGCTTGACTGCCTGTAGGATTACCAAGCCAAACTGGTCGAAGTTGAGTCTAGAAATTCTTTAGTTATATAAGGGAATTGATTGTGGGATGGAACGTAAGGCTCTTTTTACTCCTTATACCTCATGGCCTTCTGATCTGAGTCATCATCTTCTCTTCTACGGGGTTTAAGAACTAGGCTATCTCTTCTTTCTATTAGGATCATGTGTTACTAGTCCGTAGACTTATAAGATTGTTCGATTTAAGCTTGAGTCCAGTTCCTACTACTTCTGTATGTTAATTGTTGATCTCGGAACCTTGATATTGTGCTTCTGAGTGGTTATGCCACCATTTTGTAGTATGTCTCAAATCTCTTCTGAGCATTTACAGCCGTTATGCTGTCCGAGTCATTCCAGGTTTCTAAATAGTCTGATGCATTTGCAAAATCCTTTCCCTCTGGTTTCGATGTTCCTTTATGCCAGCTCAATCACACTAATTGTTGAGTTGAGGTATTCTATTGCCTTGACATTATGTTGGAGTTACTATTATGACCCTAAGTGTCTCAGGGGATCACCTAGTAGTCTAGCCATGATTTATGTTCCAGTGTGATGACTCTGGCCGTCATTATCGAAAGCATCCCGTGATGCCATTTAGTAGTAGGTATTCTATCCCTGGGTTTTGAACCCGAGATTCACCCTACTTGCTTCATGTTGATAGTTTTGCTCGTTCCTTTAGGTTATTAGTAACCTTTGCGATAGTCCTTGAAGTCCGTGGTATCTTCTTCTTCCAAATACCATGAACGACTTATGGCAGAAGTTCCTCGTTGAACTGAAATATCACAATAGGATTATTCTTGAGGAGTTCTCCATTCATAAATCGTGATTCTGCCAGTTCTATCTTTCTGCATGGGTTATCCGGAAGAAATATGTTGAACTTGGTTCGACATACTAATCTATGCATCCACAACTCAGAAAATTATATGTTCCTTTGAGTTGTTCTCTTTAGTTGCATTCTGACCCTCGTCTATCAATTGATAGTCAAGAGTATGCGTGCGTTCGTTTATCGATGCCTATTACTCTTGTGGTCCGTCAAGCCATTCCATCGCGGAATGACTAGGAGAAACAAACTCCAATACCTCATCCATATCTAGGATTAGGTCAAAACCATCGTACTCCACAGATAAAAATGCCAATCCAACTTTTACTCTGTTCCACCTTGGAGTATTACCATCTTTATATCAAGAATGTCATGGGAATTGCACACCATCCTATGAACTCTTGACACAGTGATACTTCTCGCCATCATTGTTCATTCCTCGGTTCCTGTGTTATCGTAACCGGAATGTCGACAAGTGAATCGTGGTGTGTGAAATCAATACTGCTAGCAACTCCGTTGCTGGGTAGTTAAAGGACAATAATTTCATTCTTAGTGTGTTGGTTATTGAATCATCATTCTAAGACTGATCGTGCTACCTAGTCCTTATTTCGGTGCACCCTTCGACTGATGAGTTAGGATCTTGTCAAGTCCTCACTCATTTGATCATATCGTCTTGCCCTGAAAAGCAAGATTGTTCTCGAGCTTAGTAACATACCGGTGGTTCGTGATTTTCCGAATATCTTCTCGGAAGTATTACCAGGTTGTCACCTGACCGCTGTGTTGAGCTTGTGATCAAGTTGGGTTCTTGTGAACCACCTTCTCTCCAAGAATCTGTGTTGGATATCCCTGAGCTAGTTGGTTGAGCTAGACAACAACTTGGAGAGTTGGAAGGTAAAAGCTTGCCTGACTTAGTTCGTTCCAAAGGGATATTCTTGTGTAGTGTGTGTTGAAGAAAGATGATATCTTCATCGATTGGTCCCTGTGATCAGTTGTTGGATCTATTATCTTACCCGAACCCTTGATTGAGTATGGGCTATCGTCAAATCAAATCAGAACCAACGATATTCGTAATGTTGTCTTACTCGTGGTTGATCCCTCGAGCATACACCATTATATCTTTTGGGTCTGACCAATGCTATCACCGTGTTCACTTAACTATGGAATTCCTTTTAAAAGGAAACCTAGATGAATTGTTGTTGAGCCCATTGACAACATCCTTATCTCCTCCATGATTTTGTTGAACATTAAGCTAGTGTTGGAAATTTTTGAAAGCATTTTCTTCATGCTAGCTCATGAAGTATTTGTTGATGAAAGGAGTGACTTCCTTTTATACACGTGCATTTGGTGAAAGTTGCCGCCGTGAATTTGAGAAAGTTAGTGTTGCTTCCTCTGGAATCATCCCAAGTCAGTCATGCATACGTGCGAAGTATTCTGTGGTCTGGAGATTTGCAACCTCCATTCTATATGTATATCCTAGCACACCAAGCCACTGATTGAGTTGTTCAAAGATAAAGGAGTTTGTCCAAGGTGAACTCTTTGGACTTCCACGCGTGGAGACTTCGATGTCATTAATGATGGTTCCCCCTCCTGAACTCGGTAGTGTTTTATTATAAGACTACTTTGTGGTCATGCTTGTCTTGGACAACATGTTCACATGTTTGTAGCAGAACCAGCTCATGTTTTGGAGCTTGCTATCATAGTTCATCTCCCGAGAATCCCGCAACGTCATCTCGTCGATTTGTGTTGCAAACTTTCATTTTTCTTCCTAGACTCGATGAGTCTAGAATATCCTGACACCAACCAGATCTGAATCTCAGGCAGATATGATGGTTTGGAACATTTCCCAAGAACAATAATATTGGTCCCTCGATAACCGGTAAAGTGGATGTCGTGGCCAACACACCCAGCCGGAAGACCTATTATTGTAGTATCTTGTTTGAGGAAGTTGGCCACCTCCCCATAAGGATTTCGTAGGATTTACCTCCGTAACTGTTCCCTTATGGATTCTAGTGCTCCCGAAGTCCGACCTTTTACTTGATGTTCTAGATATCAAACCATATCCATGAGTGGGTTACACTAGCACATCAAGGAGAACATTAGAAGCGGAGTGCTAAATGTCTCTCGGTCGATCATCCAGATTTTATTTCCTTGGCCCCGCCAAGGGTGAAATCTGAGAAGGTGTTATCTTCCTTTGCATCTGCATCCTCCATCACCATTCATCATGGTAGCAAGTTGTGTTGCCAGGATCCTTGACACGGATGTTGGTAAAACCTTGATGATTATGGAAATGCTCAAGTTCTTGAGAGCACGCACAAGCGCTACGTGTTATCATCGGCATTAACTGGGTTTGCTCTCAGTTTCCTCGGCAATGCTATGATCTTTTCAAACAGTGAATTCACTCTCTGTTGTTGGGTTCTTCCCCAGTTACCAGAATCATTCCCAGCATTTGCATTTTGTTCCCAGCTTACACCGCCAATGTGCCATTCTACCATGGGTCCCTTCCATTTCCGGTGGTAAGAAAATTCATTCATTACGTTGTCTTCAACAAGGTAATCCACATCATCCAAGTCCGAGTATGCCACTCTACCGACCCCGCCAATCGATTGTTGTGATTTGCCTTAGGCTGATATAGAGAGTTTCAATGATCTTTGAATCAAAAGTAATTCTTTTTGCCACTTAAGGGGGTATATCTACGAGTCACCATCCCTAAGGTGCCCCGTTGTGCTATCATGGCAACTAAAATCCTCGCTACGTTGACAATCGATTACCACCTTCTTAAGTGTGCAATTGTTGTCCACCTAGTGAACCTTCGTCATCCGTTTCTTTCCACCCCTCTTGATGTGTATCTCGTGTCTCAACCCGAGAGATGGTCCTAAGTCTCATTCCGTGAGTTAATCCTGAGTTGTTCGACCTTCGAGAAGACCGATCCTTCTAGAGTTTTCCTTTCCACTTCTTGTCATGATTAGCTGGAGTTCTCAAGGCAAGACTTCAAGACAATGATGGTGAATGGATCAACGTTCATTTGAAGTGCCACCTGGATCGTGAAGATTATACTAGTTTGCGTTTCCCCTTCATCTTACCCTACGCTTGAATCTCGAGACGAGATTCTTGTTTAGTGGGGGTGAGTTGTCACATCCCTAGCTTCTGGTGCTGTCTAGTGTTGCATCTTGCTTGCACCATGTTTAAATTTTTGAAACTTGAACTGAGGAATTTTGGAAGCCTCAAAAACTTAAACAAAGAGGGGCAAAGAACCCTGGAAAATGCATTCAATGTTCCAAAATGGCCTTAAATAATGTTGGTTATATTTTGGCAAGGGTTTTGCACCAAACCAAAAATAATGAACATTTTGAGGAATATTTTGAGCACTGAATTTAATTCATTATTGTATTTGAATTTGGAATTATATTCATAATATATGGGATATATTTTCAAATAACTCTGAAATGCTTTATGTGCTGTTGGAAAAGTCCATCTAGCAAATAAAAATATTCAGAGGAGTTTTTTGGCATTATTTGAATTTGTTTAAATTCAAAACAATGCCAAAACAAATTTAAAAAAAAATAGAAAACAGAAATATAAAAAAAGAGAGAGAGAGCCCACCTGGACTTACCTGGTGCTCACCTCTCAGCCAACCGGCCCAGCTCCTGTGCTGGCAGCCCACCGGTGCGGCCCAGCCCACCAGGCGTACCCCCCCTGTCGTCTTCCCCGCGCCAGTAGGCAGCGCGCGTGGCCGACGGGCGCCGACGCTGCCTCGGCCACCTCCTGCTTCCCCGGCCACCTCCTGCTTCCACCGCGACGCCACGGCCCTTCTAGCATCGCCACGCAGCCCCTGGCTCCCTCTCTGTCACCCTCCTCGCTCCTCCCCCCTCCTCTGTTTCTTGCACGCAGCCACCGAGCGGAGCTCGTCGCCGCCGTCCACTGCCACCATGGCCACCGGGCCTCCCTCGCTTCCCCGACTAGCCCACAAGCTCCGCCACTCCGTACTCGACCCACCTCACCGAGCCATGCCCCTCCAGGAGCCCCCGAAGCGCCGCCCCGACGTTTTTCCCCTCCTCAGAACCGCCGGTCGCCGTCGCCCGATTCGTCGGCTCCGGACCGTCCCCGGCCTCGTCCCCGCCTCGAATGGATCCGCTGTGAGCCTCCGCTGCTTCTCCTGTGCTCGCCCCCTCCGTCCTCGCCCCCTAGCCCCATCTCCCACCGCGGCCGAGAGCTTCTCGCCGCCGGCCATGGCGCGACCGTGGCCACAGCCACCGCAGCCCGTTCCCGAGCCCACCATCGTGATCAGCACGATCGCATGAACCCGTAGACACCCACAACACCTCCTCCCGTGCTCTGTAACGCCACCCCGAGATTGCCCGAGCTCCGGCAGCCGCAAAAGAGCTCGCCGCCGGCAGCTCCGGCCACCCCAGCCTCCGCCACCGCCACCGTTGGATGCGCCACTCCACCCTCTCCCCGTAGCTGCTCCCTGCACGCCAAAAGAGCCCCTGTAGTTGGTTCCCGACGCGCACCACCGCGTCTGGCCTCGCCGGCGTTATGTCGCCGGTGGGTTTGACCCCGTTGATTACTGACCATGTGGGCCCAGTTTGACCTCCCATGGCTCACTGACAAGTGGGGCCCGTCCCTGCTAATTCGGGTTAGGATTAGTTTAACTTAATCAACCTCTGTTAGTTAACCACCTGACACTGACCAGTGGGCCCCAGCGCCACTAATTCTTAATTAGAATTAAAACTAACCCCTGTTAAACCCTCCTATCACTGACGTGTGGACCCCACACGTCAGGTTTGACCCCAGCCAGCCGCAGTTGACTGCTGACGTCATGCTTACTCAATGCTGACGCAATATATATATTTCTGGATTTAAATTAAATCAGGAAATTCTAGAATATATTTTAAACTTCAAAAATTCATAACTTTTATTCTGTAACTCCAAATTAAATAATTTATATATGAAAAATTATCAGAAAAATTCAAGGAATCCATCTGTACCATTTTCATGCATGTTAGAACAACTTATATCTGCTGTTTAGCACAAATCAATTAAATGGCATTTGAATAATCACATATGGAGTTTGAATTTGAATCTTGTATTCAAACCAACTTCATTTAATCTGTTGCTAGTTGCATTAGCTCAAAACACATTCATATTGCCATGTCATGAGCATGCATCATATTGTGCATTGCATTGATTGTGTTCCTTTCTGTGTTGCCGGTAATTGTCCCCTCTCGATAGACGCGATACCGATGACGTGATCGTTGACACTGATGAAGACTCAATGTTATCTTCAGAAGTGCCAGGCAAGCAAAACCCCCTTGTTCATTTCGATAAAATCTCACTCTCTCGCTCCTGCTCTCTTTTACTGCATTAGGACAACAACGACATTTTGTTACTTGCTGCGGTAGCTGAACCCCTTTATCCTTTGCATGACCTGTCATTGCCACAGTAAATAGATGAAACCCACTAGCATGAGTAGGAGTTGTTTGAGCCCTGATGTGCCTACTCATTCATGCTTGTTGTCATGCCTGCTATTGCTTAGAGTTGAGTCAGGTCTGATTCATCGGGGATGAATCAGAGGCGTGTGAACATGTCCTACTGTGTGTGAGCTAAGTGTGTGAACACGATTTGGTAAAGGTAGCGGTGAGAGGCCATGTAGGAGTACATGGTGGGTTGTCTCATTGCAGCCGTCCTCAGAAACTGAGTTCTGTGTTTGTGATCCATGATTCAGTTACTACCACGCATTGGGCCCGAAACCAATGGACCCTCTCGGCTTCTTGATCACCCTTGTCCTCTGTCTAGGAGTTGCAAGTAGTTTCTGGTGTTTGTAGTATGCTGGAGGCCGTGCGCAGCGCTGACCGTAGGGGTGGGCTGTGATGCGGTAGGCACGTGGCACGGTGTACCGGGCGCCCGTTTGGTGTCTCGGGAACCCTGTTCACATCGTTTGGGGCTGTGAGCGAAACTCCGGCCGGATCTCCTCATGGATGGAACCCGAATAGGCGATAAACCTGGACTAGAGACTTGAGTGTTTAGGTAGGCCGTGGCCGACACCCACGTTGGGCTTCCGCTTGAAGGTTGCCGAGTACATGTCGTGTAAACGGCGGTAAGTGGTGAGAGCGTGTGTGAAGAAGTACACCCCTGCAGGGTTAACATCATCTATTCGAATAGCCGTGTCCGCGGTAAAGGACTTCTGGGTTGCTTATATCAGTTCATAGACAAGTGAAAGTGGATACTCT
Organism: Triticum aestivum; assembly: GCF_018294505.1. NCBI lineage: Eukaryota > Viridiplantae > Streptophyta > Magnoliopsida > Poales > Poaceae > Triticum > Triticum aestivum. Next base: position 59,583,175 of record NC_057807.1, read on the forward strand.
AAAATACGCAAGATAAGCGTGAGTGCTATGGATGGCGTTCTCGTAGGGAGACGGGAGCGGATCCATAGTGGTGTATTGATATGGTGAATATGTGGACTCGTGTGCGCCACCTCAAAAGAGTTACTTGCAGTCGTAGTTCAGGATAGCCACCGAGTCTTGCTGGGTACATTTGTACTCACGTTTGCCTATTTTATGTTTTTGCAGAGAGACTTCGGTCTCGCTAGTAGTTCCACGTGGACTTCGACGTTTAGCTTGATACCTCAGCTACGATCTTGTGCCCTCGGCAGGATCTGATAGATAGTCAGGCTTCTCAGCCTTTTTCATTTATAGATGTCTGTACTCAGACATGATAGCTTCCGCTTGTGCTTTGACTTGTATGCTCTGATTGTTGGGTCATGAGACCCATGTTTGTAATGCCTCGCTCCTCGGAGCCTATTGAATAAAATACTTGAGTCGTAGAGTCATGTTGTGATGCCATGTTGTATCTGCACATATCGAGCATATTGTGTGTATGTTATTGAAATGCTTGGTATGTGTGGGATCTGACCATCTAGTTGTTTATCTTTAGTAGCCTCTCTTACCGGGAAATGTCTCCTAGTGTTCCCCCGAGCCATGGTAGCTTGCTACTGCTCCGGAACACTTAGGCTGGCCGGCATGTGTCCTTCTTCGTTCCTGTGTCTGTCCCTTCGGGGAAATGTCATGCATTGAGTACCGGAGTCCTGTTAGCCTGCTACAGCCCGGTTTACCGGAGTCCTGCTAGCCCAGTGCTATAGCCCGGACCCACTTGCTGATGACCGACACGTTCGAAGCTGGGTCATGGATGCATGTCCCTGTAAGTCTGTGCCACTTTGGGTTTACGACTAGTCATGTCAGCCCGGGCTCTTTATCATATGGATGCTAGCGACACTATCATATACGTGAGCCAAAATGCGCAAACGGTCCCGGGCAAAGGTAAGGCGACACCCGTGGGGATACCGTGCGTGAGGCCGCAAAGTAATATGAGGTGTTACCGGCTAGATCGATGTGACATCGAGTCGGGGTCCTAACACGAGGCTCCGGTCCGTGACAAGGAGTTCGGCTCTTCGAGAGGCGGCCGCAGGAGTTGGGTCCTTAGAAGCATTGAGAGCGAGCGAAACACCCATTGGGCCGGCTAGTGGCAATCCGGCTTGGCCGGTTGGTGAGCAGCCGGTCGTGCGGCTAACTCAGTTGACGAGCGTCGGGCCGAGTTGGTCGACCCGGCGGCTTTGACTTAGTGCATGAATCGTAGGGGAGCTTTGGCCCGTTGTGCTTGCCCGCCGTTAGCCAGAGCTGGATCTGCGGTTTTAGGGCGAAGTGGGGGACCAAGGCATCCTACCTTTATCAGGAATCACCAAGTAAAGCGACGGGGTGGTGATCAAGCCGGCCAGCCCCCGAGCCCCCGGGTCAAGCTAGTCGAGCCGGCGGCCGGGTTCGGTAGTAAAGTGATGTGAAATGTGGACGCAATAAATTGGTCGGCAAAAGGCATCCCTCGAGTCTCGTTCGGGGACCCCCATAGTTTCATATGCTTACAGAAGGCGTTGATACATACATTCGTGTGGCTAACTGTAAAACGGACGACGGAGTTCCGCGTTCCACGGCCGGGTTGTTTCTTCGCCGACGGTGTCCCTCTTGCGCTTCTTCGATTTGCGCGCGTCAATGAGGTAGTAGGCGTTGCGGTCGTGCAAAGTCCTGCTCACGATGAACGGACCTTCCCATGGAGAGGACAGCTTGTGCTGGCCTGCCCGCTCTTGGACGAGTCGGACAAGGTCGCCTTCGCGGAATGCGAGAGGCTTGATCTTCTTGATGTGGTAGTGCCTCGGGCCTTGCCGGTAGATAGCCGAGCGGCTAAGTGCCAGAAGGCGCGCCTCTTCGAGCAGGTCGACGCCATCTTCGCGTGCTTCTCTTGCTTCTGCTTCGGTGTACATCATGACGCGCGGTGACTCGAACTCGACGTCGGTCGGGATGATGGCTTCGGATCCGTAGACAAGGAAGAAAGGGGTGAACCCGGTCGACCGGTTTGGTGTTGTGCGCAGACTCCAGAGAACGGCGGGCAACTCGTCGAGCTAACTGCCGGATGAGCGGATGAGTGGATCGACGAGTCGCGGCTTGATGCCGGACAAGATGAGTCCGTTGGCCCGCTCGACCTGCCCGTTGGACTGCGGATGTGCCACGGAGGCCAGGTCGAGGCGGATGCCGAAGACGGAGCAGTATTGCTCGAGCGCACCCTTGGCGAAGTTGGTGCCGTTGTCGGTTATGATGCTGTTCGGCATACCGTAGCGCACCGCTATGTCCTTGATGAACAAGACGGCTGTTGGCCCGTCTAGTTTCTTGATTGGTCTTGCCTTGATCCATTTGGTGAACTTGTCTATTGCCACCAGCAAGTGCGTCATGCCACCTCTGGCGGTTTTGAAGGGTCCCACCATGTCGAGTCCCCAGACCGCCAAGGGCCAGGCGATCGGTATGGTGCGGAGTGCTGATGCCGGCTGTTGGCTGTGTTTGCTGAAACACTGGCATCCTTCGCACTTGAGGACGAGCGACTCGGCGTCTTTGAGGGCCGTTGGCCAGTAGAAGCCGTGGAGGAATGCCTTGGCCACGAGGGATCGAGATGCGGCGTGGTGCCCGCACTCGCCCTGGTGAATGTCGAGGATGATGTATATGCCGTGGTCCTGCTCGACGCAGCGCTGGAACACGCCGGTAGAGCTGCGCTTGACGAGCTCGTTGTTGATGATGCTGTAGGCGGACGCCCGGCGCTGAACTTGCCGGGCCTCGGTCTCGTCCATGGGGAGAACCCCGTTCTCCAGCCATTCTGATACCGGCAGGGCCCAAGATGGGGCCGTGACAGCAGTGAAGATGGCCACCTGGGTGGGTTCCAAGTCGGCGGCTCCTGGGCCGGGTTGAGCAGCCCCGGGTTGGCGACGGCGACGGCCGTGTCCTGGGTGATGGTGGCCGGGTTGAGCTAAGCAGCCCCGGGCCGGGTTCGGCAGTCCCCGGGTTGGTGACGGCGACGGCCGGGTCTTCTGGGACGTGAATGGACTCGAAGTCCGGCGACGGCTTGACGGACGGCTTGCGCATGTGCTCGAGGGAGACGCCGGATGGGGTGGTTTGACGTGACGAGGCGATCTTGGCGAGCGTGTCGGGTGCCTCGTTCTCCGTGCATGGGACGTGGAGGAACTCGCAGCCATCGAAGGATCCGGACAGCTTCTGGATGAGGAAGCGGTAGCTTGCCATATTGGAGTCGCGGGCGTCCCACTCGCTGGAGCACTGCTGCACCACCAAGTCCAAGTCGCCGTAGCACAGGATGCACCGGATGCCGAGTTCCTTGGCGAGCCGGAGGCCGTGCACAAGGGCTTCATATTCGGCGACGTTGTTGGAGGCGGCGAAGTGGATCTGGAGCGTGTAGCAGAGTCGGTCGCCCTTCGGAGATGACAGGACGATGTTGACCCCTAAGCTGAGTCGCATCTTGGACCCGTCGAAGTGCATGCGCCAATGCGACGAGTCGGGAGGCGGCGGCTGGTACTGGGTCTCGGTCCAGTCGACGAGGAAATCGGCCAGGGCCTGAGACTTGATCGTGGTGCGGGGCTCCTAGAGGATGGTGTGGCCGGCTAGCTGGATCACCCATTTGGCGACCTGGCCAGAGGCGTCCAGGCACCCGATGATTTCTCCGATCGGTGCCGTGCTGACGATGGTGACGACGTGCTCTTGGAAGTACTGCTTCAGCTTCTTGGCGGTGAGGTACACGCCGTAACACATCTTCTGGTAGTGCGGGTAGTTCTGCTTGGAGGTGGAGAGCACTTTGCTCAGGTAGTAGACCGGTCGCTGGACGGCCTGGATCTTGCCTTTCTCCGGTCGCTCAACCACCAGCACCGTGCTGACTGCCCGTGAGGTCGCGGCTATGTAGAGCAACAGCGGCTCCTTGTCGGTCGGCGCGGCCAGGACGGGTGCGGTGGAGAGCATGCGCTTGAGGTCTTGGAAGGCTTCGTCCGCCTTGCCGTTCCACTCAACGGGCTTGTTTTCTTCATCAGCTGATACAGGGGCAGTGCCTTCTCGCCCAGCCGGCTCAGAAACCGGCTGACCGAGGCCAGGCAGCCTGTGAACTTCTGGACATCGCGCAGCCGGGTTGGCTTGCGAATACGCTCGATGGCCTTGATCTTCTCCGGGTTCGCCTCGATGTCGCATTCCAAGACGAGGAAGCCGAGCAGCTTTCCGGCTGGGACGCCGAAGACGCGCTTTTCCGGGTTGAGCTTGACCTTGTATTCGCGGAGGTTGGCGAATGTTTCCTTCAGATCATCGAGGAGTGTGAGGTGCTGCTTGGTCTTCACCATGATATCGTCCACGTACATGTGGATGTTCTTGCCGAGTTGCGGTAGCAAGCATTTCTGCATGCGGCGTTGGAAGGTGGCGCCGGTGTTCTTCAACCCGAACGACATGGTGATGTAGCAGTACGCCCCGAAAGGCATGATGAAGGATGTCTTTAGAGAATCGGCCGGATCCAGCTTGATCTGGTGATAGCCGGAGTAGGCGTCCAGAAAGGACAGCAGCTCGCACCCGGCGGTCGAGTCAATGACTTGGTCGATCCGCGGGAGGGCAAATGGATCCTTGGGACAGGCCTTGTTGAGGCTGGTGTAGTCGATACACATGCGCCAGGTCTTGTTCTTCTTCAAGACGGGGACTGGGTTGGCCAGCCACTCGGGGTGAAACACTTCCATTATGAAGCCGGCCGCCAAGAGCTTGGCGACCTCTTCACCAATGGTTCTTCTCTTCTCTTCGGAAAATCGACGGAGGGGTTGACGGACAGGCTTGGCGTCCTTGCGAACGTGGAGTTTGTGCTCGGCGTACTTCCTCGGGATACCTGGCATGTCTTTGGGTCCATGCGAAGATATCCCGATTCTCACGGAGGAAGTCGACGAGCTCGCCTTCCTATTTGCTATCGAGGCGGGCGCCTACGACAACGTACTTCTACAGCTGTGGTCTTCCGGGTTCAGCTTCACTTTCTTGGTTTCCTTGGAGGGCTTGAAGGCGGCCTCATCTGCCGGGTCCAGGGTTGGGATCGACGCGTCGGAAGCCTCGCCGGCTAGGGCGACGATCCGGTCGAGCTGGCGCCGCTCCTCGGTAATAACCAGCGACTCGGCCAGCTTGGTGCCGTCTTGGGCGCACTCCAGAGACTTGCGGTAGTCGCCGGTGATGGTAATGAGGCCCTTGGGACCCGGCATCTTCATCTTCAGGTACGCGTAGTGGGGGACCGCCATGAACTTGGCGAGCGCGGGCCGGCCTAGCAGCGCATGATACGCGCCGGACAGGTCCACCACCACGAACTAGATTGGTTTGCGTCGGAAGTGGCTGCTGTCGCCAAACAGGATGTCGAGCCGGACCCGGCCAATGGGTGAACAGGAGAGGCCGGGTACGATGCCGTGGAAGACGGTCCGGGTCGGCTCCAGGTCCTCGGCCTTGAGGCCGAGCTTGGTCATCGTGTCGTGGTAGAGGATGTTGATGCTACTGCCGCCGTCGATGAGGACTCGGGAGAACTTGCAGGTGCGCCGTGCGATGATGGTAGGGTTGAGGACGAGGGCGTATCCACCCGGATTCGGCATGACTGCCGGGTGATCCTCTCGGGTCCAGGTGATCGGGCGATCCGACCAATGCATGAAATCCGTCTTGGCCGGGACGACGGTGTTCACCTCCTGCCAGAGGAGGCGCTCGCTGCGCTTGTCGTCGCCGAGGCTGGTGAAGATGACGTAGGCCGCATTTTGGTCTGGGTAGGCATCGTTCCGCATCGCGCCGCCGGCGGGAGGCGGCGGCAGAGGCGGAGGCGGTTGCCCCGCGCCCGGAGCCGGAGCCGGAGCCGGAGGAGGCGGAACATCGCCCCTCATGATGCGCTTGGTGATGGCGCACTGTCAAAGCGTGTGCGTGGAGGGTCTTGCGCCACTGTGATGCTTGCATGGGGCGTCGAGCATCTCTTCAAAGCTCATGGCGGGTTGCCACGCCATCTTGCCGGTCTGCCGGTGCTTCGCTGCCGGGTCCGTCGCGGGCTCGGCGGCCGCGACGAGCCGGTTGTCGTGACGTTGCACCGGCTGATCGGCCTTGCGCTTGTTGTTCTGGTGGTGCTGCTGCCGGCTGCTTTCGCCGGCCGGCTTCTGAGGAGGGACCGGCTTCGCCTTGCCGACCTCATCCAGCGCCACTTGGATCTTCATGGCGGAGTCGGCATTGGCGTACTTGTCCGCCGTCACCATGAGCGCTGCCATGGTAACCGGCTCGGAGCGTAGAAGCTTGTGCTTGAGGAGGGTGCCGTCTCAGCACCCACTGATGAAGTATTGGATCGCCTGGACTTCATGGACGCCCTCACAGCTGTTCCGGAGCTCGGTCCAGCGTGCGAGGTACTCGCGGCCGGTCTCCGTCGGCCCCTGCACGCACATGGCGAGCTGGCTGGGGTGACCGGGCCGTCTGTACGTCCCCATGAAGTTGTGGACAAACGCTTCCTTGAAATCGACCCATGCGTTGATGCTGCCCATCGGCAGGCTGTTCAACCATGTGCGGGCCGATCCTTGGAGCATGAGCGGTGCGTATCGCACGGCGAGACGACGATTGGCACCGGTGATGCCAATGGCCGTGGTGTAGTTAGTGAGCCAGTCTTCTGGCTTCACAGTCCCATTGTACTTGGGGGTGTCACGGGGAAGCACGAACCCCTTGGGGAAGGGCTCCTCCCAGATGCATGGGCCGAAACATGCCAGCCTGATAGCGCCTCTCTCCTCCACCTCCAGGGAGCGAGCGAGCTGATCGATGCGGTGGCGTGCGTCGGCGGCGTCGATGGCGCACGGGCCGAGTCGACTGGCGCCCAGGCCTCAAGGGGCCGGGTCGGCTGGAGCCGGACGCCAGCCAGGCATGCCGGGTCCGCGCTGGGTCTCTGGGGCGGGCTTGTTGCCTAGAGCGTCGGCGGCGGTGCCGGCCGGGTTGCACCGGGTCCGGGCTTGGCCGGAGTGCGCCTCGCCGGGCGGCAAGGAGGCCGTATGCAGGAGTTCGCCGGGTCCGCCAAGGCAGGCGGAGCCGGACCCCGCCGGCTTGGCGAGCTGGTTGAGGCGATCCTGCTGGGTGTTGGCAGCATGGAGAAGCTCGTGCATCCTCCCAATGCGCTTCTTGAGCTCCTCGCCTGCAAGTTGGTCGAGGCCGACCGCGGCTGCCTCTGCAGCGCGCATGTTCTTGACTGGGGTTTCGTAGACGGTACGGACGGTGCCGAAGGCCCGGCCGATCACTCCTCCCCAGGCGCGAGTATCGACCTGGCTTGGCTCGGCCGCGGCGGGCGTGAATCAGTGGGCGGTATCGTGTTCCATCTGAGCAGCTTCCAGGCAGCGCTTGGTGGCGGCAAGCATCTCGGACAGGTCCAGCATCTGCTTGCGCCTGTCCTCGAGCTGGGTTCGGGCTTTAGCGACGTTGGTGGTGTCGACGTCGGTGCCGATAGGGATGCGGAGGCTCTGCATCGCGGTGCGCAGCGGGTTGGATGGCTCCGTCTGTGCCATGGCGGCCGCGGCTTCGGTGACTCTTCTCGCCTTGCTCGACGAGGAAGAGGCGCCATCGCCGGTGACGAAGACCTCCACGTGGGTGTCCATCGCCCTGGCAGTGAATCCGTCGCTGAGAGGGAGCGGGGAGTCGGAGTAGATGAGCACCTCGCTGGGGTACTCGTCGGCCGCGAGCGTGTCGGAGATGCCCAGCGCGGTGAAGGGGGCGGCAAGTGCGCCGATGACGTCGTCCGCCAGAGCGTCGGACTCGTCGGAGTAGGAGAAGGGCCCCGTCCGAAGCATGCTTCCGGCCAGCTCCTCGAGCTGCCCCACGGTGGGCGCCAACTATCGTGGTGGGCGCACGCCAGATGCCAAGGGATGGCTAAAGAGAGGAGGAGGCTCGAGGGCGCTGGTGGGCTTGGGAGACGAGGTTGATAAGCGCGGGCGCGGGACGCCGGACATACCCAGGTTCGGGGCTCTCTGGAGAGATAACACCCCTAGTCCTGCCGAGTTTAGTTGGATGGTCGATGGTACAATGTCGCTCCTGGAGCTGTATCGAGGAGAAAGGAGGCTGGCCGAGGCTCGGGCTGCTCCTTCTCCCTGGTGTTGCTAGGTAGTGGCTAGTCCTATCTTTGCTTGCTTTATCTCGAGTGGCTTTGCATGCCGGGGATCTCACGTATCATGCCGTGTATCTCCTCTATTTCATGCCCCTGTGGGCATGGACTCCTGGGGGGCTTTATAGATCAACCCATCTAGGGTTACAATGGTAATATGCCGAGTCGGTGGGTCCGTATTGTCGGCGTCCGGGACACCGGGTTGGGTCACGCTTGGGGGCTTGTGGTTCGCTGGGTTCCCCTAGGTGCGAGCCCCACGCCTAGGGGGACTATGCACCATCTTGTCGATCGTCATGGCGTGGCCGAGTCGAGCCGCGTATAGTGTTCTCCGTCAGGCCGCCCCTTGCTATCGTCAGCGGTGAGGGCGGGGACACTGTTGTCGTGCCAGCCCTGGTCAGCGGGTAGGTAAGGGGCACTGTTGCCACGCTCTGGCTGACCACGGGCATGGGCGGGGGCACTGTAGTCTTGGTCATCGGTGATTGCAGTCTCGTCCCATCATACGGCCTGGATGGGACGGGAGCTGACCCGTGGCTGGGTTGCCGTGGATGCCATGCGTGGGCTGGCTTGCTAGGGAAGCCAAGGTTGCGCCGGGTTGACCTGCCTTGCACCGGCCACTGCGGCCGAGTCGACGTACCTTGCCGAGTCGAGGGTCTTGGCTGAGTTGCGCGCCTGGCCAGGTTTGCGGGGCGATGCGGGCACCGCTGTTTTTGAAATAGATCCGGGTTCCGTTGCCTGCCTGGGGTTTGTCCCCCCCGACACATCTAGAGTATTAAGTTCATAAGAACAGAGTAACGCGTTAAGAAAGATGACATGATGTAGAGGGATAAACTCAAGCAATATGATATAAATCCCATCTTTTTATCCTCGATGGCAACAATACAATACGTGCCTTGCAACCCTTTCTGTCACTGGGTAAGGACACTGCAAGTTGGAAACCAAAGCGAAGCACTTCTCCCAAGGCAAGAAAGATCAATCTAGTAGGCCAAACCAAACCGATAATTCGAAGAGACTTGCAAAGATAACTAAATCATACATAAAAGATTCAGAGAAGATTTAGATATTTCTCATAGATAAACTTGATCATAAACCCACAATTCATCGGATCTCGACAAACACACTGCAAAAAGAGTTTACATCGAATAGATCTCCACAAGAGAGGGGGAGAACATTGTATTGAGATCCAAAAAGAGAGAAGAAGCCATCTAGCTAATAACTATGGACCCGAAGGTCTGAGGTAAACTACTCACAACTCATCGGAAGGGCTATGGTGTTGATGTAGAAGCCCTCCGTGGTGGATTCCCCCTCCGGCAGAACACCGGCAACGGCTCCAAGATGGGATCTCGCGGATACAGAAGGTTATGGTGGCGGAAATATTTCTTTGGTGGCTCTCTGGATGTTTTCGGGGTATGTAGGCTTATATAGGAAGAAGAAGTACGTCGGTGGCTGCTCGAGGGGCCCACGAGACAGGGGGGCGCCCAGGAGGGGTGGGCGCGCCCTCCTATCTCCTGGCCGCCTCGATTACTTCTTTACTTGCACTCCAAGTCCTCTGGATGACGTTCGTTCCAAAAATCACGCTCCCGAAGGTTTCATTCCGTTTGGACTCCGTTTGATATTCCTTTTCTTCAAAATACTGAAATAGGCAAAAAACAGCAATACGGGCTGGGCCTCCGGTTAGTAGGTTAGTCCCAAAAATGATATAAATGTGTAGAATAAAGCCCATAAACATACAAAACAGGTAATATAATAGCATGGAACAATCAAAAGTTATAGATACGTTGGAGACGTATCAGTGGCCCCTCCCGGTGGACCCCCGGAACCCTTCCGGTGGTCCCGGTACATTACCAGTGACCCTAGAAATACTTCCGGTGGCCAAAACCTCACTTCCTATATATTATAATTTACCTCGGGACCATTCCGAAACTCCTCGTGACATCCGGGATCTCGTTCGGGACTCCAAACAACATTCGGTGACCACATACAAACTTCCCTTATAACCCTAGCGTCATCGAACCTTAAGTGTGTAGACCCTACGGGTTCGGGAATCATGCAGACATGACCGAGACAGCTCTCCGGCCTACAACCAACAGCGGGATCTGGATACCCATGTTGGCTCCCACATGTTCCACGATGATCTCATCGGATGAATCACGATGTCGGGGATTCAAGCAATCCTATATGCAATTCCCTTTGTCAATCGGTACGTTACTTGCCCAAGATTCGATCATCGGTATCCCAATACCTCGTTCAATCTCGTTACCGGCAAGTCACTTTACCCGTTCCGTAATTCATGATCCCGTGACCAACTACTTAGTCACATTGAGCTCATTATGATGATGCATTACCGAGTGGGACCAGAGATACCTCTCCGTCATACGGAGTGACAAATCCCAGTCTCAATTCGTGCTAACCCAACAGACACTTTCAAAGATACCTGTAGTGCACCTTTATAGTCACCCAGTTACGTAATGACGTTTGGTACACCCAAAGAATTCCTACGGTATCCGGGAGTTGCACAATCTCATGGTCTAAGGAGATGATACTTGACATTTAGAAATAGCTTTAGCAAACGAACTACACGATCTTGTGCTATGCTTAGGATTGGGTCTTGTCCATCACATCATTCTCCTAATGATGTGACCCCGCTATCAATGACATCAAATTTCCATGGTCGGGAAACCATAACCATCTATCGATCAACGAGCTAGTCAACTAGAGGCTCACTAGGGACATGTTGTGGTCTATGTATTCACACATGTATTATGGTTTCCGGTTAATATAATTATAGCATGAACAATATACACTTATCATGAACAAGGAAATATAATAATAACCATTTTATTATTGCCTCTAGGGCATATTTCCAACAGTCTCCCACTTGCACTAGAGTCAATAATCTAGTTACATTGTGATGAATCGAACACCCATAGAGTTCTGGTGTTGATCATGTTTTGCTCGTGGAAGAGGTTTAGTCAACAGATTTGCGACATTCAGATCCGTATGTACTTTACAAATATCTATGTCTCCATCTTGAACATTTTACGAATGGAGTTGAAGCGGCGCTTGATATGCCTGGTCTTCTTGTGAAACCTGGGCTCCTTGGCAAGGGCAATAGCTCTAGTGTTGTCACAGAAGAGAGTCATCGGGCCCGACGCATTCGGAATAACTCCTAGGTCGGTAATGAACTCCTTCATCCAGATTGCTTCATGCGCTGCCTCCAAGGCTGCCATGTACTCCGCTTCACATGTAGATCCCGCCATGACGCTTTGCTTGCAACTGCACCATCTTACTGCCCCGCCATTCAAAATATACATGTATCCGGTTTGTGACTTGGAGTCATCCAGATCTGTGTCGAAGCTAGCATCAACATAACCCTTTACGACGAGCTCTTTGTCACCTCCATAATCGAGAAACATATCCTTAGTCCTTTTCAGGTACTTCAGGATATTCTTGAACGTTGTCTAGTGTTTCATGCCGGGATTACTTTGGTACCTTCCTACCAAACTTACGGCAAGGTTTACATCAGGTCAGGTACACAACATGGCATACATAATAGACCCTATGGCTGAGGCATAGGGGATGACACTCATCTTTTCTCTATCTTCTGCCGAGGTCGGGCATTGAGCCGTTCTCAATTTCACACCTTGCAAAACAGGCAAGAACCCTTTCTTGGACTGATCCATATTGAACTTCTTCAATATCTTATCAAGGTATGTGCTTTGTGAAAGACCGATGAGGCGTCTTGATCTATCTCTATAGATCTTGATGCCTAATATGTAAGCAGCTTCTCCAAGGTCCTTCATTGAAAAACACTTATTCAAGTAGGCCTTTGTGCTATCCAAAAGTTCTATATCATTTCCCATCAATAGTATGTCGTCCACATATAATATGAGAACTGCTACAGAGCTCCCACTCACTTTCTTGTAAATGCAGGCTTCTCCATAAGTCTGCATAAACCCAAACGTTTTGATCATTTCATCAAAACGAATGTTCCAACTCCGAGATGCTTGCACCAGCCCATAGATGGAGCGCTGGAGCTTGCACACCCTGTTAGCATTCTTAGGATCGACAAAACCTTCTAGCTGCATCATATACAATTCTTCCTTGAGGAAACCGTTAAGGAATGTCGTTTTGGCGTCCATTTGCCATATCTCATAATCATAGAATGCGGCAATTGCTAACAAGATTCAGACGGACTTCAGCTTCGCTACGGGTGAGAAGGTCTCATCGTAGTCAACCCCTTGAACTTGTCAATAACCCTTAGCGACAAGCCGAGCTTTATAGATGGTCACATTACCATCTGCGTCAGTCTTCTTCTTAAAGATCCATTTATTTTCTATGGCTCGCCGATCATCGGGCAAGTCCGTTAAAGTCCATACTTTGTTTTCATACATGGATCCTATCTCGGATTTCATGGCTTCAAGCTATTTGTCGGAATCTGGGCCCGTCATCGCTTCTTCATAGTTCGAAGGTTCACTGTTGTCTAACAACATGATTTCCAGGTTAGGGTTGCCATACCATTCTGGTGTGGAACGTGTCCTTGTGGACCTATGAAGTTCAGTAGCAACTTGATCCAAAGTGCCTTGATCATCATCATTAATTTCCTCTCTAGTCGGTGCAGGCACCTCAGAAACATTTTCCTGAGCTGCGCTACTTTCCGGTTCAAGAGGTAGTACTTCATCAAGTTCTACTTTCCTCCCACTTAGTTCTTTCGAGAGAAACTCTTTCTCCAGAAAGGATTCGTTCTTGGCAACAAAGATCTTGCCTTCAGATCTGAGGTAGAAGGTATACCCTATGGTTTCCTTAGGGTATCCTATGAAGACGCATTTTTCCGACTTGGGTTCGAGCTTTTCAGGTTGAAGTTTCTTGACATAAGCATCGCATCCCCAAACTTTCATAAATGACAGCTTAGGTTTCTTCCCAAACCATAATTCATACGGTGTCATCTCAGCGGATTTAGACGGTGCCCTATTTAAAGTGAATGTGGTTGTCTCTAAAGCATAACCCCAGAATGATAGCGGCAAGTCAGTAAGAGACATCATAGATCGCACCATATCCAATAGAGTGTGATTACGATGTTCAGACACACCATTACGCTGAGGTGTTCCAGGCGGCGTGAGTTGTGAAACAATTCCACCTTTCCTTAAGTGCATACAAAACTCGTGACTTAAATAATCTCCTCCACGATATGATTGTAGGAACTTTATTTTCCTGTCACGTTGATTCTCTACCTCACTCTGAAATTCCTTGATCTTTTCAAAGGTCTCAGACTTGTGTTTCATCAAGTAGACATACCCATATCTACTTAAGTAATCAGTGAGGGTGAGAACATAACGATAGCCACCGCGAGCCTCAATGCTCATTGGACCGCACACATCAGTATGTATTATTTCCAACAAGTTGGTTGCTCGCTCCATTGTTTCGGAGAACGGAGTCTTGGTCATCTTGCCCAAAAGGCATGGTTCGCACGTGTCAAATGATTCATAATCAAGAGACTCCAAAACTCCATCTGCATGGAGTTTCTTCATGCGTTTGACACCAATGTGACCAAGGCGGCAGTGCCACAAGTATGTGGGACTATGATTATTAACCTTACATATTTTGGTATTGACACTATGAATATGTGTAACATCACGTTCGAGATTCAATAAGAATAAACCATTGACCAGCGGGGCATGACCATAAAACATATCTCTCATATAAATAGAACAACCATTATTCTCGGATTTAAATGAGTAGCCATCTCGCATTAAACGAGATCCAGATACAATGTTCATGCTCAAAACTGGCACTAAATAACAATTATTGAGGTTTAAAACTAATCCCGTAGGTAAATGTAGAGGTAGCGTGCCGACGGCGATCACATCAACCTTGGAACCATTCCCGACGCGCATCGTCACCTCGTCCTTCGCCAGTCTCCGCTTAGTCCGCAGCTCCTGTTTTGAGTTACAAATATGAGCAACCACACCGGTATCAAATACCCAGGAGCTACTACGAGTACTAGTAAGGTACACATTAATAACATGTATATCACATATACCTTTGGTGTTGCCGGCCTTCTTATCCGCTAAGTACTTGGGGCAGTTCCGCTTCCAGTGACCATTTCCCTTGCAATAAAAGCACTGAGTCTCAGGCTTGTGTCCATTGTTTGGCTTCTTCCCGGCAACTGATTTACCGGGCGCGGCAACTCCCTTGCCGTCCTTCTTGAAGTTCTTTTTACCCTTGCCTTTCTTGAAACTAGTGGTCTTATTCACCATCAACACTTGATGTTCCTTTTTGATTTCCACCTCCGCTGATTTCAGCATTGAATATAACTCAGGAATGGACTTCTCCATCCCCTGCATATTGTAGTTCATCACAAAGCTCTTGTAGCTAGGTGGGAGCGACTGGAGGATTCTGCCAATGACCGAGTCATCTGGGAGATTAACTCCCAACTGAGACAAACAGTCGTGTAACCCGGACATAGTGAGTACATGCTCACTGACAGAACTATTTTCCTCCATCTTACAACTGTAGAACTTGTCGGAGACTTCATATCTCTCGACCCGGGCATGAGCTTGGAAAACCATTTTCAGTTGTCGGAACATCTCATATGCTCTGTGCTGCTCAAAACGCTTTTGGAGCCCCGATTCTAAGCTGTAAAGCATGCCGCACTGAACCAGGGAGTAATCATCACTACACGACTGCCAAGCGTTCATAACATCTTGAGTTTCTAGGAAAATGGGTGCTTCACCTAGCGGTGCTTCTAGGACATATGCTTTCTTGGCAGCTATGAGGATGATCCTCAAGTTCTGGACCCAGTCCGTATTGCTACCATCGTCTTTCAGCTTGGTTTTCTCTAGGAACGCATTGAAGTTGAGGGCAACATTCGCGTGGGCCATTTGATCTACAAGACATATTGCAAAGATTTTTAGACTATGTTCATGATAATTAAGTTCATCTAATCAAATTTTAATGAACTCCCACTCAAATAGACATCCCTCTACTCATCTAAGTGATACACGATTCGAGTCAACTAGGCCGTGTCCGATCATCATGTGAGACGGACTAGTCATCATCGGTGAACATCTTCATGTTGATCGTATCTACTATACGTCTCATGTTCGACCTTTCGGTCTCTTGTTTTCCGAGGCCATGTCTGTACATGCTAGGCTCGTCAAGTCAACTAAGTGTTTTGCATGTGTAAATCTGGCTTACACCCGTTGTATGCGAATGTTAGAATCTATCACACTCGATCATCATGTGGTGCTTTGAAGCAACGAACTTTCGCAACGGTGCACAGTTAGGGGGAACACTTTCTTGAATTTTAGTGAGGGATCATCTTATTTATGCTACCGTCGTTCTAAGCAGATAAGATGTAAACATGGTAAATATCACATGCAAATCATAAAGTGACATGATATGGCCATTATCATCTTGCGCCTTTGATCTCCATCTTTGAAGTGCAGCATGATCACCTTCGTCACCGGCATGACACCATGATCTCCATCATCATGATATCCAGTTAGCAATAAAGTAAAGTAATTACATGGCGTTGTTCAATGACACACAGGTCATACAATAAGTTTTAAGACAACTCCTATGGCTCCTGCCGGTTGTCATACTCATCGACATGCAAGTCGTGATTCCTATTACAAGAACATGATCAATCTCATACATCACATATCATTCATCACATTCTTTTGGACATATCACATCACATAGCATACCCTGCAAAAACAAGTTAGACGCCTTCTAATTGTTGTTGCATGTTTTACGTGGCTGCTATGGGTTTCTAGCAAGAATGTTTCTTACCTATGCAAAAGCCACAACGGTGATATGCCAATTGCTATTTACCCTTCATAAGGACCCATTTCATCGAATCCGATCTGACTAAAGTGGGAGAGACTGGCACCCGCTAGCCACCTTATGCAACAAGTGCATGTCAGTCGGTGGAACCTATCTATGGACCCTTCATAAGGTCAGTCCGGGCCGCTTCATCCCACAATACTGCTGAAATAAGATAGGACTAGTAACGGTAAGCAAATTGAACAAACCAACGTCCACAACTACTTGTGTTCTACTCGTGCATAGAATCTACGCAAAAGACCTAGCTCATGTTGCCACTGATGGGGAACGTAGCAGAAATTCAAAAATTTCTAAGCATCACCAAGATCAATCTATGGAGATTCTAGCAACAAGAGAGAGGGAAGTGTATCTTCATACCCTTGAAGATCGTGATGCGGAAGCATTACAAGGACGCGGTTGGAGGAGGAGTACAAGCAGCGATTCAGATCGCAGTCGATTCCGATCTAAGCACCGAACAACGGTGCCTCCGCGTTCAACACATGTGCAGCCCGGTGATGTCTCTCGCGCCTTGATCCAGCAAGGAGGAGGGAGAGGTTGGGTAAGACAACTCCAGCAGCAGCACGACGGTGTGGTGGTGGTGGAGCTATGTGGATTCCAGTAGGGCTTCGCCAAGCACTACAAAGGACGAGGATGTGGAGAGGTAGGGCTACGCCGAGAAAGAGAGAGAGAGAGAGACTCATATCTTTGGCAGCCCCCAAAACCCCACTATATATATGAGGAGGGGAGGTGGTTGTGCCCCCTCTAGGGTTCCCACCCTAGTGGGTGCGGCAGCCCTAGATGGGACTGGAGAGGACGGCCGGGAGGGGGAGAGAGGGGGGCGCGCCCTAGGGTGGGCCTTTAGGACCATCTGCACCTAGGGTTTCCCCTCTATCCTCCTAGTTGCACCTTCGGCCTTGGTGGGAGGCGCACCAACCCACTCAGGGGCTGGTACCTTCCCACTCTAGGCCCATGCAAGCCTCCGGGGCTGGTGGACCCCCGGAACCCTTCCGGTGGTCCCGGTACATTACCGGTGACGTCAAAAATACTTCCGGTGGCCAAAACCTCACTTCCTATATATTATTCTTTACCTACGGACCATTCCGAAACTCCTCATAACGTCCGGGATCTCATCCGGGACTCCGAACAACATTTGGTGACCACATACAAACTTCCCTTATAACCCTAGCGTCATTGAACCTTAAGTGTGTAGACCCTACGGGTTCGGGAATCATGCGGACATGACCGAGACAGCTCTCCGACCAATAACCAACAGCGGGATCTGGATACCCATGTTGGCTCCTGATGACCCACAAGTGTAGGGGATCGCAACAGCTTTCGAGGGTAGAGTATTCAACCCAAATTTATTGATTCAACACAAGGGGAGCCAAAGAATATTCTTGAGTATTAGCAGTTGAGTTGTCAATTCAACCACACCTGGATAACTTAGTATCTGCAGCAGAGTATTTAGTAACAAAGTAGTATGATAGTAATGGTAACGATAGTAAAAGGTAAAGATAGTAATAGCAATATTTTTGGGTTTTGTAGTGATTGTAACAATAGCAACGGAAAAGTAAATAAGCGAAGGACAGTATAAGAAAAGCTCGTAGGTAATGGATCAGTGATGGATAATTATGTCAGATGTGATTCCTCATGTAATAGCTATAACATAGGGTGACAGAGAACTAGCTCCAATTCATCAATGTAATGTAGGCATGTATTTCGAATATAGTCATACGTGCTTATGGAAAAGAACTTGCATGACATCTTTTGTCCTACCCTCCCGTGGCAGCGGGGTCCTAGTGGAAACTAAGGGATATTAAGGCCTCCTTTTAATAGAGAACCGGACCAAAGCATTAACACATGGTGAATACATGAACTCCTCAAACTACGGTCATCACCGAGAAGTATCCCGATTATTGTCACTTCGGGGTTGTCGGATCATAACACATAATAGGTGACTATAGACTTGCAAGATAGGATCAAGAACACACATATATCGATGAAAACATAATAGGTTCAGATCTAAAATCATGGCACTCGGGCCCTAGTGACAAGCATTAAGCATAGCAAAGTCATAGCAACATCAATCTCACAACATAGTGGATACTAGGGATCAAACCCTAACAAAACTAACTTGATTACATGGTAAATCTCATCCAACCCATCACCATCCAGCAAGCCTATGATGGAATTACTCACGCACGGCGGTGAGCATCATGAAATTGGTGATGGAGGATGGTTGATGATGACGACGGCGACGGATCCCCCTCTCCGGAGCCCCGAACGGACTCCAGATAAGCCCTCCCGAGAGAGATTAGGGCTTGGCGACGGCTCCGTATCATAAAACGCGATAAAAATTTCTCTCTGACTTTTTTCTCCGCGAGACGGAATATATGGAGTTGGAGTTGAGGTCGGCGGAGCCTCAGGGGGGGCCACAAGATAGGGGGGCGCGCCCAGGGGGGAGGGCGCGCCCCCCACGAGCTGGGCGCGCCCCCCACCCTCGTGGATAGGGTGTGGGCCCCCTGGTCTTCATCTTTTGCGAGGATTTTTTATATTTTCTGAAACTTGTCTCTGAGGATTTTCAGGTCATTCCGAGAACTTTTGTTTTGTACACATGAAACAACGTCATGGTAATTCTGCTGAAAACAGCGTCAGTCCGGTTAGTTTCATTCAAATCATGCAAGTTAGAGTCCAAAACAAGGGCAAAAGTGTTTGGAAAAGTAGATACGTTGGAGACGTATCGACTCCCCCAAACTTAAATCTTTGCTTGTCCTCAAGCAATTCAGTTGGTAAACTGAAAGTGATAAAGAAAAAGTTTTACAAACTCTATTTGCTCTTGTTGTTGCAAACATGCAAAGCCATCATTCAGGTTTCAACAATATTATAAACTAACCATACTCATAATAACACTCTGGTCTCACAATTACTCATACCAATGGCATAATCAGCTAGCGAGCGATAATAATAAAACTCGGATGACAACACTTTCTCAAAACAATCATAACATGATATAACAAAATGGTATCTCGCTAGCCCTTTCTGAGACCGCAAAACATAAATGCAGAGCACCTTTAAAGATCAAGGACTGACTAAACATTGTAATTCATGGTAAAAGAGATCCAGTCAAGTCATACCCAATATAAACCAATAATAATGAATGCAAATGACAGTGTGCTCTCCAGCGGGTGCTTTTTAATAAGAAGGTGATGACTCAACATAAAAGTAAATAGATAGGCCCTTCATAGAGGGAAGCAGGGATTTGTAGAGGTGCCAGAGCTCGATTTTAAAATAGAGATTGAATAACATTTTGAGCGGCATACTTTTGCTGTCAACGCAACAACTATGAGATGGTTGTATCTTCCATACTACATGCATTATAGGCAGTTCCCACGCAGAATGGTAAAAGTTTATACTCCCCCAACCACCAACAAGCATCAATCCATGGCTTGCTCGAAACAATGAGTGCCTCCAACTAACAACAATCCTGGGGGAGTTTTTTTTTAATTATTTTGATTTGCTTTGATCATTTTGGATCATGGGATTGGGCATCCCGGTTACCGGCCCTTTCTCGTGAATGAGGAGCAGAGTCCACTCCTATGAGAATAACCCACCTAGCATGGAAGATATAGGCAACCCTAGTGGAAACATGAGCTGCTAGAGCATACAAAACAGAATTTCATTTGAAGGTTTAGAGTTTGGCACATACAAATTTACTCGGAATGGCAGGTAAATACCGCATATAGGAAGGTATGGTGGACTCATATGGAACAACTTTGGGGTTTAAGGAGTTTGGATGCACAAGCTGTATTCCTGCTTAGTACAGGTGAAGGCTAGCAAAAGACTGCGAAGCGACCAACTGAGAGAGCGACAACAGTCATAAACATGCATTAAAACTAATTCACACCGAATACAAACATGAGTAGGATATAATCCACCATGAACATAAATATCATGAAGGCTATGTTGATTTTGTTTCAACTACATGCGTGAACATGTGCCAACTCGAGTCACTCAATTCATTCAAAGGAGGATACCATCCCATCATACCACATCATAATCATTCTAATAGGATGTTGGCACGCAAGGTGAACCATTATAACTCAAAGCTAATCAAGCATGGCATAAGCAACTATAATCTCTAAATGTTATTGCAAATATGTTTACTTCATAATAAGCTGAATCAGGAATGATGAACTCATCATATTTACAAAAACAAGAGAGGTCGAGTTCATACCAGCTTCTCTCATCTCAATAAGTCCATCATATATCGTCATTATTGCCTTTCACTTGCACGACCAAACGATGTGTATAATAATAAGAGTGTTCGTGCATTGGACTAAGCTGGAATCTGCAAGCATTCGACTAAAAGAGAAGACAAAGTAATATGGCTCTAAGTTAAATAAACAATCATGCATATGAGAGCCACTAAACATTTTCAATATGGTCTTCTCGACCCCCAAAGGAAAGAACAGAAAAGAAAACTATTTACATGGGAAAGCTCCCAACAAGTAAAAGAAGAATGAGAATCTTTTTGGGTCTTCATTTTAATTTCTACTGCAAACATGGAAATTCAGCTAACTAATTTTTTTGGTTTTTCTTAAGGTTTATCAAACACACAAGAAGAAAACTAGAAAAAGAAAATTGAACTAGCATGGATAATACAATGAAAGAGTATGAGCACTGACGACTAGTGTGTGAACATGAATGTAAAGTCGGTGAGAAATACATACTCCCCCAAGCTTAGGCTTTTGGCCTAAGTCGGTTTAATGCCAAGGGTAGCTCGGCTGATATCCGTAGTTGTAACTGGGGTCGTACTGAGATGCAGCAGCAAATGCCTCCTGAGCTGCGGCATGTTAGCAAGCGGCCTCCGCTCTCCCCTCGTGTTCAGCTGCTTCCTCCCTGGTAACAACAAGTCTTCCTTTTGCCTGATAATCAAAAAGGAGAGGAGCAGGAAGAGTAACATGGACGACGTTGCGTCTGTTATAGATTAGTTGATAATGAAGGTATTGTTCATTCCTCCTAAGAAAATGATGATTGACCATAGCGTCATAATCTAAATAAACAGGAGGTATCATCATATCCCCCTCTCGTGGGGCTATACCAAGATAATTAGCCACACGGGTTGCATAAATTCCTCCAAATAAATCTCCGGCTCTACTATTGTTCTGCAACCTACGTGCAACTATTGCCCCCAAGTTATAACCTTTACAACCTAACACAGCACTCTTGAGGACACAGAGATCAGGGACACACATATGACATGCTTCATCTTTACCGTTAATGCATCTACCAATTAACATAGCGAAATAATGTATAGCAGGAAAATGAATGCTCCCTATGGTGGCTTGTGTTATGTCCCTGGATTCTCCCACAGTAATACTAGCAAGGAAATCTCTAAATTCAGATTTGTGAGGGTCATTAATGTTACCCCACTGCGGAAATTTGCAAGCATTTGAAAAATCCTCTAAATCCATGGTATAAGATGTATCATAAATATCAAATAGGACACTGGAAGAATTATGTGTACAGTTATATTTAAACCTCCGCACAAAGGAATCAGTCAATTGATAGTACTGGGGACACTTATCTTGTAGGAAGTCCTCCAGCTCAGCATTACGCACATATGCGTCAAATTCCTCCTTAAAGCCTGCTTTGACCATAAAATCATCGGACGGCCACTCACAAGCTCGTACATCTGCATCCCTTGGTAATTCAACATCTTGCTCACACATAGCAATCTTGGGCCCTTTCTTTACCGAGGAACCACCTTGATACATTCTCCTAAACATTTTCTGAAAATTTCTGAAAATTTAGTGACTTCAAAATAAAAGTGAATAAAACTTAACAAGAATGGTAGCAACTACTCCTACAAGTGCCTAGAGCCTATATCATGTATCGGAATTACTTGGAACCTCATAAATTTAACATGCAAGCTCAAGAACAGGGTCACCAAGGCAGCAAGGATTTGCAATGAATAAAGCACTAAAACAAAAATTAATTGGACCAATGGAGGAGTCACATACCAAGCAATAATCTCCCAAAGCAGTTTTGTGAATGAAGCTTTGAGCAAGGAGATCGAAAATCGCAGCAAAACGAGCTAGAACTCGTGCTTGAGCTGGATGGGGATTTTTTTGGGGTAGAAGATGGAGTGTGTGGGTGCTGGCATAAGTGGAGGGGGGTTACCAGGGGCCCACGAGACAGGGGGCGCACCCAGGTGGGGTGGGCACGCCCTCCACTCTCGTGGCCTGGTGCTTGCCCCTCCTGGAGTGATTTCAGTGCCTAAAATCCTCAAATATTCCATAAAAAAATCATACTAAATTTGCAGGGCATGGATATTTTTTATTGCACGGATAATTCAGAAAACAGATATATAATACTATTTTTGCTTTATTTAATCCAAATGACAGAGAGTAAAAATAAAGTACATAAGGTTGTGCCTTCTAGTTTCATCCATCTCATGATCATCAAAATGAATCCACTAACAAGGTTGATCAAGTCTTGTTAACAAACTCATTCCGAATAACACGGGACCGGAGAAATTTCGAAGTGACACTAAGTTACCTCAACGGGGATATGAAAATCCCCAACAATAAGAATATCATACTTTTTCTTGATAGTAGGGAGAGGAAACTCGAAACCTCCAATAATAATTGATGGAGTTTTCTCAATAGTATTTATGCTATGAACTTGGATTTGCTTCCTCGGAAAATGTACCGTGTGCTCATTTCCGTTAACATGAAACGTGACATGGCCTTTGTTGCAAACAATAACAGCTCCTGCAATATTTAAAAAGGGTCTACCCAGAATAATAGACATACTATCGTCCTCGGGAATATCAAGAATAACAAAGTCTGTTAAGATAGTAACATTCGCAACAACAACAGGCACGTCCTCACAAATGCCAACAGGTATAGCAGTTGATTTATCAGCCATTTGTAAGGATATCTCAGTGGGTGTCAACTTACTTAATCAAGTCGACGGTACAAAGAAAGAGGCATAACACTAACACCGGCTCCTAAATCACATAAAGCAGTTTTAACATAATTTCTTTTAATAGAGCAAGGTATAGTGGGTACTCCGGGATCACCAAGTTTCTTAGGTATTCCACCCTTAAAGGTATAGTTGGCAAGCATGGTGGAAATCTCAGTTTCAGGTATTTTCCTCTTATTAGTAATGATATCTTTCATATATTTAGCATAAGGGTTTGTTTTAAGCATATCAGTTAAGCGCATGCGTAAGAAAATAGGTCTAATCATTTCAGCAAAACGCTCAAAGTCTTCATCATCCTTTGTCTTGGATGGTTTAGGAGGAAAGGGCATGGGTTTTTGCACCCATGGTTCTCTTTCTCTACCATGCTTCCTAGCAACAAAATCTCTCTTATCATAACGTTGGTTTCTTGATTGTGGGTTATCAAGACTAACCGCAGGTTCAATTTCTATATCATTGGTATTCCTAGGTTGAGCATCTACATGAACATCATTATTAGCATTATCATCAGGTTCATGTTCATCTCCGGATTGTGTTTCAGCATCAGAGATAGAAGTATTATTAGGATTCTCAAGTGTTTCTACATTAGGTTCACTAGAAGTTTGCAAAGTCCTAGCATTTTTCTTTTTCTTCTTCTTAGAAGAACTGGGAGCATCTAGATTATTATTCTGAGAATCTTGTTCAATTCTCTTAGGGTGGCCTTCGGGATACAAAGGTTCCTGAGTCATTCTACCAGTTCTAGTAGCCACTCTAACAGCAAAGTCATTTTTATTATTCAATTCAGCAAGCAATTCATTCTGAGCCTTAAGTACTTGTTCAGCTTGAGTAGCAACCATGGAAGCATGTTTACTAGTGAGTTTAAGTTCACCTTTAACTCTAGCTACATAATCATTCAAGCGTCCTATCATATAAGCATTATTCTTCAATTGTCTACCAACATAATCATTGAAATTTGCTTATCTATTCATGAAGTCATCAAATTCATCTAAGCATGGGCTATGGAATTTAGTAGAGGGGATTTCATCCTTATCATATCTATAGAGAGAATTTACCTTTACTACCTGTGTCGGGTTATCAAGACAATGTGTTTCTTCAACAGGCGGTATATCAAGACCATTTATTTCTTCAATAGGTGGTAAATTCTTAACATCTTCGGCTTTAATATCTTTTTCTTTCATTGATTTCTTTGCCTCTTGCATATCTTCAGGACTGAGAAATAGAACACCTCTCTTCTTTGGAGTGGGTTTAGGAATAGGCTCAGGAGTTGGCTTAATTGGTTCAGAATTTGCCTCAGGAATTGGCTCAGGAAGAGTCCAATTATTTTCATTGGTCAGCATATTGTTCAATAATAATTCAGCTTCGTCGACTGTTCTTTCCCTGAAAACACAACCAGCACAACTATCCAAGTAGTCCTTGGAAGCATCGGTTAGTCCATTATAAAAGATATCAAGTATTTCATTTTTCTTGAGTGGATGATCAGGAAAAGCATTAAGTAATCGGAGAAGCCTCCCCCAAGCTTGTGGGAGACTCTCTTCTTTGGTTTGCACAAAATTATATATTTCCCGCAAGGCAGCTTGTTTCTTATGAGCAGGGAAATATTTAGCAGAGAAGTAATAAATCATATCCTGGGGACTACGCACACAACCAGGATCAAGAGAATTAAACCAAGTCTTAGCATCACCCTTTAATGAGAACGGAAATATCTTAAGGATATAAAAGTAGCAAGATCTATCATCATGAGTAAACAGGGTAGCTATATCATTCAACTTGGTAAGATGTGCCACAACAGTTTCAGATTCAAGGCCATAAAAAGGATTAGATTCTACCAAAGTAATGATTTCAGGATCAACAGAGAATTCATAATCCTTATCAGTAACACAGATAGGTGAAGCAGCAAAAGCAGGGTCAGGTTTCATTCTAGCATTAAGAGATTGTTGCTTCCATTTAGCTAATAGTTTCTTAAGATCATATCTATCTTTGCAGGCAAAAATAGCTTCAGCATCTTGTTTATTCATAACATAACCCTCAGGAACAACGGGCAATTCATAATCATTCGGAGAACGTTCATCATCACTATCATCAATAATAGCATCTTCAATAATTTCATTCTCTCTAGCCCTAGCAAGTTGTTCATCAAGGAATTCACCTAATGGCAAAGTAGTATCATGTGCAGAAGTAGTTTCATCATAAGTATCATGCAAAGCAGAATTGGCATCATCGGTAACATGCGACATATCAGAATTAATAGCAGTAGCAGGTTTAGCTGTGGCGAGCTTATTAATAACAGAAGGAGAATCTAGTGCAGAGCTAGATGGCAGTTCCTTACCTCCCCTCGTAGTTGAGGGATAGATCTTGGTTTTGGAGTCTTTCAAATTCTTCATAGTGATCAACAGATATAAATCCCAAGTGACTTAGAGAATAGAGCGATGCTCCCCGACAACGGCACCAGAAATTAGTCTTGATGACCCACAAGTGTAGGGGATCGCAACAGCTTTCGAGGGTAGAGTATTCAACCCAAATTTATTGATTCGACACAAGGGGAGCCAAAGAATATTTTGAGTATTAGCAGTTGAGTTGTCAATTCAACCACACCTGGATAACTTAGTATCTACAGCAGAGTATTTAGTAGCAAAGTAGTATGATAGTAATGGTAACGATAGTAAAAGGTAAAGATAGTAATAGCAATATTTTTGGGTTTTGTAGTGATTGTAACAATAGCAACGGAAAAGTAAATAAGCGAAGGACAGTATATGAAAAGCTCGTAGGCAATGGATCAGTGATGGATAATTATGTCAGATGTGATTCCTCATGTAATAGCTATAACATAGGGTGACACAGAACTAGCTCCAATTCATCAATGTAATGTAGGCATGTATTTTGAATATAGTCATACGTGCTTATGGAAAAGAACTTGCATGACATATTTTGTCCTACCCTCCCGTGGCAGCGGGGTCCTAGTGGAAACTAAGGGATATTAAGGCCTCCTTTTAATAGAGAACCGGACCAAAGCATTAACACATGGTGAATACATGAACTCCTCAAACTACGGTCATCACCGAGAAGTATCCCGATTATTGTCACTTCGGGGTTGTCGGATCATAACACATAATAGGTGACTATAGACTTGCAAGATAGGATCAAGAACACACATATATCAATGAAACATAATAGGTTCAGATCTGAAATCATGGCACTCGGGCCCTAGTGACAAGCATTAAGCATAGCAAAGTCATAGCAACATCAATCTCAGAACATAGTGGATACTAGGGATCAAACCCTAACAAAACTAACTTGATTACATGATAAATCTCATCCAACCCATCACCGTCCAGCAAGCCTACGATGGAATTACTCACACACGGCGGTGAGCATCATGAAATTGGTGATGGAGGATGGTTGATGATGACGACGACGACGAATCCCCCTCTTCGGAGCCCCGAATGGACTCTAGATCAGCCCTCCCGAGAGAGATTAGGGCTTCGCGGAGGCTCCGTATCGTAAAATGCGATGAAACTTTCTCTCTGATTTTTTCTCCGCGAGACGGAATATATGGAGTTGGAGTTGAGGCCCACAAGACAGGGGGGCGCGCCCAGGGGGAGGGCGCACCCCCCACCCTCGTGGACAGGGTGTGGGCCCCCTGGTCTTCATCTTTTGCGAGGATTTTTTATATTTTCTGAAACTTGTCTCCGAGGATTTTCAGGTCATTCCGAGAACTTTTGTGTTCTACACATGAAACAACATCATGGTAATTCTGCTGAAAACAGTGTCAGTCCGATTAGTTTCATTCAAATCATGCAAGTTAGAGTCCAAAACAAGGGCAAAAGTGTTTGAAAAAGTAGATACGTTGGAGACGTATCAGCTCCCACATGTTCCATGATGATCTTATCGGATGAACCACGATGTCGGGGATTCAAGCAATCCCGTATGCAATTCCCTTTGTCAATCGGTACGTTACTTGCCCGAGATTCGATCGTCGGTATCCCAATACCTCGTTCAATCTCGTTACTGGCAAGTCGATCACTTTACTCGTTCCGTAATGCATGATCCCGTGACCAACTACTTAGTCACATTGAGCTCATTATGATGATGCATTACCGAGTGGGCCTAGAGATACCTCTCCATCATACGGAGTGACAAATCCCAGTCTCGATTCGTGCTAACCCAACAGACACTTTCGGAGATACTTGTAGTGCACCTTTATAGTCACCCAGTTACGTTGTGACGTTTGGTACACCCAAAGCATTCCTACGGTATCCGGGAGTTACACAATCTCATGGTCTAAGGAAATGATACTTGACATTTAGAAATAGCTTTAGCAAACGAACTGCACGATCTTGTGTTATGCTTAGGATTGGGTCTTGTCCATCACATCATTCTCCTAATGATGTGATCCTGTTATCAATGACATCCAATGTCCATGGTAAGGAAACCATAACCATCTATCAATCAACGAGCTAGTCAACTAGAGGCTCACTAGGGACATGTTGTGGTCTTTGTATTCACACATGTATTACGATTTCCAGTTAATACAATTATAGCATGAACAATAGACAATTATCATGAACAAGGAAATGTAATAATAACCATTTTATTATTGCCTCTAGGGCATATTTCCAACAGTTATATGATCCAATTATGTTATCATTGTTGAGAGAAGTTGCACTAGTGAAAGCATGAACCCTAGGCCTTGTTTCGAAGCATTGCAATACCGTTTACGCTCACTTTTGTTACTAGTTACCTTGCTGTTTTTGTATTTTTAGATTACAAAAACCTATATCTACCATCTCCCGGCAATAAACCCAGATTGTTCAAAGGACACCAAGAGCTCAATAAATTTCTGCAGCCGTGTGGTCAAGACCTGAGAGATAATTTTCATGATGCAATTTTGAAGGGAAATGGGCCGAAATCCATCCTCCAAGAGCACCACGTCACACTTCGGCAGCAAGGTAATAAAATCACGGTTAACACCATCCAGGTCCACCACCGGAATAGAAATCATTCAAGAAGTAAGTCCAACAGGTCCACAGAAACTGTGTCCCAAAAGTTTTTAAAGAAGGCAGGGCTGAACCCGTCCGGACCAGGGTTGCTGTTGCACCGCATAGCCCAGACTGCCACTTTGAGCTCCTCCATGATGAAAGACCTCTCAAGGTCATCCAGACCAGGCACGCGCGCCAAGTACATGTGAGGGTCGAAGCTCCACGAAGAAGGGGCGGCAGTGCCCAGGAGAGACGAATAAATATCCGACACCAGTCTAGCCTTGTCACCATGATTAAAGCGAGCGACCCCATCCGCATGCAAGACTTGAATTTGATTCTTCCGAAGACGGGAAGACGCGCGAGCATGAAGGAAAGAAGTGTTGCCATCTCCAAGCTTGCAAAGCCGATAAGTATATTGTTGTCGCCAATAAATGTCATGTTTCTTATATTCCTCGGATAGGCGGTCTTTAACAAACGATCGGAGGAGGAGCTCGGGGGGCGAGAGTGCACTGACCTCCTTAATCAAGCCCAGAAGTTCGATGACTGCACGGCAGTTAGAAACCTTTGGGTTACTAAGAGCCTCACCATGTTGCGTTCATTCTATTAGTCCCGATCCAGCACCGCCAATCCACTAGCCCCACTTAAGGAAGAAGAATAACAATGCGGCATTATTCCCTGTGATGACGAAGAAAGGCCAACTTATATGGCTTGAAGTAGAACAACAGGTAAAAGAAGAGTCCGAAGAGCCTAGAACCCAAGCTAACCCCCCCTCCTCCCCCCAACATAATCGTTCTCTTTTCAAACAAAAACACAATGAAGTTGCATAAAGAGTAGAAGCAAATCTCCTGGAAAACCAATGACCCATGATTCAGTCCACTGTTTGTTGTTTCTTATATGCAATTATGTACATCCTTCTAGATTCATGTACCAACTAGCCATACAGTCTACCTTGCTAGCTTGTACTACTCTTTATTCACAACTACTCCCTTCGTTCGAAATTACTTGTCTCGAAAATGGATGTATCTAGAACTAAAAGACGTCTAGATACATCCATTTTTGCGACAAGTAATTCCGAACGGAGGGAGTATAAATCAATTATCCATGCAACATACCTTCACAAATCAATACTCAATCCGTTGTACTTTATCATTCAACGCTTTTGCTCAGTCCTCTTACTTGAATTTTCAAACAAAAATAACCAAGGGGCACGCTTCTGCCCCGCTAGTAGTATTTACTCCTAGTATAAATCAAGGTCCTAGGCATTCAAAGTTAACCTAGTAGACGATGAAGTGTATGTGACAGTCAAAAAAAAGAACAGAGGATGTAAATTTGTATGCCTGACTATATGTACACTGTACACATGTGCTTGCAGCATGCATACAAATTATGGGTCATATGATCGAGCCACAAAACGCTCCAAGAAAAAGGCTGGGGCCCTAAAGGTACTAAAGAGGTAATGAAACCTACAATGGTAGGTTATGTCAGATCCATTCAAGTTTCCTAATAAAGAGAGCTCCGTGCATCACTCGACCCAAAGCCAGTAAATGTCAAGACCATTTCCAAGCTATATATCTGATCGAATATTCAGTGCTTCCATTGCGCGGAAACATGCACTCATGTCCATGTAGTAGTAGCCTACTAGGTGAACAGCAAATTGATCATGGGAAACCTGTAATCCCCATAGAGCATGAACTTATGTGACAGCATAAAAGGGCAGGCCAAGGAGCAAACCGAGCAAGTGAGATTGATTTCTACCCGAGTCCAAGGAGCCTGTTCCAATGGCTTCGCTACAATAGGCCTGGGAGACGCCGGGAACAATTTTCTTACCTTTTTCCACGCCATTGCTTCATTTCTTGGCTGATTTACCACAAAACTAGCGAATGATTCTGAATCATGTGTCCCCTGCTCCCGTTCTTCTCCTATTTCCTTCTCGCTGTTGACTGTAACCTCTCCTAGCTGCACTACGCATGCCAACCACCATACACGACGAACGTCCTAGCTCCACCCCGCACACTACGCCCCGCCTCCGTGCTACTGAGCAGATTGCGCGTGTTGTACACTAGCCACATATGATCAACACAAGGGAGCAGCAGGCAAGGTGCATTGCATCCTCCTCTTTCTCGTCTGCACTTTCAACCGCAATTTGTTGTAATCCACTTTTTCTTTTGAACAGGAAAATATTAATATCGCGCAAATATCAATTACACCTAGCCTGTGCACTACAAAGATGTCGCAACGACATCCAGGATGCACACAGCCAAAGAAAAAAAATAGAAAAGAAAGGAAAAAAGAAGTCGCCAGGTGATTAACAAAGTTCGCACCAACGTGCTGACTGTTATGCATGACTGGAATTTGCTACGATGGAAACTCGTGATGCGTACGAGTCAAAATCTCAGGAATTTTCCGTTTCAAAAAAAAAATCTCAGGAATTTTATTTAGCAGAAATGCTCTCTTTCTTCTGAACAGCGTGTGGTTTTTTTCAGTTTGTTTAGTCCATTCTACAATTTTTGGAATCATGTCCTCAGGAACATGACGGATATATAAATTTTTCACCAACAGAAAAATTATTGCTGGTGGTCATTGTGTGGCTAGTGGTAGTGCAGCTGTGAAATTGGTTCGGTGGCGATACGGGCACTGGTTAGGGCTTGCAGTCGACGGGGGCAAAGACCTCAAGCGTCAGACAACCCCATCTGTTTCTTCAGTGTCTGCATATAACTTCAGACCTGCATACCAAGGAAGGGATGGGATGGGTCGTACGTACACTATGAACTGGTCTTGGGCTATGTGCCAACCGTTGGTTCTCCAATTAAAGGTTTCTTGCTACGCATTCATTGGTGCGAATGAGTAACGCACATACTATCAGCTCGAAAACGCGCGCGCGGAGTAAAAAGAATTGGAGGGAGTACTTCATCCATTCGGGTAATGTAATCCTTTCGGCTAATGTCAGGCCTAAGCTCTACGTGCCCTTCAAGATACGTGGCCGGCGTTTTCATGGCTCGTCTCGCTGAAAGGAAGTACGCAGCTACGTAAACCCGTATTCAGTTTGAGAACGCAGCATTCTTGAAATGGTAGCAGATTTAAAAGTTATGAGTATGTAAACAGAGTATACACTAAAGTGGTGACCTTTTTGAAGATTTCATTCACATGTTATGTTGTTTTAATTTTATTTATTTTTAGATTAAGATAAGATTTTTGAGATAGCTTATACCATGTTTTTTACTAGTATTAGTAGGTGACTTGTCTGCACCAACTAAGAGCAACTCTAGCAGACCCCGCAAAACGCCTCGGCCCGCAAAATAACCGCCAAATTGCGGGTTGAGGCCAAAAAATCTGCACGAGCAGACCCCGCAAAATGCCCCGGCCCGTAAAAAAATTTGTGGGACGCGGCAAATTTCTCCCTCAACCTCTATCTTCACGGGCTGGGAGGCCGACTCGAGCTCAACCACCATCCGGCGTGAGATTTGGCGGGAGGGACATTTCCGCGCCCCCTTTCCCGCTCCCCGCACCCTCCGCCACCATCCCCCCCCCCTTCGAAGCTCCGGCTCCCCTCCCCGGTCGTCCCTCGCCGTCATGGACGACCCCATGCTGTCCCCCGTCACCGTGGAGGTCGCGCACGCCCCTTCCCCTCGGGCGGATCTCGTCGCCGGCCATGTAGGCCCCGCCGGCGTCGTCCAAGCACACGCCACGCCTGCCCGCAAGCGGCAGGGCAACGTGCTTGTGCAGGGCAGGAATCCGGCTACCCCCGCTGCGATGGCCCGCGCTCCGGGCGCCAATGCCGCTGTGCGATCCCGGCCGGCGGCGGAGAAGGCCGGCAAGGTCGCGGGCGTAAAGCGGAGGAAGGTTCTGACTTCAAGGAACAAATCTTCTTCAACCTCTCACTCCATCCCCCCGCAAGGAGGTGCTCCGGCGATGCCGTTCAACGGTGCCACTCCACCCGCGAGCAAGGTGTTCGACGAAATGACCGGAACATATTCTCGTCGGACTTTGGTGATTCTCTTTCATTTTCTCCATTGTTTTTTGATAGCTCGTGACTTAGTATCGTTCGGTATAGCGGTGGTTCGAACAATGCAACAACCGAGTTCGAGAACTTGTTCGACACGAACGCGGTTGACATTGATCAAGCCCCTTTCGAACCTTTCGACTACAACGAAACGGAGGGCGTCTGAGGGCCTTGGCGACGAAGAATTCATCGTGCCTGAGGATCCCGTCGAGCAGGAGCGCTTCAAGCGCCGGCTTATAGCCACTGCAAAAAGCCTGGAAAAAAAGCAGCAACAGCTTCAAGCCGATCAAGATCTGATAACTGATAGATGGACCGAGGTCCTGGCTGTCGAGGAATACGGACTCGAGCGCCCTAGCAAAACCTACCCAAAGCGCAGGTTGCTACCTCAACTCGAGGAGGAGGCTTTAAAGCCCACGCTACTAGCGCATGATGTGGCTGACCGGTGATACGTCTCCGTCGTATCTATAATTTTTGATTGTTCCATGCCAATATTCTTCAACTTTCATATACTTTTGGCAACTTTTTATATTATTTTTGGGACTAACATATTGATCCAGTGCCCAGTGCCAGTTCCTGTCTGTTGCATGTTTTATGTTTCGCAGAAAACCAATATCAAACGGAATCCAAACGGGATAAAAACGGACGGACAATTATTTTGGAATATTTGGGATTTTCCGGAGGAAGAATCAACGCGAAACGGTGTCCGGGGTGGCCACGAGATAGGGGGGCGCGCCCCAGGGAGGCAGGCACACCCTGGGCTCTCGTGGGCCACCCGTAAGGTGGTTGACGCTCTTCTTTTGCCGCAAGAAAGCTAATTTTATGAGAAACATCTGGATGAAAGATTCACCCCAATCGGAGTTACGGATCTCCAGATATAAAGAAAATGGTGAAGGGGCATAAATGGAGAACGCAGAAACAGAGAGATAGATCCAATCTCGGAGGGGCTCTCCCCCTCCCAAGCCATGGGGGCCAAGGACCAGAGGGGAAACCCTTCTCCCATCTAGGGAGGAGGTCAAGGAAGAAGAAGAAGAAGGGGGCCTCTCTCCCCTTGCTTCCGGTGGCGCCGGAGCGCTGTCGGGGGCCATCATCGTCACTGCGATCTTCACCAACACCTCCGCCATCTTCACCAACATCTCCATCACCTTCCTCCCTCTATCTATAGCGGTCCACTCTTTCGCAACCCGTTGTACCCTCTACTTGAACATGGTGCTTTATGCTTCATATTATTTTCCAATGATGTGTTGCCATCCTATGATGTCTGAGTAGATTTTCGTTGTCCTACCGGTGATTGATGAATTGATATGATTGGTTTGAGTTGCATGTTTTATTATTGGTGTTGTCCTATTGTGCCCTCCGTGTCGCGCAAGCGTGAGGGATTCCCGCTGTAGGGTGTTGCAATGCGTTCATGATTCGCTTATAGTGGGTTGCGTGAGTGACTGAAACACAAACCCGAGTAAGGGGATTGTTGCGTATGGGATAAAGGGGACTTGATGCTTTAATGCTAGGGTTGGGTTTTACCTTAATGAATCTTTAGTAGTTGCGGATGCTTGCTAGAGTTCCAATCATAAGTGCATACGATCCAAGAAGAGAAAGTATGTTAGCTTATGTCTCTCCCTCAAATAGAATTGCAATAGTGATTACTGGTCTAGTAACATAGTCAATTGCTTAGGGACAATTCCACAACTCCTACCACCACTTTTCCACACTCGCTTTATTTACTTTCTTGCATATTTATCTAAACAACCCCTAGTTTATATTTACGTGCTCTTTATTATCTTGCAAACCTGCCCTATCACGCCTACAAAGTACTTCTAGTTTCATACTTGTTCTAGGTAAAGCGAACGTCAAGCGTGCGTAGAGTCGTATCAGTGGCCGATAGGACTTGAGAGAGTATTTGTTCTACCTTTAGCTACTCGTTGGGTTCGACACTCTTACTTATCGAAAGAGGCTACAACTATCCCGTATACTTGCGGGTTATCAAGACCTTTTTCTGGCACCGTTGCCGGGGAGTCATAGCGTGGGGTGAATATTCTCGTGTGTGCTTGTTTGCTTTATCACTAAGTAATTTTTATTTGCTGTTCTTAGTTGTTTTCTATCTTTAGTTATGGGTAGGAAACACAAAATACCAAAAAAATTAGTTGTACCTACTGCTCCAATGGTTGAAGAACCACTCAAAATCTATCACACTACTGAAGCTTTTTACTTGGATCATCTTCGATCCCTTTGTGCTCGTGCTGAAACCCCAACTAGCTTAGTTGAGGGCAAATCTTTAGATGAGCATGCTTGTTATGTGCGACACCGTATATCTGAAAAAGGGAAACTATTATGGGATCAAATTCAACGTTTGCAATGCTATGCTTGGAATTTATGTGAAATATATGATGTTACTTGTTGTTCTGAAAACCCTAAGAAACACCTTCCCTACCAATGTGAGTTTTGATAATGGAATCGTATCTTCGTATGCTAAGGGTGTTTATAATTACTATGATGTTCAACAAATTGAAGAATTTGTTGCTTTTAAGGGTGCTTTTGAAATTGCTTCTTTGATTGAAAAGTATGATGCTACTCTTTACAAATCTGAAAGTTTTGCCATACTTGAATATTGTTATGATAATTATGCTTCTAATGCCTATGTTAAACCATATATTGAGAAATTCTCCGCTGTCCAAGAAGAGACTAATATTTTGCAGGAAGCTATGGAAGAAGAAATTGATGAAACTGTGAGCTCATTGGATGAAAAAGATGATGAGGAGAGCGAAGAACAAAAGGAGGAAGAGCGGATTAGCTACCCGTGCCCACCTTCTAATGAGAGTAACTCTTCAACTCATACATTGTTTAATTTCCCTTCGTGCTTACCGAAGGATGATTGCTATGATGATTGTTATGATCCCGTTGATTCTCTTGAAATATCCCCTTTTGATGATGCTTGCTATGCTTGTGGCCAAGATGCCAATATGAATTATGCTTATGGAGATGAACTTGCTATAGTTCCTTATGTTAAACATGAAATTGTTGCTATTGCACCCACGCATGATAGTCCTATTATCATTTTGAATTCTCCCTACTACACTTTATCGGAGAAGTTTGTGCTTATTAAGGATTATATTGATGGGTTGCCTTTTACCATTGCACATGATGATTTTGATAGATATAATATGCATGTGCTTGCTGCTCCTACTTGCAATTATTATGAGAGAGGAACTATATCTCCACCTCTCTATGTTTCCAATACGATAGAATTGCAAGAAACTGCTTATACTATGCATTGGCCTTTACTTGGTGTGCATGAATTGTTCTTTTATGACATGCCGATGCATAGGAAGAGAGTTAGACTTCGTTGTTGCATGATATATGTTACTTTGTGCTCACTACTAAATTACAAGTCATTGTTAATTAAAATGCTTTGATATACCTTGGGATCCGGGTGGATTCATTACTTGAGCACTAAATGTCTAGCTTAATGGCTTTAAAGACAGCGCTGCCAGGGAGACAACCCGGAAGTTTTAGAGAGTCATTTATTTCTGTTGAGTGCTTTTATATAGTTTTAAAACAAAAAAATAAAGAGGGGAACCTAAAAACTTTTCAAAAAGGAAAGTGAAAGTAAGAGAGACAAGCATTGTTGAAGTGGGAGAGCTCCTTGAACTTTGTTCATGCTCACGGAAACTTTGTGAACCTTGATTACAGAAACTTTTCATAAAAAATAATTATCCCCTTGTATAATTCCATTGTATTATAAAAATAATGTGCCAAGGTTTGCCTTTAGGATGTTTACAATGCTTGTTGGTTCGTACGGTGCAGGACAGAAACTTTGCCTGTAGTGCACGATTTTACATTTTTAACTGGAACGTCAATTGGTTCTGATTACTTTTGCACTATCTTGCTGTACAACTTGTTTAATTTTACTAATTTTGGTAGAATTTTTGGGGTACCATAAGTGTGGTGGATGTTCAGATTTCTACAGACTGTTCTGTTTTTGACAGATTCTATTTTTGATGCATAGTTTGTTTGTTTTGATGAATCTATCAATTTATGTCAGTGGATTAAGCCATGAAAAAGTTATATTACAGTAGACACAATGCAAAAACAAAATATGAATTGGTCTGCAACAGTACTTAGAGTGGTGATTTGCTTTATTATACTAACGGATCTTACCGAGTTTTCTGTTGAACTTTTGTGTGGATGAAGTGTCTAATCGAGGAGGTCTCGATATGAGGAAAAGGAAGAGAGGCAAGAGCTCAAGCTTGGGGATGCCCAAGGCACCCCAAGTAAATATTCAAGGAGACTCAAGCGTCTAAGCTAGGTTATGCCCCGGAAGGCATCCCCTCTTTCTTCAACAAGTATCGGTATGTTTTCGTATTCATTTCGTTTATGCATTATGTGCAAGTCTTGGAGCGTCTTTTGCATTTAGTTTTCACTTTTCTTTTATGCACCATGCTGGTATGAGATAGTCCTTGGTTGATTTATAGAATGCTCATTGCACTTCACTTAAATATTTTGAGTATGGCTTTATAGAATGCTTCATGTGCTTCACTTATATCATTTGAAGTTTGGATTGCCTGTTTCTCTTCACATAGAAAACCGTCATTTATAGAATACTCTTTTGCTTCACTTATATTTGTTAGAGCGTGGGCATATCTTTTGTAGAAAGAATTAAACTCTCTTGCTTCACTTATATCTATTTAGAGAGATGACAGGAATTGGTCATTCACATGGTTAGTCATAAAATCCTACATAAACTTGTAGATCGCTGAATATGATATGTTTGATTCCTTGCAATAGTTTTGCGATATAAAGATGGTGATATTAGAGTCATGCTAGTGGGTGGTTGTGGATTGTAGAGACACTTGTGTTGAGGTTTGCAAGTCCCGTAGCATGCACGTATGGTAACCGTTGTGTGACAAATTTGAAGCATGGGGTGTTTCTTTGATTGTCTTCCTTATGAGTGGCAGTCGGGGACGAGCGATGGTCTTTTCCTACCAATCTATCCCCCTAGGGGCATGCGTAGTAGTACTTTGCTTCGAGGGCTAATAAACTTTTGCAATAAGTATATGAGTTCTTTATGACTAATGTGAGTCCATGGATTATACGCACTTTTACCTTTCCATCATTGCTAGCCTCTTCGGTACCGTGCATTGCCCTTTCTCACCTCGAGAGTTGGTGCAAACTTCACCGGTGCATCCAAACCCCGTGATATGATACGCTCTATCACACATAAGCCTCATTATATCTTCCTCAAAACAGCCACCATACCTACCTATTATGGCATTTCCATAGCCATTCCGAGATATATTGCCATGCAACTTCCATCATCATCATATACATGACTTGAGCATTTATTGTCATATTGCTTTGCATGATCGTAAGATAGCTAGCATGATGTTTTCATGGCTTGTCCGTTTTTTGATGTCATTGCTACGCTAGATCATTGCACATCCCGGTACACCGCCGGAAGCATTCATATAGAGTCATATCTTTGTTCTAGTATCGAGTTGTAATATTGAGTTGTAAGTAAATAAAAGTGTGATGATCATCATTATAGAGCATTGCCCCATGAAAAAAAAAAAAAAAAGGAAAGGCCAAAGAAGCCTAAATAAAAAAGGGGGCCAAAGAAGCCCACCGAAAAAAAGAAAAAAAGAAAAAAAGAAAAGAAAAGGGGCAATGTTACTATCCTTTTTCCACACTTGTGCTTCAAAGTAGCACCATGCTCTTCATATAGATTGTCTCCTATGTTGTCACTTTCATATACTAGTGGGAATTTTCATTATAGAACTTGGCTTGTATATTCCAACGATGGGCTTCCTCAAATGCCCTAGGTCTTCATGAGCAAGCAAGTTGGATGCACACCCACTTAGTTTCTTTTGTTGAGCTTTCATACACTTATAGCTCTTAGTGCATCCGTTGCATGGCAATCCCTACTCCTCGCATTGACATCAATTGATGGGCATCTCCATAGCCCGTTGATTAGCCGCGTCGATGTGAGACTTTCTCCCTTTTTGTCTTCTCCACATAACCTCCATCATTATATTCTATTCCACCTATAGTGCTATATCCATGGCTTGCACTCATGTATTGCGTGAGGGTTGAAAAAGCTGAAGCGCGTTAAAAAGTATGAACCAATTGCTCGGCTCGTCATCGGGGTTGTGCATGATGGGAGCATTTTGTGTGACGAAAATGAAGCATGGCCAAACTATGTGATTTTGTAGGGATAAGCTTGCTTTTGCCTTGTTGTTTTGAAAAGACATGATTGCTTTATTGGTACGCTCGAAGTATTATTGTTTTTATGTCAAATAATAGACTATTGCTTTGAATCACTCATATCTTAATATTCATGCCATGATTAGACATATGATCAAGATTATGCTAGGTAGCATTCCACATCAAAAATTATCTTTTTTATCATTTACGTACTCGAGGACGAGCAGGAATTAAGCTTGGGGATGCTGATACGTCTCCGTCATATCTATAATTTTTTATTGTTCCATGCCAATATTCTTCAACTTTCATATACTTTTGGCAACTTTTTATATTATTTTTGGGACTAACATATTGATCCAGTGCCCGGTGCCAGTTCCTGTCTGTTGCATGTTTTATGTTTCGCAGAAAACCAATATCAAACGGAATCCAAATGGGATAAAAATGGACGGAGAATTATTTTGGAATATTTGGGATTTTCCGAAGGAAGAATCAACGCGAAACGGTGTCCGGGGTGGCCACGAGATAGGGGGGCGCGCCCCAGGGAGGCAGGCGCGCCCTGGGCTCTCATGGGCTGCCAGTAAGGCGGTTGATGCTCTTCTTTTGCCGCAAGAAAGCTAATTTTATGAGAACAATTTGGGCGAAAGATTCACCCCGGTCAGAGTTACGGATCTCCAGATATAAAGGAAATGGTGAAGGGGCAGAAATGGAGAACGCAGAAACAGAGAGATAGATCCAATCTCGGAGGGGCTCTCGCCCCTCCCAAGCCATGGGAGCCAAGGACCAGGGGGGAAACCCTTCTCCCATCTAGGGAGGAGGTCAAGGAAGAAGAAGAAGAAGGGGGCCTCTCTCCCCCTTGCTTCCGGTGGCGTCGGAGCACTGCCGGGGGCCATCATCGTCACCGCGATCTTCACCAACACCCCCGCCATCTTCACCAACATCTCCATCACCTTCCCCCCTCTATCTACAGCGGTCCACTCCTCCACAACCCGTTGTACCCTCTACTTGAACATGGTGCTTTATGCTTCATATTATTTTCCAATGATGTGTTGCCATCCTATGATGTCTGAGTAGATTTTCGTTGTCCTACCGGTGATTGATGAATTGATATGATTGGTTTGAGTTGCCTGTTTTATTATTGGTGCTGTCCTATTGTGCCCTCCGTGTCGCGCAAGCGTGAGGGATTCCCGCTGTAGGGTGTTACAATGCGTTCATGATTCGCTTATAGTGGGTTGCGTGAGTGACTGAAACACAAACCCGAGTAAGGGGATTGTTGCGTATGGGATAAAGGGGACTTGATGCTTTAATG
The DNA here is from genome assembly GCF_018294505.1 of Triticum aestivum. Taxonomy (NCBI): domain Eukaryota; kingdom Viridiplantae; phylum Streptophyta; class Magnoliopsida; order Poales; family Poaceae; genus Triticum; species Triticum aestivum. The sequence continues at coordinate 59,622,582 of NC_057807.1, forward strand.
CTAGGGTTGGGTTTTACCTTAATGAATCTTTAGTAGTTGCGGATGCTTGCTAGAGTTCCAATCATAAGTGCATATGATCCAAGAAGAGAAAGTATGTTAGCTTATACCTCCCCCTCAAATAGAATTGCAATAATGATTACCAGTCTAGTAACATAGTCAATTGCTTAGGGACAATTCCACAACTCCTACCACCACTTTTCCACACTCGCTATATTTACTTTCTTGCATCTTTATCTAAACAGCCCCTAGTTTATATTTACGTGCTCTTTATTATCTTGCAAATCTACCCTATCACACCTACAAAGTACTTCTAGTTTCATACTTGGCCTAGGTAAAGAGAACGTCAAGCGTGCGTAGAGTCGTATCAGTGGCCGATAGGACTTGAGAGAGTATTTGTTCTACCTTTAGCTCCTCGTTGGGTTCGACACTCTTACTTATCGAAAGAGGCTACAACTATCCCGTATACTTGCGGGTTATCAACCGGCCACCCCGTGGCCGCGACAAAGCGGTGTACCAGCCCGAAGTCCAGACCGCACCTCGTCGCCAATCAAACAATAATACTAAGGCCCGGGGCTACACGAAGGACCTGTGAGATGTATTGGAAAACAAAGCAAGACAGTCAAGATCGATCTACGGATCACGGGGGCGCGCCACAAGATGTGACGATGGCCGTCACGCCGGATACAATAAACCAAAGTCCGGCCGGGCCGAATACAACAGACTAGATTCATTTGAACTATGTCGGGATGTAGCCCGGCATAGAGGCGCCGCACACCCTCTATGCTTCACTGATGAAGTCATGGATCACGAACTCCCAGAAGGGTTTAAACCCGTAAACATTGAATCATATGATGGCACAACAGACCCCGTGGTATGGATCGAAGATTTTCTCCTCCACATTCACATGGCCCACGGCGATGACTTACATGCCATAAAGTACCTACCACTTAAGCTCAAAGGACCGGCTCGGCATTGGCTGAATAGCCTGCCAGCAAGCTCCATTGGCAGTTGGGAGGACTTGGAAGACGCATTTCTCGACAACTTCCAGGGCACTTATGTGCGACCACCGGATGCTGATGACTTAAACCACATAACCCAACAGCCCGGAGAGTCAGCCAGGAAATTCTGGACTCGATTATTAACTAAAAAGAACCAAATTGTCGACTGTCCGAATGCCGAAGCATTAGCAGGCTTCAAGCATAACATCCATGACGAATGGCTCGCCCGATACCTCGGCCAAGAGAAGCCAAAGTCCATGGCAGCCCTCACGACATGACCCACTTTTGCGTGGGCGAGGACAGCTGGCTGGCTCGTAGCAACATCACACCCAAAAACTCAGGCGATTCAGACGCCAGGGACAGCAATGACAAGCCACGACAAAATAGACACAAGCGTCACAACAATGGCGACAACGCCGAAGACACGGCAGTCAATGCCAGATTCAGAGGCTTTAAATCTGGACAACGGAAAAAGCCATTCAAAAGAAACAGTCCGGGCTCGTCCAGTTTGGACTGCATACTCGATTGCTCATGTTAAATTCACGGCACCCCCAATAAACCAGCCAACCACACCAACAGGGAATGGTGGGTGTTTAAACAGGTCGGCAAGTTGAATGCCGAAAACAAGGAAAAGGGGTTGCATAGCAATAACGACGAGGAGCCACGGTCGCCGAACACAGGAGGACAGAAGAAATTCCCTCCCCAGGTGAAAACAGTAAATATGATATACGCAACCCATATTCCCAAACGGGAACAGAAGCGTGCACTAAGGGACGTCTATGCGATGGAGCCAGTCGCCCCAAAGTTCAACCCATGGTCCTCTTGTTCGATCACCTTCGATCGCAGGGACCATCCTACCAGTATCCGTCATGGCGGTTTGGCCGCATAGGTCCTTGACCCCATCATTGACGGATTCCATCTCACACGAGTCCTCATGGACGGTGGTAGCAGCCTGAACCTGCTCTATCAGGATACAGTGGGCAAAATGGGCATCGACCCCTCAAGGATCAAGCCCACAAAAACCACCTTCAAGGGTGTCATACCCGGGGTGGAGGCCTATTGTACGGGCTCAATCACACTGGAAGTGGTCTTCGAATCTCCGGACAATTTCCGAAGCGAGGAGTTAATCTTCGACATCGTCCCCTTCCGCAGTGGCTATCATGCACTGCTCGGACGGACCGCATTCGCCAAATTCAATGCAGTACCGCATTATGCATACCTCAAGCTCAAAATGCCAGGACCTCGCGGGGTTATTACAGTTAATGGAAACACAGAGCGCTCACTCCGCACAGAGGAGCACACCACGGCCCTCGCGGCGGAAGTAGAAAACAACCTTCTTAGGCAAACAGCCAATTCGGCGATAAAGAACCCAGATACCGTCAAGCGAGTCCGGAGTACTCCGCAACAGGATCATCCGGCATGTCCAGAGCTCGACTAGTCATGACAAGGTCCACAATGCGGTTCGATCACCCCGGGACCCACGCATCTTTGCACCCCTTTTTCCTTTCAGGTCCCTATCTTTAGGAGGCTCTTCTGAAAGACCGGCTATCGGACACATAGCGGGACGGATGCATCAGGAGGACAAGAAGCTTTGGCGCACAAAGGAATCCTCAGGTGGTCTCTGATAACAATCGTTATACCTGTTTTACATAACCCGCATACCGCCCGCTCCTGGTTAGGATGTGTCAAATAGTCCTATTTTGCTTATCACACTATTTGTATATGTACGTTTTGACGTATCATTTAAATAACAAGGGAAAATAGTATACAGCGTCAGCTTGCTATTACGTTTATTTACCCCTTTCCTTTACTGCTTATTTATTATACCCGTGCATTTTGGCACGACCAGTTTGCCAGGGGCTTCAGCACCCCATAACCTGGCAAGACAAGTCCGAACAATTTCGACAGTGCGGCACCCCGAACTTATAGCACTATATGCATCAGCTTCGAATCATGTCTTGGGTTAGTTGGGTTTGCCCGGCTCCTATGTTTTGGTACCTTACGTTCCGCTATATCGGCTAAGGTAGCGCAGGGAGAACTACTGCGATTGTGTCCCGGTTCTTCCGGACGAGCACCTCAGTAGAGAAAGCTGAAAACTGACTGTCATGATAAGGTGAGAGCCGCTCGCTGTTCGAGAGGTCTCAAATCCTTAAAGATTTTTACCGCTTCAGGCGAGGAATCGGCCTTGTCCGATTTAGGCGTGTATAGCGCCCCGAGTCCGGCCTTCCGGATACTAGGGGCTTCGCCAAAATATAAAATTATAGACTCCTATGGCTAAGTGAGAGAGATAAAGCCGTATAGTCTGATTGCCTCATTCGCGGCGCTAAACACCTCCTTAAAAGAACCAAAAATTTGGATAAAGAGTGTTTATATTTATCCCGAACACCCCAGTACTAGTTGCATGGGGGCAGAAGCCGACGACTGGCCAACTCTCAAGATTTTATAAACGGCCGCACAGAAGGTAATATTTTAAATTAACAAGCGCCATATAGCGCACATGAACTAGTTTTCATATTACAGGATGACATGAGTACATTCATTCGAACATTACTTCCTTAGTACATTCATCCACTACAAGGCGGGCACCCTTAATGACATTTTCATAATACTATTCGGGGTGGCGATGCTCCTTGCCCTTCGGCGGCCCCTCTGTCACCAGCTTCTCGGTGTCCATCTTCCCCCAGTGCACCTTCACACGGGCCAAGGCCCTGCGTGCACCCTCAATGCAGACGAACCACTTAACGACTTCAAGCCGCGGACAGGCATTCACCATCCGCTTGACAAGGCCGAAGTAGCTGCTGGGCAGGGGCTCGCCAGGCCACAGCCGGACTATGAAGTCCTTCATGGCCAGTTCGGCCGCCTTGTGAAGTTCGACCAGTTGCTTCAGCTGGTCGCTCAAGGGCATTGGATGTTTGGCCCCAATATACTGGGACCAAAACAGCTTATCCGTCGAGCTCCCATCCTCAGCCCGTTAGAACTCTGCAACATCAGAGATGCTGCGCGGCAGATCTGTGAATGCTCCTGGAGAGCTCCGAACTCGGGTAAGTAAAAGGAAAGTCTCCTTCACATGCTTGCTTTGCATAATGAAAGCCTTACCCACAGCTATCTTCTTGGCCGCCTCAATTTCCTGGAGGGCCTTCTGGGCTTCAGCCTTGGCATCTAGTGCGCTCTGACGGGCCTTCGCAAGCTCCGACTCTTGCGACTTGGAGTCACGCTCCAAGGACTCGAATTTTTTGATGAAGTACTGAAGCTCTTGCTGGACCTCATCAACTCGCATCGCTTGTTTTTCGCGCTTGGTGCACTCCCTGGCCGCTTTGCCTTCGGCCTCGGGCAACGCTTTCTTAAGGGCCGCCCCTTCGGTCGTGGCCCCTATCAAAATTCATCATGCTTATATCAGCATCAACAATTTTTTTCCTTTATATAACATTCAGACGGGGTATCACTTACCTTTGTTCTCCTCGAGCTGCCTCTTCATGAGGCTAAGCTCTTCTTCGGCCCACCCCAGGTTCTGCCTTGGTCCGGAGACCTCTGCAGTAGCGGCAGCGGCGGCCAGCAGCGACGCCTGCTCATTCACGCAGACATAATATGATTAGACTCCTGGGAATAATATTTGATCCTCTATTCGGCCTTTCTTTCCGAACACCAAACAGAGCATCAGGGGCTACTGTCTATACTGTGATACTTTCTCATAATTTGAATTACTTACCTCAAAGCCTATTAGGAGACTGGCGCAGGCTTCGGTCAATCCGCTTTTGGCGGACTGAACCTTCGCAATCACCGTACTCATAAGAGTGCGGTGTCCTTCATTAAAGGAAGCGCTATGAAGCACTTCCACCAAGTTACCCGATGCCTCTAGATGGACAGAATTCATCGGCACAGGCAGCTCGCCCCCCTTGGCGAGGGGCTGCCTGCCTGAATCCAGAACCACTAGAGGTTTCGGCGCAGTATCCGTCTGGGGGCCAAGCTTGTTGCGACCCCCCTCATCAGAATCCATGGGGATCTTCCCCCCCATGAGCCCGGCATCGGGGTTTTTGCCTTGAGGCGCCTCCAGAACTATCTCTCACTGGCCCGGTATCCTCTGAGATAACACCTCGGTGTCATCTGTGAGCCGGGGAGTGGAGGCCGTCGGGAGCGAATAGTTGTTCATCTCCGACGAGCTCAAGGACCCATCCGAGGAGGATAAGTCGATGTGGGCTTTGGACGGACTGCACAAACATATCTTGACATGATAAGAAGCCATAAAGCTAAAACATGCAAGAAGTATTATGGCATCCGGATACTTACGACTTCGCCAGGGGCTTGGCCCTGGGTAACCACTCCTCCTGGCTGTAGGCGGCGGTTGTGGAGTGGTCTAGAGGGAGGGTCCTTCCCTTCTTGGACCCTTCGGCCTCCCAGGAGGGGGCGACCTTCCTTTTCTTCTCCCCCTTGATTTGGGGGAGAGGGCTTTCCTCTTCTTCCTCCTCATTGTCGTTGGAGGAGTGCGCCTCGATGTCTTCGGATGATGAGTCGACACCACCTTGCGCCGGAGACTTTTCCTGGTCCCCGTGGCTTTCTTCTTGGCCTTCTTATCCGGCACCTCATAGGGCGCCGGAACCAGCATCTCCGTCAAGAGAGCGGCTGCTGGATCTTCAGGCAACGGAGCCGGACAGTCGATCCGCTCTGCCGTCGTCACATAATCCTGTTAAATCAGTACGGTGGCTTAAGTTCCTCCCACGAATATACTGAGGAAAGGCACATCTTGTGAAATGTAGAATGCTTACCGAATTGGCGTGGCGCTTGGCGCTAAGTCCGTGGTCCTCGGTGGTGGGAGGAGGAACTTCGCTGGCCTTGAACAACACCTTCCAGACGTCCTTGTGCGTCGTATCGAAGAGCTCTTGCAGTGTCTGGTGTTGTGCCACGTCGAACTCCCACAAGTTGAATGCTCGTCTTTGACACGGGAGAATCCGGCGAAATAGCATGACCTGGACCACGTTGACAAGCTTGATCTTCTTGCTTATCATATTTTTGACGCAGTTCTGGAGTCCGTCAGCTCCGGGGGTGCTCCCCAGGCTAGGCCCTTCTTCTTCCAGGAGGTGAGCCGCATGGGGATGCCGGATCGGAATTCGGGGGCCGCCACCCAGTTGGCGTCGCGCGGCTCGGTGATGTAGAACCACCCCGATTGCCACCCCTTCACGGTCTCCACAAAGGAGCCTTCGAGCCAGGTGACGCTGGGCATCTTGCCCACCATGGCGCCTCCGCACTCCGCCTGCTGGCTGACCACTATCTTTGGCTTCACGTTGAAGATCTTTAGCCACAGGCCGAAGTGGGGCCTAATGCGGAGAAAAGCCTCGCACACGACAATAAACGCCGAGATGTTGAGGATGAAATTAGGGGCCAGATCATGAAAATCCAGCCCGTAATAGAACATGAGCCCACAGACAAATGGGTGGAGGGGGAATCCCAGTCCGTGGATGAAGTGGGCGAGGAACACAACCCTCTCATGGGGTCCCGGAGTTGGAATGATCTGCCCTGCGTCCGGGAGCTGGTGCGCGATGTCTGAGGCCAAGTATCCAGCCGCCCGGAGCTTCATAATGTCCTCCTTTGTGACGGAGGAGGCCATCCACTTGCCTCCCGCTCCGGACATGTTTGGCTGTACGGAGAAGGTGAGAACTGGGGCGCTGGAGCTCGAGCGTGCGAGAATGGATGAGCGAAGAAGGAAGAAGGCGTGGGTGAAAGAGGAGAATTCCTATCTCTTTATAAAGGCGGTAGAGACTGTGCGCCTCCCCACTTGCCCGTTAAAATCGCTTATTTCCCAAGCGCCACGATTGATGGCTGATGTCTACTACACAACCTTCTTATTGTAGACGTTGTTGGGCCTCCAAGTGTAGAGGTTTGTAGGATAGTAGCAAATTTCCCTCAAGTATATGACCTAAGGTTTATCAATCCGTGGGAGGCGTAGGATGAAGATGGTCTCTCTCAAGCAACCCTGCAACCAAATAACAAAGAATATCTTGTGTCCCCAACACATCCAATACAATGGTAAATTGTATAGGTGCACTAGTTCGGCAAAGAGATGGTGATACAAGTGCAATATGGATAGTAGATATAGGTATTTATAATCTGAAAATATAAAAACAGCAAGGTAATTAATGATAAAAGTGAGCGTAAACGGTATTGCAATGGTAGGAAACAAGGCCTAAGGTTCATACTTTCACTAGTGCAAGTTCTCTCAACAATAATAACATACTTGGATCATATAACTATCCCTCAACATGCAACAAAGAGTCACTCCAAACCCACTAATAGCAAAGAACAAACGAAGAGATTATGGTAGGGTACGAAACCACCTCAAAGTTATCCTTTCTGTTCTATCTATTCAAGAGTCCGTAGTAAAATAACATGAAGCTATTCTTTCCGTTCAATCTATCATAGAGTTCATACTGGAATAACACCTTAAGACACAAATCAACCAAAACCCTAATGTCACCTAGATACTCCATTGTCACCTCAAGTATCCATGGGCATGATTATACGATATGCATCACGCCATCTCAGATTCATCTATTCAACCAACACAAAGTACTTCAAAGAGTGCCCCAAAGTTTCTACTGGAGAGTCAAGACTAAAACGTGTGCCAACCCCTATGCATAGATTCACAAGGTAAACCCGCAAGTTGATCACCAAAACATACATCAAGTGGATCACGTGATATCCCATTGTCACCACAGATAAGCACGGCAAGACATACATAAAGTGTTCTCAAATCCTTAAAGACTCAATCCGACAAGACCACTTCAAAGGGAAAACTCAATTCATCACAAGAGAGTAGAGGGGGAGAAACATCATAAGATCCAACTATAATAGCAATGCTCGCGATACATCGAGATCGTGCCATACAGAGAACATGAGAGAGAGAGATCAAACACATAGCTACTGGTACATACCCTCAGCCCCGAGGGTGAACTACTCCCTCCTCGTCATGGAGAGCGTCGGGATGATGAAGATGGCCACCGGTGAGGGATCCCCCCTCCGGCAGGGTGCCGGAATAGGCTCCCGAGAGGTTTTTGGTGGCTACAGAGGCTTGCGGCGGCGGGACTCCCGATCTATTTTCTCCTTCGATGGTTTTAGGGTATATGGGAATATATGGGCGAAAGAAGTCGGTCGGGGGAGCCTCGAGGGGCCCACGAGACAGGGGGCGCGCCCAGGGGGGTGGGCGCGCCCTCCTATCTCTTGGCATCCTCGAAGGTTCCCTGGCTTGTACTCCAAGTCTCCCGGATCATGTTCGTTTCAAAAATAACGCTCCCGAAGGTTTCATTCCATTTGGACTCCGTTTGATATTCCTTTTCTTTGAAATACTGAAATAGGCAATAAAACAGCAATATGGGTTGGGCCTTCGGTTAATAGGTTAGTCCCAAAAGTAATATAAAAGTGTATAATAAAGCCCGTAATCATTCAAAACAGATAATAAGATAGCATGAATGCTTCATAAATTATAGATACGTTGGAGACGTATCAATGACGCGGTTGGGTTACCCATACCCGTATTGATGAGAATCCCATGATAAGGGGACACGATCTCTGCTTCAAAAAGACGTGTCAAGGAAACCGCCTCGCGTTACGTGCAGTAGCTGGTTGTGAAAAACGGTTCGAATAATGACCGGACCGTGGCGTGATGTCATAAAAAGCTGTCAGCAGATTAGATTTGTGGAATATTGTACTCTCTACGGTGGTATGTGGAATTTGTTTTGCAAAGCCGGACACGATTCCCGTGTTCAAAATCTTCTATGGAGTATTCGAAGAAGGAACCCGCCTTGCAATGCCGAAGACAATCTGCGCGTCGGACTCATCGTCATTTAAGCCTTGTTCAGGGGCTACTGAGGGAGTCCTGGACTAAGGGGTGCTCGGACAGCTGGACTATATACTTTGGCCGGACTGTTGGGCTATGAAGATACAAGATTGAAGACTTCGTCCCGTGTTCGGGTGGGACTCTCCTTTGCGTGGAAGGCAAGCTTGGCAATTCAGATATGTAGATTTCCTTCTCTGTAACCGGCTCTGTGTAACACTAGCCCCCTCCGGTGTCTATATAAATCGGAAGGTTTAGTCCGTAGGACAACAACAATCATAATCATAGGCTAGCTTCTAGGGTTTAGCCTCTACGATCTCGTGGTAGATCAACTCTTGTAATACTCATATCATCAAGATCAATCAAGCAGGAAGTAGGGTAATGCCTCCATCGAGAGGGCCCGAACCTGGGTAAGACATCGTGTCCCCTGCCTCCTATTACCATTAGCCTTAGACGCACAGTTCGGGACCCCCTACCCGAGATCCGCCGGTTTTGACACCGACAGCGGCGTGGACGATCATGGTTGTGCGGACGACTTGGCGGAGATCGAAGCGGAAGCGTTTGAGAATTCACAAGCAAAAGCTGGGAAAAGCCAAAGATCAAAAAACTACACCATCTTGGAAGATCAAGCTTTGATCAAAGCATGGAGTGCGGTGTCTCTTGATGCATGCACGGGTACTAATCAAACCGCCAAGAGATATTGGCAAAGGATCGAACATCAATACTTTCGCATTATGAAAAACTACCCCAACAAGACTCCGCGCACATTTCGGTCACTTCAAGGTCGTTGGGAGAACATCAAGCCTATGTGCAGCCGTTGGGCAGCTTTCTTGGAGCAAGTACGCAATGCACCTCCAAGTGGCACCGTGGAGTCCGACTATGTGAGTTTGCTTTGCCTTTGTTCAAGTTGTGCATCATCATAATGTATCATGAAAAATGATTGCATCACCTTGTTCGCATTGTGCAGGACAAGATTGCTCAACAAAGATACAAGGACATGGAAGCTTCGGAAGGCAGATTCTTCAAATTAGAGCATTGTTGGGAGTTGATCCAAAAGTGCGACAAGTGGAAGTTGATCGACAAAGAGTCCCCACCCAAGAGAGGCTCACTTACAAACATGGATGAAGATGAGGATGATGATGGCCCAAGAAATTTGAACAAGCCCGATGGCGACAAGAAGACTAGAGAGAAGATAAAGAGAGAGCAAGAAGCATCGAGCTTGAGGGAGAAGATTGATGCCATGGTGCAACCAAATGAGTTAATGTTGTTGAAGTCGTTGGAGATCAAGAAAGAGTTGGCCGAAAAGAAGGCAAAAGAGAAGCAAGAAAAATGGCAAATGCTCAAGGAAGAGGGGCTGTGCAGAGCTGCCATTGAGGAGAGAAAAGTACGCGCCTCTGAAAACAAATCGCTGTCATTGTTGCTCGCTGAAGAGAACAAAATCATGTCAATGAACTGCAATGACATGGACGAGGTCACCAAAACATGGCATGATATGGCAAGGAGAGAGATCTTGAAGAGGAGAATGGTCGCCTCGGCCGGTCCGTCTGCCAGTTCCGGTGATGTTTTCTCTACTCCACACGGTGGCAATGTGGATGATTTCGGTGCGGGAGTTGGAACAAGCGACGGAGGTGGCTACGGTGGCGCCGATGAAGTTTTAGATGGACTCCATGGCGCCGAGTGAAGATCGACCCCCAAGATGATGCCGGACATGGGCGCATACCTTTGCATGCCCTCTTTTGCGTAATGAACTTCGCTTTTATTCACGCACAGACTGTTTATGTCATTTGAATTTGAACTTGTTTGTGAAACCCTATGACAAATTTCAGATTTGCAGTTTTTCTGCTTGCGGGTCGTTGCGCTGGTGCCCGAGCAGAACCCGCATAGCCGACCCATAAAAAAGCATATTCCGCGAATATACTTTTTTACGAGGCCATTTGAGAGGTCTGCATCTGTGCTAGCCCTCACCGGCTCGCAAAAGCGGTTTTGCGCGAACTGCAAACCCGTTTTGCGGGGTCTGCTAGAGTTGCTCTAATACATGCCACGACCTGCTCTATCAACTCGCATCACCAACTCAGCTCAACCCAACTAGAAAAATCGCAATATCGATTTGATAACTGAGATCTTGATAATTTGTAGCGAACGCCGCCATTGCCTTAGATTCAGTTATGCACCCACCACTCAGTAGTTACTGCACAAGTACTGTCAAAAGAATTAGCAAGATTGGAGATGTGCACATCAAACATTTCTTTTATAGTGTGTAACACGTCAAACTTAGCTAACTGTCGTTGCATGGGAGTACCAAAAAGAAGAGAGAAACGCCTAGCAACAACGTTATCGCAACGCCTGTGAAGCAGAACAAACATTCACAGTCGGAGAACAACGCCGAGGCGGCTAAAACGATGCCCACGGTGCCGCCTCTGAGAGCTACCACCACAAGGCCACAGGGGAACAAAACCCACAGGCTACACACATATCATGAAATACACTAAAATGTACAACATCACGTTCGCTCTGCGAGGGTCGCCGGCCGGACCGGTGTTCAGAGGCACCAATGCGCGCCGCGGTCCTTCACCAGGGAGTCTTGTCGCCCGGACCTGCAAGGATGATCTGCAAAACAAACCATGGAGAAGTAAAATCATGCCACGAACATTGCACGTCGTAGTTGATGGATATGCACTTCCTAGCTGAAGCTGAGGCACGTACATTGCAATCAATGGCGAACCGCCGCGCCAGCATGATGGCGGTGTTACGCTCTCTCGCTGTTTCAAAGGCAACGGCGAAGCTGAGGTCACTCCGGGGCCGCCAAAACATCGCCTGTGAGGCTGCTTCCCCACCACCTCGAACACCACATAGCTGATACACAACACAAGTGCAGTGAGACTACTGTTATGCCAATAACAACTCATCATGATCATACAACAGACAAGTGTCAGGAAATATGGCAAGTGTTGTATGCTTATGCCAGCTGCATTACTGGTAACAAATAATACGTTATTGCAAATTTCATTGTAAACCATGAAAACAAACATGTTTTATTAACGTGAAATAATACCAGAGCAGCTGCTTTGATAATGAGCATTGCAGATACTGTCTAACCGAGAAAGAGAACATGTCCCCACAAGAAAAGAAAAGAAGAGTGGGAGAAGATGCTGAGTGGCTGCAGCCTACCTGCATCGATGAGGAATAGAATTCTTTGGCGACCACTGTCTTCCCTTTTGAAAGTCTCATCCGCAATCTCCCAACATTGAGAACATGAACAGCCTCTTTCGGCTGATCAATTCCATTCAACTGAAGCACAACAACCTGCAATGAGATGCAGAGCATTGGGAACTTAAGAAACAATAGTTCAAGATATGCATAGGTGGTTTTGTGGTCTTAATTTTAAAAATAAGAGCGGCGGGTGGCACTACAACAAGTACTGCTAGGCATGACAACTTTGAACGTTACACTGCCAAACTTTGTCATGCCTATACAGACTCCTTATTTGGTACAAGTAAAAACACCACGAAGATTTCTGCAAATTGAAATCCCTCCATTGCATATAGTTAGAATAAATATCATAAAGTTGGAAAGGATAGTATGGTCATACATTGAACTCAGTTTCAGGTTTTCTTACGAGTGTCTCTACATAATCCACCAATCCAGCATCTGTAAGAATATCAAGCTTATGTTAGCCACGTAATAAAGAACAGATGCAGATAATTATGCCTGACAGATGTGTTCAGTTAAACAAACCAGGGTCTACTAGCCCAGCTGTCTTTGCTATTGCAGTTTCACCCCCAAAATTGATTTCAGCTTGCATGTAACGCCCAACATCATGTGGCTCTGGAGCATATGCTGGTCTTGTGGCACCTACAGAAGTTCCATGAAAATAGAAGTTAGAAACACTAGGGATCTGAATTTGAGTTGAAGATTAAAATGGTTGGCCGATATGGTAAACCTAAAACGAAGTGATCAAAACTTGACAATCATAATTCACCAGGCAATGGTTGCCCTTTCCCTTGTCAATAGCTTAGAGGTACCAAAAGAAGAAGAAAAATGCAAGCGAATTTTTTTTAGTCACTCTGTTTAAGAGGAGAATAATATGAAAAAATAGGTAATTAGAGAGAAGCCTCTAGGCTTCGCAATCACGGTGCAACGAGAGAGAGAGAGAGAGAGACTCCACCTGAAATAATCTCTTTGTTGCTTTCTTTTGGGTGTATCCGGAACCACTGGACTGAAATATTTGAAAAATCCATGGGAGTACCGTTCTGACAAACTATGTGTAGCATTGAACCTAAGCACTGGAGACCCTCCAAATCGAACACAGGAATGTCGTTTCCTTTTAGTCTTTTGTGCAGTTCCAACTGGTAAGAAAACTTGCAAATCAGTAATATATGTGTACTCTGTTATGCTCTAAACAAATTCTCTACTCATTGGAAGTATTTCAGATGATGAAAACTTGGAATAAAAGAGTTTGAGACGGCTAGCCACATACCATAACAGATATGATTGATGTGTGTCATATCTAATATTGCATTCTTAGAGAAATAAATACATTTGTACTCAATGATTTTCAGCGAACAAAATTACATATCATGATAAATATGTTGTATGATGTGACCATTGAGTATAAAGATGTTTTGAAACTAGCCTAGACATGCCGAATAAGTACAAATAAATCTTAGGCCAGCAACGGTAACACATACCTCTTTCAAAAGATTGACACAATCCACGGACTTCTCACTGAACGTCTTACGTAAAGTTTTGATTTCATTTTCCAGATCCATTGCCTGGAGAAGTAATGGGTGTGAAATAGAATTGAAATATTCCAATTTGTGTATCAAGCTGTGAATAATTATAATAAACTCTACCTTGCTAGGGCAATGCAGCATTTTTATTCTCCTGGCCACTCTAACTTCTTTCTTTAGTTCCTCCATGTCCTTCCAAACAGCAAATAAATGTCACAACTCGGATACATATTGATGAATTCAAAGCAAAGCAACCTCTGGAACTCTGGATGTATAAAAGAGCATATAGCAGGGGACTAGAGATCAAGTATTGGACCAAATGGAACTGAAGCCTTACAAAGCTAACCAAGATAAATAAAGGAGCAACAAATAAAAGTGCAATGCTTCTCAGAAGAAAAATGCAATGTGCTAAGCTTAGTATGCATGATATTGGCTTATATCATCTCAAATTGCACAGGTGCTCGAAAGGTAGCTTTCCTTACTTCAAAATTTATGACAATGTACGTATTGCCACAAAAACTCGAACAAATCTTCAGAATTACTATGCAGATTATGTGTGTATCAATTCAGCCAAGAAAAATAGCTTGTGAGAACACAGTATGTAAGCAAGTAAGCAACAACATAAGAGGAGGAAGGACAAGTAAAAGAACAGTTAAAGTAAACAAACTTCACAGTATGAACTGGCTTGTAGCCTTGCAGTAACTGGTAACAAACAATTAAGGAAGGTGAGAAGCTTTAAAGAAAATCAGCGTACTTGCTTCCCAGTTTTTTTGGACATCTTTTCATGCTCCTGAAGTGCTTCTTGAACTCTTTGCACTGCAGACCTAGCACTCTCTACCTCTGTATTGGCATTAACTCTTTCTTCTTCAACAATTCTCTTGGCATCTTCAGAAGCCTATGAGCAAAGGCAAAAAAACTTCAATACTATAAACAAAGGACAATGCACAAAAGGTGTTGAGAGCAGCACAGCAGGTAGGATCATGGGAGCATTTATACTTGGAATATATCTTTTTGGATATTGTGTAAAGCAACGCTAATCCTGCTTAAGATAATTAGCACGCTATGATCACTTGACTAATTGCATGTTTTTGATGGAGTCACATTTGGAAAATCAGGTGAAAAACTTTAGGCATATAGACTACACATTTACACAAGCCACCAGCTTTTGAGGGGAATGCCGTGTAGTAATGTATATTTTCTTCCCTATAGTATCAAGTTGCATCGACACAAACATTCTTTTTCCATAAATTGTATTGTAAGATAAAACAGACATTACTCTAATTTAGATAGGTGTGCATTCCTTCCCAGAAAATAAATATGATTCTTTGGTAACGAAATCCCTAAAACTAGGATCAATGGGCATATACTCCCTAACTGAATATGCAGTCTATATATGTTTTCAATTGACCTCCAAAACTAAATACATTTATTAGTTCCTAGGTACGAGTTCTTTTAAGAGCTTTTCAAAACTTCTCGCTACGCAAGAGAAGCAGGTACGAGTTATTTTCCTGAAGACTTCAGGAGTTAAGCAATAAACTGTAGCCCTTTGTAGATATATCTCATAAAAAGATAGATCTTCTCTACTAGTACGTAACTGTCAACTAAGGCTCATTTCTCTTCTGCTTAATACAATGATGCACAGCTTTCCTGTGTGCTCGAGGAAAAAAAAACTGCCAACTAAGAAAGCAATTATGCATTTAAGTCGGTCGTGAATTATAAGTAGTACAATTACCAAATGAAGGATTCATGATACTGAGAACTTTGACATTATTCGAGTACATAGATTCTGATTCTGGAACATATCAAACCTCATGTTTGTAAAATCTAATGCTACAGCACTGGAAAGGGTAAACAAACAAACTGGAACATACCAGCTTTAATGATTTCGCTAATTCTGTGACCTCTGTTTTTTGTTGAATCAACTCAGCTTCTCTTTTGGAGAGCTGAACTGCAAGAATTTCCACCTGGAAAATAGCATAACTTTAATCAAATGAGAACATGCCAGCTTTAATGATCACTAGATGTAAATATAACTTAAAATGAAAGATGAAGCTACAAGAAAAACGCCTGAAGTATAGGATATGAAGAAACCAACCATAGAAATAGACTCCTCAATTTCGTCCTTAGTTTTGCCCGTGACTTGACCTCTCAGTGACTCCAATACACTCTTTAGATTTTTCAGGAGAATGTCTCGCTCCAACAAAGCCACTTGTCTCCATTTAACCTGATGATTAGAACAAATCAATCAGAAAATAAATGAATTCATTAACTAAACTGATTGGCATGGAGGCAATCATGCACTAAATACAAAAGGTCTGTTGGAGAAGAATGCAAAGGTCTGAACCTCTTTAGACAACAAAGTGGCAGTGTTGAGTCCCTTCTCAAACTTCATTGCAAGCTCACGGACTGAGAAGCGCTGACGGCGATCAAGCAGTTCCTCAGTCTCCTTAGCAACAACCTCCTTGAGAGGCGGCACTTCTGGGCCATCTGCCAGCTTGATCACTATACCATTTGAACCATTCTTGTAGGTAGGAAATTTATTTCTTATGATATTTGCTGGACGCAGTGGCCCTGGTCGTATGTCCTCATTCTTTGTCTTGCGCCCATAATCAAGGGTTGCTGCCCAGGTCATCTATAAAATACAAATTCCCTGCAATTTTCACACAATACTTTTTTTCGTCAACACAAAAATCGCATTGAATAGGACACGTGCATAACAGATTAGCGTTTGAGAATTTATTCCTGCTAAAAGTGATGCACAAGGCAATGGAACAATGACTCGGAGCTAAAGTTGTGAAATCGAATCCAGGAATGCAAAAGGTGGAAACAGGCTGGATAAGCTATAAAAGATGACCTAATTGTACTTGAAAACGCTACAGCTTTGTGTGAACCAACTGATAAACATAAGATGGTCTTATCTTTCAAGGGGCAAAATAATCAAATAAAAGGAAGGAATGCAAACATATTTCACCACACAGCAAAAACCCGGAAACATGAAAGCAATATGATAAAGAGACTAGGGCCTCACAACGAACCAAAATGGTTGATTACACACCAGCAAACTTTCTGGGCAGACATAATTGTAGGTGGTTGGCAAAATTATGTGCCGTCAGTCATGAACCTCCCACCCATTAAATTAGCAGCATAATATACTACTAGCTAGTAGTGATGAGGAGCGGGGGCAAAAGCCTCCCCCAACGGAAAACTTACACTAGGAATGAAATTAAAATGATAGCGTAACAAACTGCTTTCTACAACACAACACTTTGTTGAATTCCGCATAAAGGGCACAGCTGAGAGGACGGCAAGAATGCAACTTTATCAGCGAACAAGGCATTTTCCGCTTTACAGTTGGAAGTGGTCCACCCTTGTCCATTGTTGGTTAGGCTACAGAGGACAGGAGGCTCGATAAAGTGAAGTAAAACAGCATCCAAATCCTGTTTAACCCTGAAGATGGGAATTTTCTCACGAGGCAAGTGACACAAGGAAGATGGCAAAGCTAATTAGCTACACAGTTGTATTGCCGTCTCATTAATTTACTCCACATAAACAAACTCTGAGATGTGAAACTCTAGAAGACCTTCCTTATTTAGTAAATCACATGAATGAATGACAAAAACCATTCTCAATTAGAGAGATGAAGCCGGTGCTCAGAGGAGAACACTGGGGCATCTAGGACTAATATTCTACTGTACTGTACAGTTGTAACTTGGACCGAAAGATAAGATGGTACTACTACTACTTTACACCCACAAATAAAATACAGTACTCCATTATTCCTGCTAGTTCCCCCGACCGCAATGCAAGTATTGCAAGTCCTGCATGGCCCCATCGTCAAGGACATAAACAATGCAAGTACAGCTGTAGTACTCCTACTTAATTACTCCGTTGGTTTGTACTAGTCCACACGACACGGAAACGGAATCCCTTTTCTTCTTCTTCTCGCGGCGCTCAACTGCTCCACCCGTGGTTTAATCACCAAGTCGAAGCAGCCGGCGACGGATTGGAAATCGTCTACGTACTACCGGCTAAGCTAATACTAATACTGTAGTATACTTTGAAGGGAGCGAGGAGAGAAGAATCCTGATTTTTACCCGCGGGCTGGTCGAGCAGGAAGATGCAGAAATCTCAACAGCGGAAAAGAAGGAGCTGAAAATAAATGAAAAATCCGCACAAGAACTGACCCGCAATGCGCGCGCGCGCGTGCGTCGGCCTGGACCGGAGCCCTCCTCCACGCGGCGGGCCGGGCGCGGCGGGAGTGGCGGCGCAATGGGGCTGATCCGGCGAGGGCGGGCGGAGCAGGCCTGCGGGGATTTGGGGATCTTGTTTGGGAGGAGGAGGGGTTTGCGCCGAGCCGCCGGGGGTGGAGGGAAGGAGACAGTTTTCTGCGCGGGGTTTGCCTTGCCTTTGCTCTCTCTCTCTCTGTGTGTGTGCTTTCTTCAAGGAAGGAGTGGGGAGTGGGCTAGCTAGTGCCGGGTACAGCGGGTGGCAGCTTTGAATGGCCTCTCCGGCCTCCGTCCGGTGACGCTCTCCTCTGTCCTCTCTCACTCGCTCGGTGGCTGGCTAGGTCCACGCGCGAGTGCACCTTCTTTCTATGCTGCGTCCTCGGTGCGGTTGAGAAGGCAGGACCAGCCAGTATAGTGCATGGGGATTGCAAGAGTACGCGCGTGGTTTTCTCTTCCATCCCTTCCGCATGGATAATGACCCTCACGTACTACGTGCGTCCTTGTATTATTGATTTCATGAGTTTGACTCGCATGATGAGTTCCAAACGGAGCCGTCGTGACAGCCCACAAAGTTGATGTATGATGCTGACTTGTTTCTCCCTTTTATTATTGTTATTAAGTATACATACTTGTATCTTCTTCCTCCTTTTTCAGGGGGAAAAATACGTCCACTCGCACCCCGTTCAAGATATCATCGTTCGGTCGTTCTTCTAAACTAGCGCAATGCCGTGTGTTGTTACGAATCCATGAAAAACAAGGAGTTATCACCAGCGTAGGAGATTGTCAAAAGATGATGGTATGATGGTATTTTGTTGGGTCCATGCCAAATGCACCTTCTTTCTATGTTTCGTGCGTCCTGACTATGGTTGAGTACGTGGTTTTCTTTTAAATCCACATGGGTTATCATCCTCACGAGTACGTACTGCGTCCTTGTAGAATTATTGATTTGAGTTTGACTCACATGATTAGTTCAAAACAGAGCCGTCGTGACAGCCCGCAAATTTGATATATGATGCTGACTTGTTTCTTTCTTCTTTATTTAGGGACTTGTTTCTTCTTCCTCTTTTCAGAAAAAAGAGAAAACGGAGACTCCATGTTCGAAATACCACCGTTTGGGCCCGTGATTTGTGGATGTTAATTATACAAATGAAATGAATAAAAGCCTTTGAAATCGCTGTGCTACATAAAGAATGCATGTTGTTTCAAAGTCATGTAGTGGCACTCACACATGATACTTCAAAATCCGGTCTATTCCATTTTAAAATGTCTTGCTGCTGTAATAAGTCGTGGATCTAGTAGTAGCAACTTTTTCGTCAATAATAGTGATTCTTCCTAAATCGGTGATCAAACATACCAATTTTTCATATATTCCAATGTTTGCTTACATTATATTTATGATCATGCGCCGACATCTTTTAATAACACTTCTAAGAAGTTTCAAGCAATCGAAATTATGCACAATTAGATACTTATGCATGATGAATTTTGCTAAAACCTAATGTTATAATTGTATATAATGCCTAGTTGAAAAATAAAATAAAATATTAGCAATCTAAGGACTTTCAATGGGTGATATTCTAACTCCGCGACAGAAAAATGCAACCACCTGTTTGCATGTTGTGTCGTTGCTAACATCATATGGAGCTCTATTCTTCAGTCGGCCAATCTTCAGGTTGTCGTACCCGCCATGAATCAGGAGCTTGCCATGGTGGACTGTTGTGAATGACGTCTACCATGGCATAGATAGGAAGAGACATGATTGCTTTTGCTTGTCTTGGTGGTTTGGGCTATTTGCCGTGAAATGTATGCTCGCGTCTTCGACAATAAAATCCCGACTATTCTACATGTTGTCCACCACCTTAAGGTTGATGTTGGGTTCTGGTTTAGGAAGCTTTAGAGCATCTACGGCCGTAGATTGAAACGTCCGCGGACGCGCTCATGTACAGTGACCAAATATTACCATTTGCAACCATATACCTTATTTTTCAAACATCTATTACATGCAGGGCCATGCATGACGATCATCCCATCCGTCTTGGGCTGGTTGGCTGTCAAAACACACCGAAAATTACTCATACTTAAGATTTCCACACCTGTATTAGTCCCATCTCGTCGCGTGACGAGCTAGTCGACTGGCTTAAATAGCCGTGTCATCCAGAAGCGATAAGCTTCTGACATACTAGAATATAGACTGCCACTATGAAACTTCTATGTTTATCATATAGAAGATTCATAGTCAGGGTCTATCTCCTTGACAAGGGAAACATTCATGTCAGTACTGCTTTTTATGAATCACAATGATTCGATGAAGATCGATGAACAAGATAAAAATCTATTGTCATTGTAGTAGGGGTATCAACGTACATGAATGAGACGAACTTGACACTCGGTGAACAATCACCAGTTAATGAAATGCAGTCTAGTGTCAAGTTATCTCGCTCACACAACAAGAATTGATCGACCTACACAACAACAAAGAAACTTGCCGCCATGCACCGGTGCAGCTATTTAAGTCGGTCAGCGTACGCCCTGCGCGGCGATGTGAGACTAAAATTTGGGTGCACCGATGAGAGAGGACGGAGCTTTTGTTGCTGCAGGTGGGACCGCTACGACCTGCAATAGGGTCGACGGACGCTCCCGGGCACATGCCCGAACGCCCCATATCCATCACATATTTGGGATGGATATGAGGGGTGCCGGTAAGCTCGGGCGTTTGAGTCCCGTTTGAGGTGTCCATCTGTGTCGAAATTTCATGACCGGGTCGTCCGCCGGGAGTTTGAGGCGGGTTTGGGGTGTCCGACTGTATATTCTCTTAGGCTCCCTTGTGTTGGCCTTTTTCCAGTGTATAGTTTGCAGCTCCTTGTTCGTTGCTACTGATGTATAGTTTAGTTTGTTACATGGCTCTGCCCATTTGTATGGTAGTTCTACTCAAGGCCTTTGGTTATTTCTGGTTGGGTAAAATGGTTGGGGACGCAAAGCTGAGCTTGTCTTTGCCAAAGCAAAAGCTCCGACCATGGCCAGCTTAACTGTATCCTCTCACATCCACTGCCGCGTCCAACTCTGTGTGCTCATCTGCTCGCGCGTGTCGTTTCTCAAATCGCAGTGCAGCGGGATCACTTATTAACTTGAGCTCGCCATACCGCCCCCGCACAAGATCCAACGGCATGATTCGAGGAGAGAGCAAAGCGAAGAGGGTGGGTCCAAGACAGCTGCGGCCGGTGCCGCAAATCACGGAGCATGCGGGCCCCGCCAGCTTCCGCACCATCGGACGGAGGGAGAACTCGCGCAGCGCGGACGCGCCGGATCGGTGGCGCCAGGAGGTCCGTCGGATGGGTACCATCCGTCTTTTTTTTTCGAACGTCTTTTTTCTGAGAGAGAGAGAATGCGGTACCAACCGTTATGGCTGGTTCAAGCTCAAAACAAAACCGTTACTTATGAATTTTGGCCCCTCCATGCACCTCCGTACAGTTATTTAATTTCTAATAATACTCTCTGGCGAGGATTGGGGATTAAATTAGACGACCCACACCAAATCACGCGGTGAGTGATTCTCAATTTATCTCTGCCACCTAATCTTCCACAATCTCTCGAGTCTAAAAAAAATCGGAAATGTTAACGCCCACACGTGTGGGCGTTTGCACATCGCCCACAACCTCCATCATCACTCATTTTGCCACGTATGAATAGATGACACCAAAAAGGAAATTTGATTTTTGGCTTAAAAATATTGTATCTCCTAAATAAAAAAGCGAACTAAAAATCCGTTTTCATCATTAAATCCGTCTCGACGAGATCTTCAAAACTAGACCCCATATTGATATGTTTCGACAAATTTTTTTTTTGCCAGAAGTTGCCACGATGTTTACACTGCAGTTGCGATAGGGTTTAAACTAAAGTTGCCATGTGGCAATTATAGTTTATAGATCATGGCAATTTTAGTATTTTGATGATGGCAACTCCAGTACTTTGACCATGAAAATTATTTTTTGTATGAACCATGGTAATTTTACGTGCATGTATCATGACAATTTTAGTTTATGGTTCATGGCAAGTCTAGTTTCTTAATTCCCCGTTTTATAAATGTCAAAATTTACTTTTAAATGTAGAAGAAAATAGCTGAAACATATGATGGCAACTTCAGTGTAAACATCATGGCAATTCATATGCAATAGACATGGCAACTTTTAATCCAAAAAAAAATTCATCAAAACATATCAACATGGGATCTAGTTTCCAAGATCTCATCGCGAGGGATTTAATGGTGAAAACGGATTTTCAATCGAATTTTTCGTTTAAGAGATAAAACATTTTAAAAACTGAAAATCCAAAAAGATTCCTGCATACATGCATGCGATGATGTGGCAATCTGTTTACATTAGAGACGTGTGGTGCGTCTCCCTTCCTCCCACATGTGTGGCAATTAGCGCGACCCAAAAAAATACTCCCTCGAGCGTTTTTAGTGTGAAAAACTCTTTTATATTGTGCAATAGAGATACAACGCTAGATACATTTCAAACCGCATTTTAACTAACTGGATGAATTCATTCAAATCGGCCCATATTCATCAAAGTTCGGATAAAAATAGCACAAACCATTCAGGCATAGCATGCAAATTAAGTCTAGTATAACAAGGTCTCAAATTCGACTGGATCCCGCACAAAATTTTCAGAAATGGATCATGTCCTCCCACACATACTTTCCCTTCAACTTCATCCAACAGTGTGTGCACGTAAATGGCCATCCCGCTGACCTGTCACTAGTAGAAAAAGCACCTAATATGAGACACATTAGTGCCGGTTTGATTTTGAGCCGGCACTAATGTGTCCATTAGTGCCGGTTCCAACGGCTAGCCGGCCGTTCTCATTAGTACTGGTTCCTGGCGAACCTTTAGTACCGGTTCGTGCCACAAACCGGTACTAAAGAGGATAGTGGCAGGGAGTTGTCAGTCTGGGGCCCGTCCAGCACCTTTAGTACTGGTTCGTGGAACGAACCGGTACTAAAGGTCGACGTACATAAACCCTTCGTCCACCCGAGCCACTCTGTTCTCCCCCTTTCCCCTCACTTCTCCTCTGTTCTTCCCCTTTCCCCTCGAGCTCCTCACAAGGCCCCCATCCATTCAAATGATCACAAAGGTTAGCAACTTTTTCCTTTCAACTCTCATTGCTAGATTAGCTCTTGCAATGCTTTGTATAATGATTAATTTGGGAGGAATTATATTTGCTAGTATTTGATTTATATGCAATTTGAGGTCAGAAATAACACTTAGTTTGCATATGTAGGTGTGGTTTACTTAGTGCCTTCT
Organism: Triticum aestivum; assembly: GCF_018294505.1. Classification (NCBI taxonomy): domain Eukaryota; kingdom Viridiplantae; phylum Streptophyta; class Magnoliopsida; order Poales; family Poaceae; genus Triticum; species Triticum aestivum. The sequence goes on from NC_057807.1 coordinate 59,645,660, forward strand.
AAATCTCCGTCGTAACCACCGTCGATCCCCCGCACCGCCCGTCGCCGGCACCATCTTGTGGTGAGGCTCTTGTTCATGAATGTTTTACATTACCAAATTGATGTTTGTGTGATTTGGATATATAGTTACTCGTATAATTATCTTACCCGTACGTTGTTTGTTATACATAGTGCCATGGTTTTGATATCCGTCCCCGTCGGCCCTCATCCTTGTTATGATTTGGATGTGGTATATTCTCTTTTAAAACTAGTTGTTGCATTTCGTGTTTATGACAAATTATGCCCATCAAGTTGACATAGATATTTTTATCTAGGAGGTATGTGAACCGGAAATTCCAACCGACCCTATTGTCGAGAGGTTAAATTTAGTTGAAAGAGAAAACGAGTATTTGAAAGAAAAATTGAAAAGAATTGAGGGGGAGAAGATGGAATTGGAGTTGCATGTTGCCGATGTCGTCGATGATCACAAGATCAAGATGGAGAAAATGAGGTTGAAGATTAGAAAGATTAGAAAATATGCCATTGATAGTGTGGCTTGGTATCATTATGCTGTTGGATCAATTGTTACCTTAGTTGTGATCTTCATCGCATTTGTTGTTGCATTTAAATTCCTTAGCTAGAGAGTTATTTGTATGTTGCATTTAATTAAATGCTGTATGTGAACTTTATGTATGAACTTGTATTAATTTGGTCTATTTGGTGCTGTGTAATGAAGATGAGCCGACAATGGATGTATAATGACCGATGCTCTCCCGAGTTCATTAATGGCGTGCATACTTTTCTGCGGGCCGCTGAGGCAAACAAGCGAGCGGATGGTTTTATGCCTTGTCCATGTGCTGGCTGTAAGAATGGTCACAGTTACTCTACAGAAAAAACCATTCACATCCACCTATTTAAGTCCGGTTTCATGCCCCACTATAATGTTTGGACCAAACACGGAGAAATAGGGGTTATGATGAAAGACAATGAAGAAGAAGAGGACGACGACGGCTATCCTGGCCATGGGTTCCCTGAATACGATGATACAACAATGGGGGAAGAAGCTGAGCCGGCAATGCATGAAGAAGCTGAAGAAGAGGCATCAGATGAGCCCGTTGATGATCTAGGTCGGGCCATTGCCGATGCAAAGAGAAACTGCACAAGTGATCTGGAGAGGACGAAGTTGCAGCGCATGTTAGAGGATCACAAGAAATTGTTGTACCCGAATTGCGAAGCTGACAAAAAAAATTGGGCACCACACTTGAATTGTTGCAATGGAAGGCAGAGAATGGTGTATCTGACAAGGGATTTGGAAAGTTGCTGGTAATGATAAAGAATATGCTTCCAAAGGACAAAGAATTGCCCGAGAGTACGTATGAAGCAAAGAAGGCTGTCTGCCCTCTAGGGTTAGAGGTGCAAAAGATACATGCATGCCCTAATGACTGCATCCTCTACCGCGGTGAGTACGAGGATTTGAACGCTTGCCCGGTATGCGGTGCATTGCGTTATAAGATCAGTCGCGATGACCCTGGTGATGTCGAGGGCGAGCGCCCCAGGAAGAAGATTCCTGCCAAGGTGATGTGGTATGCTTCTATAATACCACGGTTGAAACGTTTGTTCCAAAACAAAGAGCATGCAAAGGCGATGCGGTGGCACGCAGAAGATCATAAGAAAGACGGAAAGTTGAGAGTACCCGCTGACGGTTTGTAGTGGAGAAAAATCGAGAGAAAGTACTGGGAGGAGTTTGCAGGTGACCCAAGGAACGTATGTTTGGTCTAAGCGCAGATGGCATTAATCCTTTTGGGGAGCAGAGCAGCAACCATAGCACGTGGCATGTGACTCTATGTTTGTATAACCTTCCTCCTTGGTTGTGCATGAAGCGGAAGTTCATTATGATGCCAGTGCTCATCCAAGGCCCTAAGCAACCCGGCAACGACATTGATGTGTACCTAAGGCCATTAGTTGAAGAACTATTACAGCTGTGGAATGGAACAGGTGTACGTGCGTGGGATGAGCACGGACAGGAAGAATTTGACCTAAAGGCGTTGCTGTTTGTGACCATCAATGATTGGCCTGCTCTCAGTAACCTTTCAGGACAGACAAACAAGGGATACCGCGGATGCACGCACTGTTTGGATGATACCGACAGTATATATTTGGATAGTTGTAGGAAGAATGTGTACCTGGGACATCGTCGATTTCTTCCGACAAGGCATCCCGTAAGAAAGAAAGGCAAGCATTTCAAAGGTGAGGCGGATCATCGGACGAAGCCTCGCCACCGTACTGGTGCTGATGTACATGATATGGTAAAGGATTTGGAGGTAATCTTTGGAAAGGGTCCTGGCGGGAAACCTGTTCCGAAGGACGCTGACGGACGCGCACCCATGTGGAAGAAGAAATCTATATTTTGGGACCTGTCATATTGGAAAGACCTAGAGTTCCGCTCCGCAATCGACGTGATGCACGTGACGAAGAATCTTTGCGTGACCCTGCTTGGCTTTTTGGTCGTGTATGGGAAGACAAAAGATACACCAGAGGCACGGGAGGACCAGCAACGTATGCACGGAAAAGACGGCATACATCAGGGTCAGGCCAGCTACGCTCTTACCAAAGAAGAGAAGGAAATCTTCTTCGAATGCCTGCTCAGCATGAAGGTACCGTCTGGCTTCTCGTCGAATATAAAGGGAATAATAAATATGGCAGAGAAAAAGTTCCAGAACCTAAAGTCTCATGACTGCCACGTGATTATGACGCAACTCCTTCTGGTTGCACTGAGGGAGCTTCTACCGGAAAACGTTCGATTAGCCATTGTGAAGCTATGTGCATTCCTCAATGCAATCTCTCAGAAGGTAATCGATCCAGAAATCATACCAAGGTTACAGAATGATTTGGTGCAATGTCTTGTCAGTTTCGAGTTGGTGTTCCCACCATCCTTCTTCAACATCATGACGCACGTCCTAGTTCACCTTTGCGAAGAGATTAACGTTTTGGGTCCTGTATTTCTACACAATATGTTCCCCTTTGAAAGGTTCATGGGAGTTTTGAAGAAATATGTTCATAACTGTGCTAGGCCAGAAGGAAGCATCTCGAAGGGCCATGAAAATGAGGAGGTCATTGAGTTTTGTATTGACTTCATTCCTGACCTTAAGCCGATTGGTGTTCCTGAATCGCGGCATAAGGGCAGACTGGAAGGAAAAGGCACGCTAGGAGGGCATCAAATAATATGTATGGACGGGCATTCTCTCACTGAAGCACACTACACAGTTCTACAGAATTCCGCCTTGGTGGCTCCGTATATGGAGGAACACAAGAATTTTCTACAGTCCAAACACCCGGAGAAGTCTGACGATTGGATTACACGCGAACAAACAAGGACTTTCGCCGGTTGGTTGCAGAAACGTGCCCTGAATGATGGCGATATTCAAAATGACCTGTACTCGCTGTCCCAGTTACCATCTTCGAATATAATGACTTTCAAAGGGTACCAGATAAATGGGAATACATTTTACACGATCGCCCAAGATAAGAAGAGCACCAACCAAAATAGTGGTGTCCGCTTTGATGCAACAACCAACACGGGAAAGGAAACATATTATGGTTACATAGAGGACATATGGGAACTTAACTATGGATCAGGTGATTTGAAGGTCCCTTTGTTTCGGTGCAAATGGGTCAATATGACACGAGGCGGGGTAACGGAAGACCCTGCAGTACGGAATGACAACAGTGGATCTCAACAATCTTGCGTATGCAGACGAACCATTCGTCCTAGCCAATGATGTGGCGCAGGTTTTTTATGTGAAAGACATGTCTTCCAGGCCGAGAAAAAGAAAAGATAAGGAAGCGAATGGATCATACGACGAGCCAAAGCGCCACATAGTTCTTTCAGGAAAAAGAAACATTGTGGGAGTGGATGACAAGACAGACATGTCAGAAGATTATGAAAAGTTTGATGAAATTGCTCCATTCACAGTGAATATTGACACGAGCATCCTGTTAAATGATGAAGATTTTCCATGGTTACGGCGCAAAGGGACACACGCGAAGAAAAAGTTTCACACCGAAAGATCTGGGATGTGATCGGCTTCACTATCATCACTTTCTTCTGTGTTTCACACCCAGGAGGGAATGTCTGTAATAGTTAGGGTAGTTATGTGTTTTGGCATTTGAAACACGAAGAAATTTTATGTGCAAACAAATTCTTTTCATGCATTTACTGATTTTTTCCAGCTAAATGACCCTGAAATTGAAAAGCATTTCAAATAAACTCAGAAAAGGTTGAAAGTTGGCATGGTATCATAATTTCATACAAATAGCATGTGCAAGAAAGTAGAGAGGGTTACGGCAAAAACTGGATGCACTTCGTGTATAAAATGGACAATCTCTTTCGAAGTATCAGGGTTTCCGACGAAAACTGAACTATTACAAAGGAATTTCATTTTTCAAATAACCTAAGCATTACCAAATTGAATATAATGATAAAACACATTAATATTAAACATAAGAAAAAAGAATCACTGAAAAAACTTTTTTCAAAGTTAAGTTATTCATAAACTAGTGATTCACACAAATTTCAAATAATTCAAAATTTAAACTATTCAAATTTGAAAACTACCGGCACTAACAAAAAGTTTGTAATTTTTTGTACCGAAAGCAAAAATATTCACAAAGAAACTCTAAATACAGCAAAAAACAACTCAAAAATAAATAAAACAAAAATAAATAAAGCGAAAAAAAATTAAGAAAAAAAAGCCCGCCTACTGGGCCAAAGCGGCCTGCATACGACTAGCAACACAACCTTTTGTTGGGCCAGGATGCAGGCCCGCAAAGGCCCAGTAGGCCCACTGGGCAAAGAGGACAGGTAGGCCCAGTAGGCCAGGTAAGGAGAGGAGCTCGAGAGAGCTACCGCACTGGGGCTTATAAACCAGTGCGGTAGCCCTTCGACTAGCGAGGTGGGACTAAACTTGCGCACCGCCTGGAGCCAGCGCACCCCCTTTAGTACCGGGTCGTGGCTCCAACCGGTACTAAAGACCCCCCTTTAGTACCGGTTGGTGCCACGACCTGGTACTAAAGGGGGTGCACTTCCCGCCGCTTGGCCTGGCCAAAACAGACCTTTAGTACTGGTTGGTGGCTCCAACCGGTACTAAAGGTCCATCCTATATATACTACACTTGAAAAAAAATCAGTTTCCCTCTGTTCTTCCCTCTATTTCCCTCCGTCGCGCCGCCCGGCCCCGATCGTCGCCGCCCCCGCCCCTCGTCGCCGACCCCGGCCGTCGCCGCCCCTCGTCGCCGGCCCCGTCGACGTCGCCGCCCCGGCCGTCCCCGTCCCCGTCGCCGCGCCCCGCCCCGCCCCATCGTCGCCGCCCCGTCACGTCGCCCCGGCCGCCCCGCCCCGTCCCGTCGCCCAGTCGTCGCCTCGCCGGTGAGCTCGCCCCGGCCGCCATGTCCACTCACACACACACTACACACACACACACACACACACTACACACACACACATTAGTTTGTTTGTTATAAATTTTTCTGTTTTTTAGTTATAAAAATGTTAGAAATTATTCTTTTTTAGTTATATAAATACTAGAAATGTTAGTTTTATAGAAATGTTATAAATGTTTTCTGTTTTTTAGTTATAGAAATATTTATAGAAATGTTAGCAATTTTTCTGTTTTTTAGTTATATAAATATTAGAATTGTTATGGAAATGTTAGTTATATAATCAGGAAATTTTAGAATTAGTTTTAGTTAGATGAATTAGATTAATGTCAAATTGTTAGAATTTGCATATATATAGAATTTTAGTTATCACAATCCAATCATTTAAAAAATGTTACTTTTTGCGGGCATATAGTATTTGTTCTCGACGATATGCCCGGCCCGCATCCTCGCCGTCGACCCGTTCGCGACGACGTCCTGCATCAGGGGACCCATGTCCGGGACTGGGCTCCGCCGGGCTGGCACTGGGAGGTGCTACCTGGAGGGGGGCGCCGCTTGGTGAGGAACCCGACCTCGGGTCCCGTCGTCGACCCTGATCTTCTTTGGTGGCGTTCGCGTGGGCCACATTCGGTGCAGAGGCAGCCGGCCCCGCCGGAGGTGGTGCGTCGCCGTATCAGGGAGGAAGATGAGCACGTCCATCGCTACATGGCTGCTATGGACGACGTCAGGTTCTCCACTACTTGGCGGGTTCTTTGGGCAGATAATCGGAGATATGATCCTGTGATGGTTCCTTTTCTTTGGGTGTGCACCGCCCGCGCCCCAGGAACCGCGAGTGGCGCCCTAGATTCTTCTGTAGTACTCGATCTTTATTAGGTACATAGCCAGTGATGTATTCGATATATAATATTCGAGACGATGTATTCGAGATTATATATATTAAGACGATCGATAATGTATTCGAGATTATATATTCGAGACGATGTATTCGAGATTCGGTTTTTCCTTATTGATTAATTGCATCCATGCATTGTAATTTGAATACTAAATTGTTTTATATTTCTTCTGTATTAGTAAAGTAAAAGCTATGGCAGACAATACTGGCAGAGAGAGAGAAGAGGAATTGTTCGACATCATACGCAACCCTCACAGGCTAAATGATCTGAATGAAGCAGATGACGGCTCCCAATATCTGAACAATACCGGAGAGGGTGATGAAAAGATATTCGATCTCGACGACCGGGCTGATGAAGTCATGAACTATGATTATGATTATGACACAGACAATGTTTGTGATGACACAGACAATGCTGATCTTCAAATAACAAAGACTACCGATGAGGTATATTTATATAAGCATGCATGATGGTGATCATCACATGTTTTTGTATTGAAGATATATTAACGAATCGATCTTTCTTCTTTCAGCCCTCCGGATCGAGCAAATCTGCTTCTACAGACAGCAAGACAAAGCGAGGCCCGGGCAGATTGTTGAAGGATGGTGTAAAGTACCACATCGAATCCATCAAACCTAGTGGCGAACCCCTCACGCCTAAGAACATTGCGAACAAGTGGACTCGTCAGTGCGGAGTTCTTGTGAAGGACAAACTCCCTATCTCCATTCAAGAATAGAAAGAGCCAAAGACTAAACGTCCAGGTGTTACTTGGGTCGACAAAAGAGCCAAAGAAGACCTTCTGAAATCTCTGATGGAACATTTCACCCTACCAGATCATTTCACTAAAGCAGATGTGGACAAAGTCAAGGCCGCTGCTCTTAAGAAGATGGCAATTGCATTCAACACCCACAAGAAAACTGTATGGGCCAACTACCTCGCTAATGAAAGGAAGACTCCAGAATTCACGGGATCACTAGAGAAGCAAAGAGAGCACTGGGACGATTTCGTGACCTTCAAGGATTCAGAAATATCTAAGGAACGGTCGATGAAAAACAAGGCAAATGTCGCAAGAAAGACGCAGTTCCATAGGCTGGGTCCAGGTGGCTACGCGGTGGGATTGCCTAAGTGGGATAAGTCTGAGCAAGAGATGGAGGATGCAGGGGTCACTCCGGTTACCCGGCACTGGCCCCCCAGGTGCAGAACTTGGTTCTATGCGCATGGGGGAGCGTTGGACCCGAAGACAGGCGGAGTTTCAAAGAAGGCAAGTCTAAAAGGAACCGAACAAAAGATAATTGACGCAATAGATGAAGCTCGAAGGGGGGTGTTCACGCCCAAGAGAGAGAACGACGAGCTTACGCGTGCCCTGGGAAATCCTGAACACCCGGGAAGAACACGAGGCATGGGCGTTATTCCCTGGTATGAGGGCTTTTCAGAATGGAACGAGGACTACAGGAGCCATGCAAGAAGGAAGATGGAGGAGGAGAAAAAAAGGAAGCTGGAGGAGGAGCAGAGGAAGCAGGACGTAGAACGCCTTCAAGGCCTAGAAGCAAGGCACGCGGACCTGGCACTCAAATTCCAGCAGCAGCAACAGCAAATCGACTCACTTAGCCAGGAAAGGGGGTCTCAGCAGCGGCAGCAGCAAGCGGATGATCGTCCAGCATTGGATAGCACCGTCCCATCCATGCCGAGAAGCAGCGTTGGTTCTGCCCCGGGCGACACACTGCTGGATAAATACCCTGTGGATGACATCATAGAGAACACTAACTGCGAGCTACACTCCAAAATGAAGAACATATCCATGAAGGTGGCGGATGGTGTTGCTTTTCCAGTTACCCCCGAAGCAACCTACCATTGCATCCCGACTCCAGAGGGCTATGCTCGTGTCATGGTTGATGAAGTGGTGGACCCATATTCGGGGTTAACGCTTGACATTCCTGGAGGTGAAGACGAGCGCACACTGGGAGAGGCCATACATCGTATCATCCTATGGAGAAAGGATTGCATGATCTTTTGAAGTCCACCGACACCGCGTCGTCTGCCGACTCCTCGAAGTCCGCCACCGAGTCAGCAGACTCCCGCTCCTCCAAGTCCACGAACGCGTGAGACGACTCCTCCTCGAAGTCCACCACCTCCTCCAAGTCCCCGAACACGTGAGCTGACTCCTCCGGTTTCAAGCCCGGCACAGCGTCATGCCACTTCTTCGGTTGCATGTCCGGCACCGTGTCAGGCCACACCTCCTGCTTCAAGTCCGGCACATCATCAGGCCACTTCTCCTGGTCCAACTCCACGCCACCCGTCTCCGCCGTCTCAGCAATCGCAGAAGAGACATCTCACAGCTTTGGTGCATAGCGGTATGAGTCGAGGTACTTCAGGAAGTACAGGCGAAGGCAAGCGATATAAATATGGTCCAAGCCTCGCTCCTCTTCCTCAGAGGCCTTACGACATGACTAAGGAGCAAAACACAGCCATAGTGCAAGCCCAAGTGGATGCCCATTTTGGACCGAAACCGGCACCGCCGCCAAAGGAGAAAGTGCCTGAGAAAGTAATTGACCACTTCATTCGTATGGCTAGAGAACCAGCTCCCAAGCCTGTTGACTCGGACTATGAGCGCCAAATCAGGAAGGCACATCAAGCACGACTACAGAAGGAAGCGAGCTCAAGCTCGAGCCAACAAGCAGCTGGCAAAAAATGCAGGAAAACCATTCCCTAGTTGGGAGAACAGGCGGCGCAAGCGATCCCCTCGCTTGTTGTGCCAACAACATATGAGAAGGGTAGTACGCGCGCCAAATATTATTGTGGGTAAACCGTTAGCATTCCCCAGCAAGGCGATGTGGTAATAACAGAGGATCATATAATGCAGGCTCAAATGCTCAATATCTCTGTTGGACAACTCCTCAAAATCGAGCCCATGCCTACGCTTAAAGAATCGGAAATAGCATGGCAATATGTCCTGGGCAAACCTTTGATCCATCCAGACAAGGTCAAGGACCTCCCAACGAGAATGTATCAATTGCATCAATGGTACATGAACATTACCAAGATTTCCAATCGAGAGTCCCTCATGGTGAATGTCAAGCATGAGCATTATTACCATCAGAAAGCTCTGACCATTGAGTATCCAGAACTATTTTAGTTATTTAATCAAGACGCACTCGACAAGTCTATCGTCAGTTGCTATTGTCTGTAGGTGATTTCTTTCTGTAATTTAAGTCTCAAGCTAGTTATGTAGTGATAATTTTGATCAATCATTACATGTAATTATCCTAACTATATTCTTTTTCTGTGGTATTATATGCAAGATGAAGATGTATGAAATGAAAAAATCTGGACGCTATGGCATTGGGTTCGTTGACCCAAATACCATTAATGAGGACATATGGCAGATTAAACATTGTCAAGCTGAAGTAGAGGAAAGCATGCTAGAGTTCTTGAAGCGCCTCAATACCAATGAAGATATACTACTTCCTTACAACTTCCCGTGAGTCACACTGTCTTGTACTACATATTTTGTTTTTGCTTACTAGCTAGCTAGATGTTAATAATTAAGTGTATACGGTTTAGGGTAGTTGATTAATTTTATGCACATGCCCGCTTAATTAAGACATGCAAACGTGTGCGTATGCAGTTGGCACTGGGTCTTGTTAGACATTAAAGTTGAGGAAGGAAAAGTTGAATTACTGGACTCACTGACTAAAGAAGATAAAGACTACACCATCATGAAGGGGATAGTCAACAGGTAATTTCAATCATTATTAACTATTAGTTCCTGATATGAACTATTTAATAACCCCTTTATTAATTTTCTTTGCCGGCGGGCAGGGCATGGGCAAAGTTCATCAAGGTGACTCCAGGCACGTGGCCAAAAAAGTTGTTTTGGCATCGACCCAAGGTAAGTAATTAAGTAGTACTAGCTAGCTCTATCATCTCTTTAATTCTTGTTTCAATATCATTAATTAATTATCATGCTTGATTAATCATTATCTGATTCAATTCCATTCTCGTAAAGGCCCTGAGGCAGGCGCCAGGGAATAATCTGTGTGCATTCTACGTTTGCGAGAACATTCGCATGATGACGTGCGAAAGGAGCAGATCTGATAGACAGGACTGGGTACGTTTTTGTCAGAACACTATTCACACCATTGTCGATATCTAGTCACACAACTAACACACATGCATATTGATCTCCTTAACAGTTCAAATCGGTGCGGGATAAGCTCCTACCATCGGACCGCATACAAGCACTTCAAGAGGAAATAGCCGGATTTTTGCTCGACCAGGTCATAGATCCGAAAGGAGAATACTATTACCCGCTACCGCCCCCATGAACCACTTGTCATCGTGCTCCGAAGGCACCAAGGCAACATGTAGGAGAAATTGTATATGTATATACATGTGTATGTGTGAATAGTTAATTAATGATGTTAAGGAAAGTATGCCCTAGAGGCAATAATAAAGTTATTATTTATTTCCTTATTTCATGATAAATGTTTATTATTCATGCTAGAATTGTATTAACCGGAAACATGATACATGTGTGAATACATAGACAAACATAGTGTCACTAGTATGCCTCTACTTGACTAGCTCATTAATCAAGATGGTTATGTTTCCTAACCATAGACATGGTTTGTCATTTGATTAATGGGATCACATCATTAGGAGAATGATGTGATTGACATGACCCATTCCGTTAGCCTTACCACTTGATCGTTTAGTATGTTGCTATTGCTTTCTTCATGACTGATACATGTTCTGAACTATGAGATTATGCAACTTACCGTTTACCGGAGGAACACTTTGGGTGCTACCAAATGTCACAACGTAACTGGGTGATTATAAAGGAGTACTACAGGTGTCTCCAAAGGTATATGTTGGGTTGGCGAATCGAGATTGGGATTTTGTCACTCCGTGTAAACGGAGAGGTATCTCTGGGCCCACTCGGTAGGACATCATCATAATGTGCACAATGTGACCAAGGGGTTGATCACGGGATGATGTGTTACGGAACGAGTAAAGAGACTTGCCGGTAACGAGATTGAACAAGGTATCGGTATACCCACGATCGAATCTCGGGCAAGTACCATACCGCTAGACAAAGGGAATTGTATACGGGATTGATTGAGTCCTTGACATCGTGGTTCATCCGATGAGATCATCGTGGAACATGTGGGAGCCAACATGGGTATCCAGATCCCGCTGTTGGTTATTGACCGGAGAACATCTCGGTCATGACTACATGTCTCCCGAACCCGTAGGGTCTACACACTTAAGGTTCGATGATGCTAGGGTTATAAAGGAAGCTTGTATGTGGTTACCGAATGTTGTTCGGAGTCCCGGATGAGATCCCGGACGTCACGAGGAGTTCCGGAATGGTCCGGAGTTAAAGATTTATATATAGGAAGTCCTGTTTCGGCCATCGGGACAAGTTTCGGGGGTCATCGGTATTGTACCGGGACCACCGGAAGGGTCCCGGGGGCCCACCGGGTGGGGCACCTGCCCCGGGGGGCCACATGGGCTGTAGGGGGTGTGCCTTGGCCTACATGGGCCAAGGGCACCAGCCCCTAGAGGCCCATGCGCAAGATATAGGAAAAAGGGGAGAGTCCTAAAGGGGGAAGGCACCTCGAGGTGCCCTTGGGGAGGATGGACTCCTCCCCCCCTCTTAGCCGCACCCTTCCCTTGGAGGAAGGGGCAAGGCTGCGCCTCCCCCTCTCCCCTGCCCTATATATAGTGGAGGGGAGGGAGGGCATCCATACCTGAGCCTTGGCGCCTCCCTCCCTCCCGTGACACCTCCTCCTCTCCCGTAGGTGCTTGGCGAAGCCCTGCAGGATTGCCATGCTCCTCCATCACCACCACGCCGTTGTGCTGCTGCTGGATGGAGTCTTCCTCAACCTCTCCCTCTCTCCTTGCTGGATCAAGGCGTGGGAGACATCATCGAGCTGTACGTGTGTTGAACGCGGAGGTGCTGTCCGTTCGGCACTAGATCATCGGTGATTTGAATCACGACGAGTACGACTCCATCAACCCCGTTCACTTGAACGCTTCCGCTTAGCGATCTACAAGGGTATGTAGATGCACTCTCCTTCCCCTCGTTGCTAGTCTCTCCATTGATAGATCTTGGTGACACGTAGGAAAATTTTGAATTTCTGCTACGTTCCCCAACAGTGGCATCATGAGCTAGGTCTATTGCGTAGATTCTTTGCACGAGTAGAACACAAAGTAGTTGTGGGCGTCGATATTGTTCAATATGCTTGCCGTTACTAGTCTTATCTTGATTCAGCGGCATCGTGGGATGAAGCGGCCCGGACCAACCTTACACGTACGCTTACGTGAGACCGGTTCCACCGACAAACATGCACTAGTTGCATAAGGTGGCTGGCGGGTGTCTGTCTCTCCCACTTTAGTCGGATCGGATTCGATGAAAAGGGTCCTTATGAAGGGTAAATAGCAATTGGCATATCACGTTGTGGTTCATGCGTAGGTAAGAAACGTTCTTGCTAGAAACCCATAGCAGCCACGTAAAACATGCAAACAACAATTAGAGGACGTCTAACTTGTTTTTGCAGGGTATGCTATGTGATGTGATATGGCCAAAAAGGATGTGATGAGTGATATATGTGATGTATGAGATTGATCATGTTCTTGTAATAGGAATTACGACTTGCATGTCGATGAGTATGACAACCGGCAGGAGCCATAGGAGTTGTCTTTATTTATTTGTGACCTGCGTGTCAACTTAAACGTCATGTAATTACTTTACTTTATTGCTAACCGTTAGCCATAGTAGTAGAAGTAATAGTTGGCGAGGCAACTTCATGAAGACACGATGATGGAGATCATGATGATGGAGATCATGGTGTCATGCCGGTGACGATGATGATCATGGAGCCCCGAAGATGGAGATCAAAAGGAGCAAAGTGATGATGGCCATATCATGTCACTATTTGATTGCATGTGATGTTTATCATGTTTATACATCTTATTTGCTTAGAACGACGGTAGTAAATAAGATGATCCCTTACAACAATTTCAAGAAGTGTTCTCCCCTAACTGTGCACCGTTGCGACAGTTCGTGTTTCGAAGCACCACGTGATGATCGGGTGTTAGATTCTAACGTTCACATACAACGGGTGTAAGACAGATTTATACACGCAAAACACTTAGGGTTAACTTGACGAGCCTAGCATGTACAGACATGGCCTCGGAACACGGAGACCGAAAGGTCGAGCATGAGTCGTATAGTAGATACGATCAACATGAAGATGTTCACCGATGATGACTAGTCCGTCTCACGTGATGATCGGACACGGCCTAGTTTGACTCGGATCATGTGATCACTTAGATGACCAGAGGGATGTCTATCTGAGTGGGAGTTCATAAGATGAACTTAATTATCCTGAACATAGTCAAAAGGTTTTTGCAAATTATGTCGTAGCTCACGCTATAGTTCTACTGTTTAGATATGTTCCTAGAGAAAGTTTAGTTGAAAGTTGATAGTAGCAATTATGCGGACTAGGTCCGTAAACTGAGGATTGTCCTCATTGCTTCATAGAAGGCTTATGTCCTTAATGCACCGCTCAGTGTGCTGAACCCCAAACATCGTTTGTGGATGTTGCGAACATCTGACATACACGTTTTGATAACTACGTGATAGTTCAGTTAAACGGTTTAGAATTGAGGCACCAAAGACGCTTTTGAAACGTCGCGGAACATATGAGATGTTTTGAGGGCTGAAATTGGGATTTCAGGCTCGTGCCCATGTCAAGAGGTATAAGACCTCCGATGACTTTCTTAACCTGCAAACTAAGGAGAAAAGCTCAATTGTTGAGCTTGTGCTCAGATTGTCTGAGTACAACAATCATTTGAATCGAGTGGGAGTTGATCTTCCAGATAAGACAGTGATGGTTCTCCAAAGTCATTGCCACCAAGCTGTTAGAGCTTCATGATGAACTATAACATATCAGGGATAGATATGATGATCCTTGAGGTATTCGCGATGTTTGACACCGCGAAAGTAGAAATCAAGAAGGAGCATCAATTGTTGATGGTTGGTGAAACCACTAGTTTCAAGAAGGGCAAGGGCAAGAAGGGATACTTCATGAAACGGCAAATCAGCTGCTGCTCTAGTGAAGAAACCCAAGGTAAAACCCAAACCCGAGACTAAGTTCTTCTGTAATAAGGGGAACAACCACTAGAGCAGAATTACCCTAGATACTTGGTAGATAAGAAGGCTGGCAAGGTCGATAGAAGTATATTGGATATACATTGTGTTAATGTGTACTTTGCTAGTACTCCTAGTAGCACCAGGGTATTAGATACCGGTTCGGTTGCTAAGTGTTAGTAACTCGAAAGAAAAGGCTACGGAATAAACGGAGACTAGCTAAAGGTGAGCTGACGATATGTGTTGGAAGTTTTTCCAAGCTTGATATGATCAAGCATCGCACGCTCCCTCTACCAAAGAGATTGGTGTTAAACCTAAATAATTGTTATTTGGTGTTTGCGTTGAGCATAGACATGATTGGATTACGTCTATCGCAATACGGTTATTCATTTAAGGAGAATAATGGTTACTCTGTTTATTTGAATAATACCTTCAATGGTCTTACACCTAAAATGAATGGTTTATTAAATCTCGATCGTAGTGATACACATGTTCATGCCAAAAGATAGTAATGATAGTACCACCTACTTGTGGCACTGCCACATAAGTCATATCGGTATAAAACGCATGAAGAAGCTCCATATTGATGGATCTTTGGGCTCACTCGTTTTTGAAAAGTTTGAGACATGCGAACCATGTCTATTGGTGTATATGCATGAAGAAACTCCATGCAAATGGACCGTTTTGACTCACTTGATTTTGAATCACTTGGGACATGCAAATCATACCACATGGGCAAGATGACTGAAAAGCCTCGTTTTCAGTAAGATGGAACAAGATAGCAACTTGTTGGAAGTAACACATTTTGATGTGTGCAGTCCAATGAGTGCTGAGGCATGCAGTGAATATTGTTATGTTCTTACTTCACAGATGATTCGAGTAGATGTTGAGTATATTTACTTGATGAATCACGAGTCTGAATTATTGAAAGGTTCAAGTAATTTCAGTGTGAAGTTGAAAGATCGTCGTGACAAGAGGATAAAAGATCTATGATATGATCATAGAGATGAATATCTGAATCACGAGTTTGGCACAGAATTAAGACATTGTGGAAATTGTTTCACAACCGATACAGCCTGGAACACCATAGTGTGATGGTGTGTCCAAATGTCATAGTTGCACCCTATTGGATATGGTGCATACCATGATGTCTCTTATAAAGTTACCACTATCGTTCATGGGTTAGGCATTAGAGACAACCACATTCACTTTAAATAGGGCACCACATAATTTCGTTGAGACGACACCGTATGAACTATGGTTTGGAGAAACCTAAGTTGCCGTTTCTTGAAAGTTTGGGGCTGCGACGCTTATGTGAAAAGGTTTCAGGTTGATAAGCTCGAACCCAAAGCAGATAAAATGCATCTTCATAGGACACCCAAAAACAGTTGAGTATACCTCCTAATTCAGATCTGAAAGCAATAGGGATTGTTTCTTGAATCGGGTCCTTTTTCGAGGAAAGGTTTCTCTCGAAAAGTTGAGTGGGAGGATGGTGGAGACTTGATGAGGTTATTGAACCATCACTTCAACCAGTGTGTAGCAGGGCACAGGAAGTTGTTCCTGTGGCACCTACACCAATTGAAGTAGAAGCTTATGATAGTGATCATGAAACTTCAGATCAAGTCACTCCCAAACCTCGTAGGGTGACAAGGATACGTACTACTTCAGAGTGGTACAGTAATCCTGTCTTGGGAGTCATGTTGCTAGACAACAATGAACCTACGAGCTATGGAGAAGCGATGGTGGGCCCGGATTCCGATAAATGGCCCAAGGCCATAAAACCCGAGAGAGGATCCATGTATGAAAACAAAGTGTAGACTTTGGAAGAACTACTTGATGGTCGTAAGGCTGTTAGGTACATATGGATTTTGAAAGGAAGACAGACAATGATGGTAAGTGTCACCATTGAAGAAAGCTTGACTTGTCGTTAAGAAGTTTCCCGACAAGTTCAAGGAGTTGAGTGCGGTGAGACTTTCTCACTCGTAACGATGCTAAGAGTCTGTTGGAATTATATTAGCAATTACTGCATTATTTATGAAATCTTGCAGATAGGATGTCAAAACATTGTTTCCTCGACGATTCTTGAGGAAAGGTTGTATGTGATACAACCGGAAGGTTTTGTCTATCCTGAAATATGCTAATAAGTATGCAAAGCTCCAGCAATCCTTCTGAGGACTGGAGTGAGCATCTCGGAGTTGGAATGTATGCTTTGATGATGATCAAAGATTTTGGGTGTATACAAAGTTTATGAGAAACTTGTATTTCCAAAGAAGTGAGTGGGAGCACTATAGAATTTCTGATGAGTATATGTTGTTGACATATTAATGATCAGAAATGACGTAGAATTTCTAGAAAGCATATAGGGTTATTTGGAAAGTGTTTTCAATGGAAAACCTGGATTAAGCTACTTGAACATTGAGCATCAAGATCTATAAGGATAGATCAAAATGCTTAATAGTACTTTCAAATGAGCACATGCCTTGACGTGATCTTGAAGGTGTTCAAGATGGATCAGTCAAAGAAGGAGTTCTTGCCTGAGTTGTAAGGTATGAAGTTAAGACTTAAAGCTCGACCATGGCAGAATAGAGAGAAAGGAACGAAGGTCGTCCCCTATGCTTAAGACATAGGCTCTACAGTATGCTATGCTGTGTACCGCACCTGAAGTGTGCTTTACCATGAGTCAGTCAAGGGGTACAAGAGTGATCCAAGAATGGATCACAGGACAGCGGTCAAAGTTATCCTTAGTAACTAGTGGACTAAGGAATTTTCTCAATTATGGAGGTGGTAAAAGAGTTCGTCGTAAAGGGTTACGTCGATGCAAGCTTAACACCTATCCGGATAGCTCTGAGTAGAGATACCGGATACATATAATGGAGCAACAATTTAGAATAGCTCCAAGTAGAACAGTTATTTGGAATAGCTCCAAATAGAACGTGGTAGCTGCATCTAGGAGATGACATAGAGATTTGTAAAGCACACACGGATCTGAAAGGTTCAGACCCGTTGACTATAACCTCTCTCACAAGCATAACATGATCAAACCCAGAACTCATCGAGTGTTAATCACATGGTAAATGTGAACTAGATTATTGACTCTAGTAAACTCTTTGGGTGTTAGTCACATGGGGATGTGACCTTGAGTGTTAATCACATATCGATGTGAACTAGATTATTGACTCTAGTGCAAGTGGGAGACTGTTGGAAATATGCCCTAGAGGCAATAATAAATTGATTATTATTATATTTCCTTGTTCATGATAATCGTTTATTATCCATGCTAGAATTGTATTGATAGGAAACTCGGATACATGTGTGGATACATAGACAACACCATGTCCCTAGTAAGCCTCTAGTTGACTAGCTCGTTAATCAATAGATGGTTACGGTTTCCTGACCATGGACATTGGATGTCGTTGATAACGGGATCACATCATTAGGAGAATGATGTGATGGACAAGACCCAATCCTAAGCCTAGCACAAGATCATGTAGTTCGTATGCTAAAGCTTTTCTAATGTCAAGTATCATTTCCTTAGACCATGAGATTGTGCAACTCCCGGATACCGTAGGAGTGCTTTGGGTGTGCCAAACGTCACAACGTAACTGGGTGGCTATAAAGGTACACTACGGGTATCTCTGAAAGTGTCTGTTGGGTTGGCACGAATCGAGATTGGGATTTTGTCACTCCGTGTAAACGGAGAGGTATCTCTGGGCCCACTCGGTAGGACATCATCATAATGTGCACAATGTGACCAAGGGGTTGATCACGGGATGATGTGTTACGGAACGAGTAAAGAGACTTGCCGGTAACGAGATTGAACAAGGTATCGGTATACCCACGATCGAATCTCGGGCAAGTACCATACCGCTAGACAAAGGGAATTGTATACGGGATTGATTGAGTCCTTGACATCGTGGTTCATCCGATGAGATCATCGTGGAACATGTGGGAGCCAACATGGGTATCCAGATCCCGCTGTTGGTTATTGACCGGAGAACATCTCGGTCATGACTACATGTCTCCCGAACCCGTAGGGTCTACACACTTAAGGTTCGATGACGCTAGGGTTATAAAGGAAGCTTGTATGTGGTTACCGAATGTTGTTCGGAGTCCTGGATGAGATCCCGGACGTCACGAGGAGTTCCGGAATGGTCCGGAGGTAAAGATTTATATATAGGAAGTCCTGTTTCGGCCATCGGGACAAGTTTCGGGGTCATCGGTATTGTACCGGGACCACCGGAAGGGTCCCGGGGGCCCACCGGGTGGGGCCACCTGCCCCGGGGGGGCACATGGGCTGTAGGGGGTGTGCCTTGGCCTACATGGGCCAAGGGCACCAGCCCCTAGAGGCCCATGCGCCAAGATATAGGAAAAAGGGGAGAGTCCTAAAGGGGGAAGGCACCTCCGAGGTGCCTTGGGGAGGATGGACTCCTCCCCCCCTCTTAGCCGCACCCTTTCCTTGGAGGAAGGGGCAAGGCTGCGCCTCCCCCCTCTCCCCTGCCCCTATATATAGTGGAGGGGAGGGAGGGCATCCATACCTGAGCCCTTGGCGCCTCCCTCCCTCCCGTGACACCTCCTCCTCTCCCGTAGGTGCTTGGCGAAGCCCTACAGGATTGCCACGCTCCTCCATCACCACCACGCCGTTGTGCTGCTGCTGGATGGAGTCTTCCTCAACCTCTCCCTCTCTCCTTGCTGGATCAAGGCGTGGGAGACATCGTCGAGCTGTACGTGTGTTGAACGCGGAGGTGTTGTCCGTTCGGCACTAGATCATCGGTGATTTGAATCACGACGAGTACGACTCCATCAACCCCATTCACTTGAACGCTTCCGCTTAGCGATCTACAAGGGTATGTAGATGTACTCTCCTTCCCCTCGTTGCTAGTCTCTCCATAGATAGATCTTGGTGACACGTAGGAAAATTTTGAATTTCTGCTACGTTCCCCAACATATATATATATATATATATATATATATATATACGGTTCTACGTACGAGAAAATCTATTTAATATATATGCATAACGTGTACAATTTGTAGTATCGTGAAATACCAGCAAACAAAAAAGAATTAAATTGAAAATAAAGCCAAATTGAAAACACAAAATTAGAGAAAAAATTAAAAAAAACACCCAAACATTTAGTACCGGTTGATGTTACCAACCGGTACTAATGTCCTACACGCACACGGGCCTGGCTCGTGCCACGTGTTTGCACTTTAGCGCCGGTTCGTAACAAACCGGTACTAAAGGGGGGGATTTAGTCCCCACTCTTTAGTGCCGGTTCACCAACCGGCACTAAAGGCCGTCACGAACCGGCACTAAAGCCCGGTTCTGCACTAGTGTGTGGTACAACACGGCGGCTCATGCAGGCTAAATATAGTGTGTAGACCAACGTTGAGTGAATGAATCAATCAACAAATTTAGCAAGAGAAGTAAAACATACCATCTCGTTCATTCCTGCGTGCAATGGCCACCTTGGCTCGAGCTGACTGATCAAGTTGCAGTACTTGATGACGCTGACCTGGATATGGTGCCAGCAATACGACAACGACCTCATGTTGCGTGGTCGCATGATGTACACGTCGTAGGGTGCAATCTGATTTCCTGCGTAAAATTTTTCATGCACTTGCTCCCAGAAGGGCGACCCTCTGGTTCTGCCTATGAAATCCGCGGATACGGCCAATCAGGCATCGCACAACAACTCATCCTCCATGGTTGAGTAGCTCACCATCCTCCTACTCTAAGAAATGACATAACATTTGAAAATAAGCCCAATGACATTGGCCGAACACCTACCGGGCGTGGTGTCCGCCATGAAGGTCGTCAAGAAGGAGCAGAGTGTACCTGGATACAAATGGCTCCAGGGCTGAAACCTCCGTTGCAACGGTGAGCAGGCGCGTCGGTGCTGGTTGCGGACATCCGACAATGCCTTTGTAGCGCCCGGAGACGAACAACAGTGGCAGTGGAGGTGGAGGATGCGGATGCAAAGTAAGGGGAAGAAGGGGCGGAGTGGAAGGAAATACTACCAAGAGGGAGGATTGGGTGGGGCGAGGGTGTCGGAGTCCTACGTTTCGGATGTCCAGACTTCCGCAAACCTCCCACACTTTTGTCTCCAATGTATGCTATGTTGTGTACCAGACCTGATGTGTGCCTTGCTATAAGTTTAGCAGGGAGGTACCAAAGTAATCCAGGAGTGGGTCACTGGACAGCGGTCAAGAACATCCTAAAGTACCTAAAAAGGACTAGGGATATGTTTCTCGTTTATGGAGGTAACAAAGAGCTTGTCGTAAGTGGTTACGTCGATGCTAGCTTTTACACTGATCCGGATGACTCTAAATCACAAATCGGATACGTATTTATATGGAATGGTGGAGCTGTCAGTTGGTGCAGTTCCAAGCAAAGCATCGTGGCGGGATCTATGTGTGAAGCGGAGTACATAGCTGCTTCAGAAGCAGCAAATGAAGGAGTCTGGATGAAGAAATTCATATCCGATCTAGGTGTAATACCTAGTGCATCAGGTCCAATGAAAATCTTTTGTGACAATACTGGAGCAATTGCCTTGGCGAAGGAATCCAGATTTCACAAAAAGACCATACACATCAAGAGACGCTTCAACTCCATCCGATATTTGGTCAAGGAGGAAGACATAGAGATTTGCAAAATACATACGGATCTGAATGTGGCAGACCCGTTGACTAAGCCTCTTCCACGAGGAAAACATGACCAACACCAAGACTCCATGAGTGTTAGAATCATTACTATATAATCTAGATTATTGACTCTAGTTAGGCCGACTAGATCGATTTTTCTTGCCATGGGAAGAGGTGCTTTGTGATGGTTTCGGTCTTACGGTGCTCAATCCCAGTGGCAGAAGGAGACATGACACATATGTACCGTTGCTATTAGGGATAACAAGATGGGGTCTGTTCCTACATGAATAGATCTTGTCTACATCATGTCATCGTTCTTATTGTTGGGGAACATAGTAATTTCAAAAAAAATCCTATGCACACGCAAGATCATGGTGATGTATGGCAACGAGAGGGGAGAGTATGTCCACGTACCCTCATAGACCGAAAGCGGAAGCGTTAGAACAACGCGGTTGATGTAGTCATACATCTTCACGGCTCGACCGATCAAGCACCGAAACTACGACACCTACGAGTTTTAGCACACATTCAGCTCGATGACGTCCCTCAAACTCCGATCCAGCCGAGTGTCGAGGGAGAGTTCCGTCAGCACGATGGCGTGGTGACGATCTTGATGTTCTACTGTTGCAGGGCTTCGCCTAAGCACCGCTACAATATTATCGAGGAGGACTATGGTGGAGGGGGGCACCGCACACGGCTAAGAGATCAAACAGATCAATTGTTGTCGTGCCTAGAGGTGCCCCACTGCCCCCGTATATAAAGGAGCAAGGGGGATGGGGTCGGCCGGCCAGGAGGGGCGCGCCAGGAGGAGTCCTCCTCCCGCCGGGAGTAGGACTCCCCCCCCTTCCTTGTTGGAGTAGGAGAGAAGGAAAGAGGGGGAGAGGAGGAAGGAAAAGGGGGCTGCACCCCTTGTCCAATTCGGACCAGAGGGGGGCTGCGCACCGCCTTCCTTTCGTCCTCTCTCCTCTATTCCCGTATGGCCCAATAAGGCCCATATACTCCCCGCCGAATTCCCGTAACTCTCCGGTACTCCGAAAAATACCTGAATCACTCGGAACCTTTCCGAAGTCTGAATATAGTCATCCAATATATTGATCTTTATGTCTCGACCATTTTGAGACTCCTCGTCATGTCCCCGATCTCATCCGGGACTCCGAACTCCTTCGGTACATCAAAACACATAAACTCATAATATAACTGTCATCGAAACCTTAAGCATGCGGACCCTACGGGTTCGAAAACAATGTAGACATGACCGAAACACGTTTCCGGTCAATAACCAATAGTGGAACCTGGATGCTCATATTGGCTCCCACATATTCTACGAAGATCTTTATCGGTCAAACCGCATAACAACATACGTTGTTCCCTTTGTCATCGGTATGTTACTTGCCCGAGATTCGATTGTCGGTATCTCAATACCTAGTTCAATCTCGTTATCGGCAAGTCTCTTTACTCGTTTCGTAATACATCATCCCATAACTAACTAATTAGTTGCAATGCTTGCAAGGCTTATAGTGATGTGTATTACCGAGTGGGCCCAGAGATACCTCTCCGACAATTGGAGTGACAAATCCTAATCTCGAAATATGCCAACCCAACAAGTACATTTGGAGACACCTGTAGAGCACCTTTATAATCACCCAGTTACGTTGTGACGTTTGGTAGCACACAAAGTGTTCCTCCGGCAAACGGGAGTTGCATAATCTCATAGTCATAGGAACATGTATAAGTCATGAAGAAAGCAATAGCAACATACTAAATGATCAAGTGCTAAGCTAACGGAATGGGTCAAGTCAATCACATCATTCTCCTAATGATGTGATCCCGTTAATCAAATGACAACTCTTTGTCCATGGCTAGGAAACATAACCATCTTTGATTAATGAGCTAGTCAAGTAGAGGCATACTAGTGACACTCAGTTTGTCTATGTATTCACACATGTATCATGTTTCCGGTTAATACAATTCTAGCATGAATAATAAACATTTATCATGAAATAAGGAAATAAATAATAACTTTATTATTGCCTCTAGGGCATATTTCCTTCAGTCTCCCACTTGCACTAGAGTCAATAATCTAGTTCACTTCGCCATGTGATTTAACACCAATATTCACATCTATATGTGATTAATACCCATAGTTCATATCGCCATGTGATCAACACCCAAAGGGTTTACTAGAGTCAATATTCTAGTTCACATCGCTATGTGATTAACACCCAAAGAGTACTAAGGTATGATCATGTTTTGCTTGTGAGAGAAGTTTAGTCAACGGGTCTGTCACATTCAGAGCCGTATGTATTTTGCAAATATTCTGTGTCTACAATGCTCTGCACGGAGCTACTCTAGCTAATTGCTCCCACTTTCAATATGTATCCAGATTAAGACTTAGAGTCATCTGGATCAGTGCCAAAACTTGTATCGACGTAACCCTTTACGACGAACCCTTTTTTTCACCTCCATAATCGAGAAACATATCCTTATTCCACTAAGGATAATTTTGACCAATGTCTAGTGATCTACTCCTAGATCACTATTGTACTCCCTTGCCAAACCAGGGTAGAGTATACAATAGGTCTGGTCCATAACATGGCATACTTTTATAAAACCTATGACTAATGCATAGGAAATGACTTTCATTCTCTCTCTATTTTCTGCCATGGTCGGGATTTGAGTCTTACCCAATTTCATACCTTTGCAACACAGGCAAGAACTCTTTCTTTGATTGTTCCATTTTGAACTACTTCCAAATCTTGTCAAGGTATGTACTCATTGAAAATATTATCAAGCGTCTTGATCTATCTCTATAGATCTTGATGCTCAATGTGTAAGCAGCTTTACTGAGGTCTTTCTTTGAAAAACTCCTTTCAAACACTCCTTTATGCTTTCCAGAAAAATTCTACATCATTTCCGATCAATAATATGTCATTCACATATACTTATCAGAAAGACTGTAGTGCTCCCACTCACTTTCTTGTAAATACAGGCCTTTTCAAAAGTCTGTATAAAACCATATGCTTTGATCAACTCATCAAAGCGTATACTCCAACTCCGAGATGCTTGCACCAGTCTATTGATGGATCGCTGGAGCTTGCACATTTTGTTAGCACCTTTAGGATTGACAAAACCTTCTGGTTGCATCATATACAACTCTTCTTCCAGAAATCCATTCAGGAACACAATTTTGATATCCATTTGCCAGATTTCATAAAATGTGGCAATTGCTAACATGATTCGGACAGATTTAAGCATCGCTACAGTTGAGAAAATCTCATTGTAGTCAACACCTTGAACTTGTCGAAAACCTTTTTGCGACAAGTCGAGCTTCGTAGATAGTAACACTACTATCAGTGTTTGTCTTCCTCTTGAAAATCCATTTATACAATATGGCTTGCCGATCAACAGGCAACTCCACCAAAGTCCACACTTTGTTCTCATACATGGATCCTATCTTAGATTTCATGGCCTCCAGCCATTTCGCGGAATCTGGGCTCATCATCGCTTCCTCATAGTTCATAGGTTCGCCATGGTCAAGTAACATGACCTCCAGAATAT
The DNA here is from genome assembly GCF_018294505.1 of Triticum aestivum. Taxonomy (NCBI): domain Eukaryota; kingdom Viridiplantae; phylum Streptophyta; class Magnoliopsida; order Poales; family Poaceae; genus Triticum; species Triticum aestivum. Next base: position 59,670,327 of record NC_057807.1, read on the forward strand.
GATTACCGTACCACTCTGGTGCGGATCTTACTCTAGTTGACCTACGAGGTTCGGTAGTAACTTGATCTGAAGTTACATGATCATCATCATTAGCTTCCTCACTAATTGGTGTACGAATCACAGGAACATATTTCTGTGATGAACTACTTTCCAATAAGGGAGTAGGTACAGTTACCTCATCAAGTTCTACTTTCCCCCCACTCACTTCTTTCGAGAGAAACTCCTTCTCTAGAAAGGATCCATTCTTAGCAACGAATGTTTTGCCTTTGGATCTGTGATAGAAGGTGTACCCAACAGTTTCCTTTGGGTATTCTATGAAGACGCACTTCTCCGATTTGGGTTCGAGCTTATCAGGTTGAAAACCTTTTTCATATAAGCATTGCAACTCTAAACTTTAAGAAACGACAGCTTAGGTTTACTGCTAAACCATAGTTCATACGATGTCGTCTCAACGGATTTAGATGGTGCCCTATTTAAAGTGAATGCAACTGTCTCTAATGCATAACCCCAAAACAATAGTGGTAAATCGGTAAGATACATCATAGATCGCACCATATCCAATAAAGTGCGGTTACGATGTTCGGACACACCATAATGCTGTGGTGTTCCAGGTGGCGCGAACTGTGAAACTATTCCACATTGTTTTATATGAAGGCCAAACTCTTAACTCCAATATTCTCCTCCACGATCAGATCGTAGAAACTTGATTTTCTTGTTACGATGATTCTCCACTTCACTCTGAAATTCTTTGAACTTCTCAAATGTTTCAGACTTGTGTTTCATTAAGTAGATATACTCATATCTGCTCAAATCATCTTGTGAAGGTCAGAAAATAATGATACTCGCCACGAGCATCAACACTCATTGGATTGCATACATCGGTATGTATTATTTCCAACAAGTCAGTAGCTCGTTCCATTGTTCTAGAGAACGGAGTTTTAGACATCTTGCCCATAAGGCACGGTTTGCAAGCATCAAATGATTCATAACCAAGTGATTCCAAAAATCCATCTTTATGGACTTTCTTCATGCGCTTTACACCGATATGACCCAAACGGCGGTGCCACAAATAAGTTGCACTATCATTATCAACTCTGCATATTTTGGCTTCAACATTATGAATATGTGTATCACTACGATCAAGATTCAACAAACCATCAACATTGGGTGTATGACCATAGAAGGTTTTATTCATGTAAACAGAATAACAATTTATTCTCTGTCTTAGATGAATAATCGTATCGCAATAAATATGATCTAATCATATTTATGCTCAACGCAAACACCAAATAACATTTATTTAGGTTCAACACTAATCTCGAAAATATAGGGAGTGTACGATGATGATCATATCAGTCTTGGAGCCACTTCCAACACACATCGTTACTTCACCCTCAACTAGTCTTTGTTTATTCTGTAACTCCTGTTTCGAGTTACTAATCTTAGCAACTGAACAAGTATCAAATACTCAGGGGCTACTATTACTAAACAGTAAGATGCAGCTACCTACGAGCCTCCACAACATTTTGACGCCGTGAGTCGTCAGATCAAAACCATAGTAGCGAACCAGATCGATCCGTCGTCCCACCGAGCGCTGTAGGTCAATTTCCACTGCGTCGCGATCCATTCAGGAGACGCGGTCGGGCCGCTGCTCCACGAACCAAGCCAGGGATCACCTTGTTCAAAAGGCCGATCAGTGACCAAAGGCCCAATCTCTCTCAAAAAAGCAACCAAAAGCGCATGTAGCCTAGGCACGGGATTCTTCCACATGTTGCGTACTCCATCCTCTCAAAGGAGAAAAACCTATGCTGATCTCCCCAGTCCCCCATGATGTGCACACTCCACAATTAGGCTCAGCGCCGGCAGAGAGCGCTGTCGTGTACCTCCCGCTTCGGTTCCTCTCGTCCGCATCGATCCTCGCTTAGGTATGTTCTTATGCCCCAAAATTTGATCTCTTCATCTTGCCGCAAAAAAAAGTTGATCTGCTCATCTACCGGTTGTTGTGTCTCTTATTAGACGGCATTATTATCGTTTGGATTGTCCCTGTTTCTCCTTCCAATTCGTCCATTGACCATTCCTTCCGCTTATGTCATGCTAATGGGATCATCGGCATCGGCAACCCCTTTCTTCTAGATTTCCCCCACTGCTCTTGTTAGGAAGGGTTTGGATAAAGTCCAGTTTTACAATATCTATATTTGTTGTTCACATTATATTTGCAGAGCTGTCCGAGATTGTGCCCTTGTTGGGTTGTTCATGTTGTCAAACATTTGGACTGTTCATGCTGACAAACATTCAAAACTTCCATAGGCCTCTCATTTTTCGTTAAAATTACCACCAGTCTTTATGCAAGTTCTACCACTAGGAAATGAGATAAAAAAGGTTAGGTACTACTACTTGTTGTGAATCAAATCCTCACAGTAATTGACAGATTATATTATCCTGTAGCTATCTCTCAAACTGAATCTATTGCCAGGAAATTGTTCAAACAATTCTCGTTCTGCTGATTCTTCGTACAATACTGTTCATCGACCAATTAACTTAAACACTTCTGCTAATGACTGTTGATTTTGTATTACCAGGTACATCTGTTTCGCAATGTATCAAACATATCTTTTGCTTCAATAATATGGAAGTGTCCTTGCTTCTTATCATGAATAATGGTGCAGAAAACAAACACAACCATGCTTACTATTGTTCTGTCGTTCACACCACCTCAAGTTCTTAGTTCGGGTTAATCAGTTTAATTCCATCAACTTGTGTGTGTGTGAGAGAGAGAGAGAGAGAACTTGTAATTCCATGCATTCCAGGACCTCAATTCATGACTGTGTGTGCACTATCTTTCAAGCTTCAAGATGCTTGCACCACAATGTGTGTTTTGTACCCTAAATTCCTTCTCATTGACTCCCGAAGAAATTTCTTATGACTGTACAATATAACCTTTAAGATACCCTAACTTCATTCTCATTGACTCCCAAAGCAATTTGTCATGACTCTACAATATAACCTTTAAGATACGTAGGCGCAGCAACGCACGCCTTTATGTTCTAGTAAACACTAGTAAGGTACACATCAATAACCTGTATATCAAATATACCCTTGTTCACTTTGCCATCCTTCTTATTCACCAAATATTCAGGGATTTCCGCTTCCAGTGACCATTTCCTTTGCAGTAGAAGCACTCAGTTTCAGGCTTTGGTCCAGCTTTGGGCTTCTTCGCGGGAGTGACAACTTGCTTGTCATTCTACTTGAAGTTCCCTTTCTTTTCATTTGCCCTTTGAAACCAGTGGTCTTATCAATCATCAACACTTGATGCTCTTTTCTTGATTTCTACCTTCGTCGATTTCAACATCACGAAGAGCTCGGGAATCGTTTTCGTCATCCCTTGCATACTATAGTTCATCACGAAGCTCTAGTAACTTAGTGATGGTGACTAGAGAATTCTGTCAATCACTATCTTATCTGGAAGATTAACTCCCACTTGATTCAAGCAATTGAAGTACCTAGACAATCTGAGCACATGCTCACTAGTTGAGCGATTCTCCTCCATCTTTTAGCCATAGAACTTGTTGGAGACTTCATATCTCTCAACTCGGGTATTTGCTTGAAATATTAACTTCAACTCCTGGAACATCTCATATGGTCCATGATGTTCAAAAGCTCTTTGAAGTCCCGATTCTAAGCCGTTAAGCATGGTGCACTAAACTATCAAGTAGTCATCATATCGAGCTAGCCAAACGTTCATAATGTCTGCATCTGCTCCTGCAATAGGTCTGTCACCTAGCGGTGCATTAAGGACATAATTCTTCTGTGCAGCAATGAAGATAATCCTCAGATCATGGATCCAATCCGCATCATTTCTACTAACATCTTTCAACACAATTTTCTCTAGGAACATATCAAAATAAACATATGAAAGCAGCAAAGCAAGCTATTGATCTACAACATAATTTGCAAAATACTACCAGGACTAAGTTCATGATAAAATTTTAAGTTCAATTAATCATATTACTTAAGAACTCCCACTTAGATAGACATCCCTCTAGTCATCTAAGTGATCACGTGATCCAAATCAACTAAACCATAACCGATCATCACGTGAGATGGAGTAGTTTTCAATGGTGAACATCACTATGTTGATCATATCTACTATATGATTCACGCTCAACCTTTCGGTCTCCAGTGTTCCGAGGCTATATCTGCATATGCTAGGCTCATCAAGTTTAACCTGAGTATTCCGCGTGTGCAAAACTGGCTTGCACCCGTTGTAGATGGACGTAGAGCTTATCACACCCGATCATCACGTGGTGTCTGGGCACGACGAACTTTGGCAACTGTGCATACTCAGGGAGAACACTTTTATCTTGAAATTTAGTGAAAGATCATCTTATAACGCTACCGTCAATCAAAGAAAGATAAGATTCATAAAAGATAAACATCACATGCAATCAATATAAGTGATATGATATGGCCATCATCATCTTGTGCTTGTGATCTCCATCTCCGAAGCACCTCCATGATCACCATCGTCACCGGCGCGACACCTTGATCTCCATCATAGCATCGTTGTCGTTTACGCCATCTATTGCTTCTACGACTATCTCTACCGCTTAGTGATAAAGTAAAGCAATTACAGGGCGTTTGCATTTCATACAATAAAGCGACAACCATATGGCTCCTGCCAGTTGCCGATAACTTCGGTTACAAAACATGATCATCTCATACAATAAAATATAGCATCATGTCTTGACCATATCACATCACAACATACCCTGCAAAAACAAGTTAGACGTCCTCTACTTTGTTGTTGCAAGTTTTAGGTGGCTGCTACGGGCTTAGCAAGAACCGTTCTTACCTATGCATCAAAACCACAACGATAGTTTGTCAAGTTAGTGCTGTTTTAACCTTCTCAAGGACCGGGCGTAGCCACACTCGGTTCAACTAAAGTTGGAGAAACTGACACCCGCCAGCCACCTGTGTGCAAAGCATGTCGGTAGAACCAGTCTCCCGTAAGCGTACGCGTAATGTCGGTCCGGGCCGCTTCATCCAACAATACCGCCGAACTAAAGTATGTCGTGCTGGTAAGCAGTATGACTTGTATCGCCCACAACTCACTTGTGTTCTACTCGTGCATATAACATCAATGCATAAAACCTAGGCTCGGATGCCACTGTTAGGGAACGTAGTAATTTCAAAAAAATTCCTATGCACACGCAAGATCATGGTGATGTATAGCAACGAGAGGGGAGAGTGTGTCCACGTACCCTCGTAGACCGAAAGCAGAAGCGTTAGAACAACGCGGTTGATGTAGTCGTACGTCTTCACGGCTCGACCGATCAAGCACCGAAATTACGTCACCTCCGAGTTCTAGCACACATTCAGCTCGATGACATCCCTCGAACTCCGATCCAGCCGAGTGTCGAGGGAGAGTTCCGTCAGCACGACGGCATGGTGATGATCTTGATGTTCTACCATTGCAGGGCTTCGCCTAAGCACCGCTACAATATTATCGAGGAGGACTATGGTGGAGGGGGGCACCGCACATGGATAAAAGATCAAACAGATCAATTGTTGTCGTGCCTAGAGGTGCCCCCTGCCCCTGTATATAAAGGAACAAGGGGGAGGGGGTCGTCCGGCCAGGAGGGGCGCGCTAGGAGGAGTCCTCCTCCCACCGGGAGTAGGACTCCCCCCCTTCCTTGTTGGAGTAGGAGAGAAGGAAAGAGGGGGAGAGGAGGAAGGAAAAGGGGGCTGCACCCCTTGTCCAATTCGGACCAGAGTGGGGCTGTGCACCTCCTTCCTTTCAGCCTCTCTCCTCTATTCCCGTATGGCCCAATAAGGCCCATATACTCCCCGCCGAATTCCCGTAACTCTCCGGTACTCCGAAAAATACCTGAATCACTCGGAACCTTTCCGAAGTCTGAATATAGTCATCCAATATATCGATCTTTATGTCTCAACCATTTCGAGACTCCTCGTCATGTCCCCGATCTCATCTGGGACTCCGAACTCCTTCGGTACATCAAAACACATAAACTCATAATATAACTGTCATCGAAACCTTAAGCGTGCGGACCCTACGGGTTCGAGAACAATGTAGACATGACCGAAACACGTTTCCGGTCAATAACCAATAGTGGAACCTGGATGCTCATATTGGCTCCCACATTTTCTACGAAGATCTTTATCGGTCAAACCGCATAACAACATACGTTGTTCCCTTTGTCATCGGTATGTTACTTGCCCGAGATTCGATCGTCGGTATCTCAATACCTAGTTCAATCTCGTTACCGGCAAGTCTCTTTACTCGTTTCGTAATACATCATCCCACAACTAACTAATTAGTTGCAATGCTTGCAAGGCTTATAGTGATGTGTATTACCAAGTGGGCCTAGAGATACCTCTCAGACAACCGGAGTGACAAATCCTAATCTCGAAATACGCCAACCCAACAAGTACCTTTGGAGACACCTGTAGAGCAACTTTATAATCACCCAGTTATGTTGTGATGTTTGGCAGCACACAAAGTGTTCCTCCGGTAAACGGGAGTTGCATAATCTCATAGTCATAGGAACATGTATAAATCATGAAGAAAGCAATAGCAACATACTAAACGATCAAGTGCTAAGTTAACGGAATGGGTCAAGTCAATCACATCATTCTCCTAATGATGTGATCTCGTTAATCAAATGACAACTCTTTGTCCATGGCTAGGAAACATAACCATCTTTGATTAATGAGCTAGTCAAGTAGAGGCATACTAGTGACACTCAGTTTGTCTATGTATTCACACATGTATCATGTTTCCGGTTAATACAATTCTAGCATGAATAATAAACATTTATCATGATATAAGGAAATAAATAATAACTTTATTATTGCCTCTAGGGCATATTTCCTTCACTTATTGCATTACTCCGTTTCTTCATGAACTTAATACACTAGATGCATGCTAGATAGCGGTCGATGTGTGGAGTAATAGTAGTAGATGCAGGCAGGAGTCGGTCTACTAATCTTGGATGTGATGCCTATATAATGATTATTGCCTAGATATCGTCATAATTATTTGATGTTCTATCAATTGCTCAACAATAATTTGTTTACCCACCGTATGCTATTTTTCTCTAGAGAAGCCACTAGTGAAATCTACGGCGCCCAAGTCTATTTTCTCATCATATATTTTCAGATCTATATTGCTATTTGCCCTTTTCTTTTATTCGCCACATTTATTTTTAGATCTATATTATAAAAAAAACCAAAATATCTCACTGAGTTTTATTTGCTTTTATTTGCATATATCAATCTACCACAATTTTTATCTTGTTAACAAGCCAATTTCTGGCACCGTTACCCGAAAGGGATTGACAACCCCTTTAACACGTCAGGTTGCAAGTATCTGCTCTTTGTGTGCAGGTACCGTTCACATAGTGTTTCTTGGTTCTCCTACTGGTTTGATAACATTGGCTTTATAACTAAGGGAAATACCCACCAAAGTTGTGCTGCATCATCCCTTCCTCTTTGGGGAAATACCAACGTAGTTCAAGCGATATCATCAATCACTAAGCGCCATGTAATTGCTTTACTTTATCGCTATGAGTTAGCAGTAGTTGTAGAAGCAATAGTTTGCGAGATGACCCCGACGCTATGATGGAGATCAAGCTGTCTTGCCGATGATGATGGAGATCATGTCGATGATTTTGGAGATGGAGATCAAAAGCACGAGATGATGATGGTCATATCATGTCACATATTTTGATTGCATGTGATGTTTATCCTTTATGCATACTATTTTGCTTAGAGCGACGGTATCATTATAAGATGATCCCTTCACTTAATTTCAAGATAAAAGTGTTGTCCCTGAGTATGCACCGTTGCTAAAGTTCGTCGTTTCGAAGCACCTCGTGATGATCGGGTGTGATAGACTCTACGTTCACATACAACAGGTGTAAGCCAGTTTTGCACATGCAGAATACTTGGGTTAACCTTGACGAGCCTAGCATGTACAGACATGGTCTCGGAATATTGGAGACTGAAAGGTCGAACATGAGTCATATAGTAGATATGATCAACATAGAGATGTTCACCATTTATGACTACCCCATATCACGTGATGACCAGACATGTGTTAGTTGATTTGGATCATGTATCACTTAGACAACTTGAGGGATGTTGATTTAAGTGGGATTTCATTAGTAATTTGATTATTTGAACTAAAATTTATCATGAACTTAGTCTTAATAGTTTTTGCATATCTATGTTGTAGATCAATGGTCTGTGCTACCGTTCCCTTTAATTTTAATGCGTTCCTAGAGAAAGCTAAGTTGAAAGATGATGGTAGCAACTACATAGACTGGGTCCATAACTTGAGGATTATCTCCATTGTTGCACAAAAGAATTATGTCCTTGATGCACCGCTAGGTGACACACCTGCTGCAGGAGCTACTGTAGATGTTACGGACGTCCGGCAAGCTCGATCTGATGACTACTCAATAGTTCAGTGTGCCATGCTTTACGGCTTAGAACCGGGACTTCAAAGACGTTTTGAACGTCACGGTGCATATGAGATGTTCCAAGAGTTGAAGTTGATATTTCAAGCTAATGTCCGGATTGAGAGATATGAAGTCTCCAACAAGTTATATAGCTGCAAGATGGAGGAGAACACTTCTGTCAGTGAACACATACTCAAAATGTCTAGGTATCATAACCAATTGACTCAGCTGGGCATTGGTCTTCCAGCTGAGAGTGTTATTGATAGAGTTCTTCAGTCGCTGCCACCAAGCTACAAAGGCTTCGTGATGAACTATAATATGCAAGGGATGATGAAAATGATTTCCGAGCTCTTCGTGATGCTGAAATCAGCAGAGGTAGAAATCAAGAAGGAGCATCAAGTGTTGATGGTTAACAAGACCACTAGTATCAAGAAAAAGGGCAATGTAAAGAAAGGGAACTTCAAGAAGAATGGCAAGACAGTTGCCGCTCCCGTGAAAAAGCCCAAAGGTGGACCAAATTAAAGCCTGACACTGAGTGCTTCTACTGCAAAGGAAATGGTCACTGGAAGCGGAACTACCTCAAATACTTGGCGGATAAGAAGGATGGCAAAGTGAACAAAGGTATATTTGATACACACGTTATTGATCTGTTCTTTACTAATACTCGTAGTAGAGCCTGGGTATTTGATACTGGTTCGGTTGCTCATATTTGTAACTCGAAATAGGAGCTGCGGAATAAATGAATATTGGCTAAGGACGAGGTTGTTGGGGAATGTTGCAGAAAATAAAATAAAAATTCCTACGGTTTCACCAAGATCCATCTATGAGTTCATCTAGAAACGAGTGATAGGAGTGCATCTACATACCTTTGTAGATCGCGAGCGAAAGCGTTCAAGAGAACGGGGTTGAGGGAGTCGTACTCGTCGTGATCCAAATCACCTATGACCAAGTGCCGAACGGACAGCACCTCCACGTTCAACACATGTCCGGAGCGGATGAAGTCTCCTCCTTCTTGATCCAGCAAGGGGGAAGGAGAGGTTGATGAAGATCCAGCAGCACGACGGCGTGGTGGTGGATGCAGCAGAGTTCCGGCAGAGCTTCGTCGAGCTTCTGCGAGAGGGAGAGGTGTAGCAGGGGAGAGGGAGGCGCCAAGACTTCAGGTGCGGCTACCCTCCCTCCCCCCTCCTTTATATAGGCCCCCAGGGGGGCGGCCCTAGAGATGGGATCTCTAGGGGGGCGGCGGCCAAGGGGGTGGAGTGCCCCCCAAGGCAAGTGGAGGCGCCCCCTCCCCTAAGGTTCCCAACCCTAGGCGTAGAGGGGGGCCCAGGGGAGGGGGCGCACCAGCCCACCAGGGGCTGGTTCCCCTCTCACTTCAGCCCATGGGGCCCATCAGGATAGGTGGCCCCACCCGGTGGACCCCCGGGACCCTTCCGGTGGTTCCGGTACAATACCGGTGACCCCCGAAACTCTCCCGATGGCCGAAACTGCACTTCCTATATATAATTCTTTACCTCCGGACCATTTCGGAACTCCTCGTGACATCCGGGATCTCATCCGGGACTCCGAACAACTTTCGGTTTGCTGCATACTCATATTCATACAACTCTAGCATCACCGAACCTTAAGTGTGTAGACCCTACGGGTTCGGGAGACACGTAGACATGACCGAGACGGTTCTCCGGTCAATAACCAACAGCGGGATCTAGATACCCATGTTGGCTCCCACATGCTCCTTGATGATCTCATCGGATGAACCACGATTTCGAGGATTCAATCAACCCCGTATACAATTCCCTTTGTCAATCAGTACGTTACTTGCCCGAGACTCGATCGTCAGTATCCCAATACCTTGTTCAGTCTCGTTACCGGCAAGTCACGTTACTCGTAGCATAATGCATGATCCCATGATCAAACACTTGGTCACTTCGATCTCATGATGATGATGCATTACCGAGTGGGCCCAGAGACACCTCTCCGTCATACGGAGTGACAAATCCCAGTCTCGATCCGTGTCAACCCAACAGACACTTTCGGAGATACATGTAGTGCACCTTTATAGTCACCCAGTTACGTTGTGACGTTTGGTACACCCAAAGCACTCCTATGGTATCCGGGAGTTACACGATCTCATGGTCTCAGGAAAAGATACTTGACATTGGAAAAGCTCTAGCAAAACGAACTACACGATCTTGTGCTGTGCTTAGGATTGGGTCTTGTCCATCACATCATTCTCCTAATGATGTGATCCCGTTATCAACGACATCCAATGTCCATAGCCAAGAAAACATGACTATCTGTTAATCAATGAGCTAGTCAACTAGAGGCTTACTAGGGACATATTATGGTCTATGTATTCACACATGTATTACGATTTCTGGATAATACAATTATAGCATGAATAAAGACAATTATCATGAACAAGGAAATATAATAATAATCCTTTTATTATTGCCTCCAGGGCATATTTCCAACAGTCTCCCACTTGCACTAGAGTCAATAATCTAGTTACATTGTGATGAATCGAACACCCATAGAGTTCTGGTGTTGATCATGTTTTGCTCGCGAAAGAGGTTTAGTCAACGGATCTGCGACATTCAGATCCGTATGTACTTTGCAAATATCTATGTCTCCATCTTGAACATTTTCACGGATGGAGTTGAAACGATGCTTGATGTGCCTGGTCTTCTTGTGAAACCTGGGCTCCTTGGCAAGGGCAATAGCTCTAGTGTTGTCACAGAAGAGTTTGATCGGCCCCGACGCATTGGGTATGACTCCTAGGTCGGTGATGAACTCCTTCACCCAAATTGCTTCATGCGCTGCCTCTGAGGCTGCCATGTACTCCGCTTCACATGTAGATCCCGCCACGACGCTCTGCTTGCAGATGCACCAGCTTACTGCTCCACCATTCAACATATACACGTATACAGTTTGTGACTTAGAGTCATCCAGATCTATGTCGAAGCTAGCATTGACGTAACCCTTTACGGCGAGCTCTTCGTCACCTCCATAAACGAGAAACATGTCCTTTGTCCTTTGCAGGTACTTTAGGATATTCTTGACCCCTGTCCAGTGTTCCTTGCCAGGATTACTTTGGTACCTTCCTACCAAACTTACGGCAAGGTTTACATCAGGTCTGGTACACAGCATGGCATACATAATAGATCCTATGGCTAAAGCATAGGGGATGACACTCATCTCTTCTTTATCTTTTGTCGTGGTCGGGCATTGAGCCGAGCTCAATCTCACACCTTGCAATACAGGCAAGAACCCTTTCTTGGACTGATCCATTTTGAACTTCTTCAAAATCTTATCAAGGTATGTGCTTTGTGAAAGACCTATGAGGCGTCTCGATCTATCCCTATAGATCTTGATGCCTAATATGTAATCAGCTTCTCCAAGGTCCTTCATTGAAAAACACTTATTCAAGTAGGCCTTAATGTTGTCCAAAAGTTCTATATCATTTCCCATTAAGAGCATGTCATCTACATATAATATGAGAAATGCTACAGAGCTCCCACTCACTTTCTTGTAAACGCAGGCTTCTCCATAAGTCTGCATAAACCCAAACGCTTTGATCATCTCATCAAAGCGAATGTTCCAACTCCGAGATGCTTGCACCAGCCCATAAATGGATCGTTGGAGCTTGCATACCTTGTTAGCATTCTTAGGATCGACAAAACCCTCCGGCTGCATCATATACATTTCTTCCTTAAGATGTCCGTTAAGGAATGCCGTTTTGACGTCCATCTGCCATATCTCATAATCATAGTATGCGGCAATTGCTAACATGATTCATACGGACTTCAGCTTTGCTACGGGAGAGAATGTCTCATCATAGTCAACCCCTTGAACTTGCCGATAAACCTTAGCGACAAGTCGAGCTTTATAGATGGTATTATTACCATCCGCGTCCGTCTTCTTCTTAAAGATCCATTTGTTTTCTATCGCTCGCTGGTCATCAGGCAAGTCTGTCAAAGTCCATACTTTGTTTTCATACATGGATTCTATCTCGGATTGCATGGCTTCAAGCCATTTGTTGGAATCTGGGCCCACCATTGCTTCTTCATAGTTCGAAAGTTCACCGTTGCCTAACAACATGATTTCCAGGACAGGGTTGCCATCCACTCTAGTGTGGAACGTGTCCTTGTGGACCTACGAAGTTCAGTAGCAACTTGATCTGAAGTACCTTGATCATCATCATTAATTTCCTCTCCATTCGGCGTAGGCACCACAGGAACATTTTCCTGAGCTGCACTACTTTGCGGTTCAAGAGGTAGTACTTCATCGAGTTCTACTTTCCTCCCACTTACTTATTTCGAGAGAAACTCTTTTTCCAGAAAGGATCCGTTCTTGGCAACAAAGATCTTACCCTCGGATCTTAAGTAGAAGGTATACCCAATGGTTTCCTTAGGGTATCCTATGAAGACGCATTTTTCTGACTTGGGTTCGAGCTTTTCAGGTTGAAGTTTCTTGACATAAGCATTGCATCCCCAAACTTTTAGAAACGACAGGTTAGGTTTCTTCCCAAACCATAATTCATATGGTGTCGTCTCAACGGATTTAGACGGAGCCCTATTTAAAGTGAATGTAGATGTCTCTAGAGCGTATCCCCAAAATGATAACGGTAAATCGGTAAGAGACATCATAGACCGCACCATATCCAATAGAGTGCGATTACGACGTTCGGACACACCGTTACGCTGAGGTGTTCCAGGCGGCGTGAGTTGTGAAACGATTCCACATTTCCTTAAGTGTGTACCAAATTCGTGACTTAAATATTCTCCTCCACGATCTGATCATAGGAACTTTATCTTTTGGTCACGTTGATTCTCTACCTCATTCTGAAATTCCTTGAACTTTTAAAGGTCTCAGACTTGTTATTCATCAAGTAGACATACCCATATCTACTCAAGTCATCAGTGAGGGTGAGAACATAACGATATCCTCCGCGAGCCTCAACGCTCATTGGACCGCACACATCGGTATGTATGATTTCCAATAAGTTGGTTGCTCGCTCCATTGTTCCGGAGAACGGAGTCTTGGTCATTTTGCCCATGAGGCATGGTTCGCATGTGTCAAATGATTCATAATCGAGAGACTCTAAAAGTCCATCAGCATGGAGCTTCTTCATGCGCTTGACACCAATGTGACCAAGGCGGCAGTGCCACAAGTATGTGGGACTATCGTTATCAACTTTACATCTTTTGGTATTCACACTATGAATATGTGTAACATTACGTTCGAGATTCATTAAGAATAAACCATTGACCATCGGGGCATGACCATAAAACATATCTCTCATATAAATAGAACAACCATTATTCTCGGATTTAAATGAGTAGCCATCTCGTATCAAACGAGATCCAGATACAATGTTCATGCTCAAACTTGGCACTAAATAACAATTATTGAGGTTTAAAACTAATCCCGTAGGTAAATGTAGAGGTAGCGTGCCGACGGCGATCACATCGACCTTGGAACCATTCCCGACGCGCATCGTCACCTCGTCCTTCGCCAGTCTCCGCTTATTCCGCAGCTCCTGCTGTGAGTTACAAATATGAGCAACGGCACCGGTATCAAATACCCAGGAGTTACTACGAGTACTGGTAAGGTACACATCAATTACATGTATATCAAATATACCTTTAGTGTTGCCGGCCTTCTTGTCCGCTAAGTATTTGGGGCAGTTCCGCTTCCAGTGACCCTTCCCTTTGCAATAAAAGCACTCAGTCTCAGGCTTGGGTCCATTCTTTGACTTCTTCCCGGCAACTGGCTTACCGGGCGCGGCAACATCCTTGCCGTCCTTCTTGAAGTTCTTCTTACCCTTGCCCTTCTTGAACTTGGTGGTTTTATTGACCATCAACACTTGATGTTCTTTCTTGATTTCTACCTCTGCTGACTTCAGCATTGAAAATACTTCAGGAATAGTTTTCACCATCCCCTGCATATTGTAGTTCATCACAAAGCTCTTGTAGCTCGGTGGGAGCGACTGAAGGATTCTGTCAATGACCGCCTCGTCCGGGAGGTTAATGTCCAGCTGGGACAGGCGGTTGTGCAACCCAGACATTTTGAGTATGTGCTCACTGACAGAACTATTTTCCTCCATCTTACAACTATAGAACTTGTCGGAGACTTCATATCTCTCGACCCGGGCATGAGCTTGGAAAACCATTTTCAGCTCCTCGAACATCTCATATGCTCCGTGTTGCTCAAAACGCTTTTGGAGCCCCGGTTCTAAGCTGTAAAGCATGCCGCACTGAACGAGGGAGTAATCATCAGCACGTGACTGCCAAGCGTTCATAACGTCTTGGTTCTCTGGGATGGGTGCTTCACCTAGCGGTCCTTCTAGGACATATGCTTTCTTGGCAGCTATGAGGATGATCCTCAGGTTCCGGACCCAGTCCGTATAGTTGCTGCCATCATCTTTCAGCTTGGTTTTCTCTAGGAACGCGTTGAAGTTCATGTTGACATGAGCGTTGGCCATTTGATCTACAAGACATATTTGCAAAGGTTTTAGACTAAGTTCATGATAATTAAGTTCATCTAATCAAATTATTTAATGAACTCCCACTCAGATTAGACATCCCTCTAGTCATCTAAGTGTTACACGATCCGAGTCGACTAGGCCGTGTCCGATCATCACGTGAGACGGACTAGTCATCATCGGTGAACATCTCCATGTTGATCGTATCTTCCATATGACTCATGTTCGACCTTTCGGTCTCTGTGTTCCGAGGCCATGTCTGTACATGCTAGGCTCGTCAAGTTAACCCTAAGTGTTTTGCATGTGTAAAACTGTCTTACACCCGTTGTATGTGAACGTAAGAATCTATCACACCCGATCATCACGTGGTGCTTCGAAACGACGAATTTTAGCAACGGCGCACAGTTAGGGGAGAACACTTTCTTGAAATTGTTATAAGGGATCATCTTATTTACTACCGTCGTTCTAAGTAAACAAGATGCATAAACATAATAAACATCACATGTAATTATATAATAGTGACATGATATGGCCAATATCATATAGCTCCTTTGATCTCCATCTTCGGGGCTCCATGATCATCTTCGTCACTGGCATGACACCATGATCTCCATCATCATGATCTCCATCATCGTGTCTCCATGAAGTTGCTCGCCAACTATTACTTCTACTACTATGGCTAACGGTTTAGTAATAAAGTAAAGTAATTACATGGCGTTAAATCATTGACACGCAGGTCATACAATAATTAAGACAACTCCTATGGCTCCTGCCGGTTGTCATACTCATCGACATGCAAGTCGTGATTCCTATTACAAGAACATGATCTCATACATCACAATATATCATTCATCATTCATCACAACTTTTGGCCATATCACATCACAAGGCAATTGCTACAAAAACAAGTTAGACGTCCTCTAATTGTTGTTGCATCTTTTACGTGGCTGCAATAGGGTTCTAGCAAGAACGTTTTCTTACCTACGAAAAAGCCACAACGTGATTTGTCAACTTCTATTTACCCTTCATAAGGACCCTTTTCATCGAATCCGCTCCAACTAAAGTGGGAGAGACAGACACCCGCTAGCCACCTTATGCAACTAGTGCATGTCAGTCGGTGGAACCTGTCTCACGTAAGCGTACGTGTAAGGTCGGTCTGGGCCGCTTCATCCCACAATACCACTGAAGCAAAATAAGACTAGTAGCGGCAAGAAAGTTGACAACATCTATGCCCACAACAGATTTGTGTTCTACTCGTGCAATAGAGAACTACGCATAGACCTAGCTCTGATACCACTGTTGGGGAACGTTGCAGAAAATAAAAAAAATTCCTACGGTTTCACCAAGATCCATCTATGAGTTCATCTAGCAACGAGTGATAGGAGTGCATCTACATACCTTTGTAGATCGCGAGCGGAAGCGTTCAAGAGAACGGGGTTGAGGGAGTCGTACTCGTCATGATCCAAATCACCGATGACCAAGTGCCGAACGGACAGCACCTCCGCGTTCAACACACGTACGGAGCGGATGATGTCTCCTCCTTCTTGATCCAGCAAGGGGGAAGGAGAGGTTGATGAAGATCCAGCAGCACGATGGCGTGGTGGTGGATGCAGCAGAGTTCCGGCAGAGCTTCGCCGAGATTCTGCGAGAGGGAGAGGTGTAGCAGGGGAGAGGGAGGCGCCAAGACTTCAGGTGCGGCTGCCCTCCCTCCCCCCTCCTTTATATAGGCCCCCAGGGGGGGCGCCGGACCTAGAGATGGGATCTCTAGGGGGGGCGGCGGCCAAGGGGGTGGAGTGCCCCCCAAGGCAAGTGGAGGCGCCCCCTCCCCTAGGGTTCCCAACCCTAGGCGCAGAGGGGGCCCAGGGGGGGTGCACCAGCCGACCAGGGGCTAGTTCCCCTCCCACTTCATCCCATGGGGCCCTCCGGGATAGGTGTTCCCACCCGGTGGACCCCCGGGACCCTTCCGGTGGTCCCGGTACAATATCGATGACCCCCGAAACTCTCCCGTTGGCCGAAACTGCACTTCCTATATATAATTCTTTACCTCTAGACCATTCTAGAACTCCTCGTGACATCCGGGATCTCATCCGGGACTCCGAACAACTTTCGGTTTGCTGCATACTCATATTCATACAACCCTAGCGTCACCGAACCTTAAGTGTGTAGACCCTACGGGTTCGGGAGACACGTAGACATGACCGAGACGGTTCTCCGGTCAATAACCAACAGCGGGATCTGGATACCCATGTTGGCTCCCACATGCTCCTCGATGATCTCATCGGATGAACCACGATGTCGAGGATTCAATCAACCACGTATACAATTCCCTTTGTCAATCGGTACGTTACTTGCCCGAGACTCGATCGTCGGTATCCCAATACCTCGTTCAGTCTCGTTACCAGCAAGTCACTTTACTCGTACCGTAATGCATGATCCTGTGACCAGACACTTGGTCACTTTGAGCTCATTATGATGATGCATTACCGAGTGGGCCCAGAGATACCTCTCCGTCATACGGAGTGACAAATCCCAGTCTCGATCCGTGTCAACCCAACAGACACTTTCGGAGATACCTGTAGTGCACCTTTATAGTCACCCAGTTACGTTGTGACGTTTGGTACACCCAAAGCACTCCTACGGTATCCGGGAGTTACACGATCTCATGGTCTAAGGAAAAGATACTTGACATTGGAAAAGCTCTAGCAAAACGAACTACACGATCTTGTGCTATGCTTAGGACTGGGTCTTGTCCATCACATCATTCTCCTAATGATGTGATCCCGTTATCAACGACATCCAATGCCCATAGCCAGGAAAACATGACTATCTGTTGATCAACGAGCTAGTCAACTAGAGGCTTACTAGGGACATATTATGGTCTATGTATTCACACCTGTATTACGATTTCTGGATAATACAATTATAGCATGAATAAAGACAATTATCATGAACAAGGAAATATAATAATAATCCTTTTATTATTGCCTCTAGGGCATATTTCCAACAGAGGTGATGATGCACGTTGGGAATGTTACCAAGGTCGATGTGATCGCCGTCGGCACGCTACCTCTACATCTACCTTCGGGATTAGTTTTAGATCTTAATAATTGTTATTTGGTGCCAGCGTTGAGAATGAACATTATATCTGTATCTTGTTTATTGCGAGACAGTTATTCATTTAAGTCAGAGAATAATGGTTGTTCTACTTATATGAGTAATATCTTTTATGGTCATGCACCTTTGATGATTGGTCAATTCTTGTTGAATCTTGATTGTAGTGATACACATATTCATAATATTGATGCCAAAAGATGCAAAATTGATAATGATAGTGCAACATACTTGTGGCACTGTCGTTTAGGTCATATTGGTGTAAAGCACATGAAGAAACTCCATGTAGATGGACTTTTGGAATCACTTGATTATGAATCATTTGATACTTACAAACCATGTCTCATGTGTAAGATGACTAAAACTCCGTTCTCCGAAACAATGGAGCGGACTAATGGCTTATTGGAAATAATACATACCGATGTATGCAGTCCGATGAGTGTTGAGGCATGCGGTGGGTATCATTATTTTCTAACCTTCATAGATGATTTGAGTAGGTATGGGTATATCTACTTGATGAAACACAAGTCTGAAACATTTGAAAAGTTCAAAGAATTTTAGAGTGAAGTGGAGAATCATCGTAACAAGAAAATAAAGTTTCTACGATCTGATCGCAGAGGCGAATATTTGAGTTATGAGTTTGGCCTTCATTTAAGACAATGTGGAACTGTTTCACAACTCACGCCACTTGGAACACCACAGCGTAATGGTGTGTCCAAACATCGTAACCATACATTATTAGAATGGTGCGTTCTATGATGCCTCTTACCAATTTGCCTTTATCATTTTGCGGTTATTCATTAGAGACAACCACATTCACGTTAAATAGAGCACCATCTAAATCCATTGAGACGACATCGTATGAACTATGGTTTGGCAAGAAACCTAAGTTGTCGTTTCTTAAAGTTTGGGGATGTGACGCTTATGTCAAAAGGCTTCAGCCTGATAAGCTCAAACCCAAATTGGAGAAGTACGTGTTCATATGATACCCTAAAGAAACTATTGGGTACACCTTCTACCACAGATCCGAAGGCAAGATCTTTGTTGCTAAAAATGGGTCATTTCTAGAGAAGGAGTTTCTCTCGAAAGAAGTGAGTGGGAGGAAAGTAGAACTTGGTGAGGTAATTGTACCTTCTCTCAAATTGGGAAGTAGCACATCAGAGAAAACCATTCATGATGCCTACACCAACTAGAAAGGAAGCTAATGATGATGATCATGAAACTTCAGATGAAGTTACTACTAAACTTTGTAGGTCGACCAGAACATGTTCTGCACCAGAGTGGTACGGTAATTATGTCCTGGAAGTCATGTTGTTAGATAATGGCGAACCTACAAACTATGAAGAAGATATGATGAGCCCAGATTCGAACAAATGGTTTGAGGGCATGAAATCTAAGATAGGATCCATGTATGAGAACAAAGTATGGACTTTGGTGGACTTGCCCGATGGTCGGCAAGCCATTGAGAATAAATATATCTTCAAGAGTAAGATGGACACTGATGGTAATATCACTGTCTACAAAACTCGACTTGTCGCGAAAGGTTTTCGACAAGCTCAAGGGGTTGACTACGATGAGACTTTTTCACCCGTAGCGATGCTCAAGTCTATCCGAATCATGTTAGCAATTGCCGCATTTTATGATTATGAAATCTGACAAATGGACGTCAAAACTGCATTCCTTAACGGATTTATTAAAGAAGAGTTATATATGATGCAACCAAAAGGTTTGGTCGATCCTGAAGGTGCTAATAAAGTGTGCAACCACCAGTGATCCATCTATGGACTGGTGCAAACATCTCGGAGTTGGAATATACGCTTTGATGAGGTCATCAAAGCATATGGTTTTATACAGACTTATGGTGAAGCCTGTATTGACAAGAAAATGAGAGGGAGCTCTGTAGCATTTCTGATATTACATGTGGATGACATATTGCTGATTGGAAATGATATAGAATTTCTAGATAGCATAAAATGATACTTGAATAAGAATTTTTCAATGGAAGACCTCAGTGAAGCTACTTACATATTGGGCATCAAAATCTATAGAGATAGATCAAGACGCTTAATAGGAATTTCACAAAGCACATACCTTGACAAAGTTTTGAAGGAGTTCAAAATGGATCAGTCAAAGAAAGGGTTCTTGCCTGTATTGCAAGGTGTGAAGTTGAGTAAGACTCAAAGCCCGACCTCGGCGGAAGATAGAGAGAGAATGAAAGTCATTCCCTATGCCTCAGCCATAGGCTCTATTATGTATGCCATGTTGTGTACCAGATGTGTGCCTTGCCATGAGTTTGGCAAGGGGTACAATGGTGATCCAGGAGTGGATCACTGGACAACGGTCAAAATTGTCCTTAGGTACCTAAAGAGGACTAAGTAAATGTTTCCCGGTTATGGAGGTGATAAAGAGTTCGTCGTAAAGGGTTACGTTGATGCAAACTTTGACACCGATCCAGATGACTCTGAGTCTCAATCTGGATACAAATTGAACGTGGGAGCAATTAGCTAGAGTAGCTACATACAGAGCATTGTAGACATAGAAATTTGCAAAATACATACAAATCTAATGTTGCAGACCCGTTGATTAAAACCTCTCTCACAAGCAAAACATGATCACACATTAGAACTCTTTGGGTGTTAATCACATGGCGATGTGAACTAGATTATTGACTCTAGTAAACTCTTTGGGTGTTAGTCACATGGCAATGTGAACTATGTGTATTAATCACATCGCGGTGTGAACTAGATTATTGACTCTAGTGCAAGTGGGAGACTGATGGAAATATGCCCTAGAGGCAATAGTAAAGTTGTTATTATTATATTTCCTTATTCATGATAAAGGTTTATTACTCATGCTAGAATTGTATTGACTGGAAACTTAAATACATGTGTGAATACATAAACAAATACTATGTCCCTGGTGAACCTCTACTAGACTAGCTCGTTGATCAAAGATGGTTAAGGTTTCCTAACCATAGACAGAGTTGTCATTTGATAACGGGATCACATCATTAGGAGAATGATGTGATTAACAAGACCCAACCATTAGCGGGTTATGTTATCGAACCCGTAGGGTCCGCACGCTTAACGTTCATTGACAATATAGTATTATATGAGTTATGTTAGTTGGTGAACGAATTTTGTTCGGAGTCTTGGATGAGATCACAGACATGACAAGGGGCTTCGGAATGGTTCGGAGATAAAGATTGAGATATAGGACGATGACATTCGGTCACCAGAAAGGTTTCGGAAAGTACCGGGTATTTATCGGAGTATCGGAAGGGGTTCCGGGAGGCCACCCGTAAGTGGTGGGCCTTGTGGGCCAAAGTGGGGAAACACACCAGCCCACAAGGGGGCTCGCGTGCCCCTCCACCCCTGCCCACGCGCCAAGGAGGGAGGGAAGGAAGGGGGAGGTGCCCTATGGCAGCTAGCCCCCCTTTCCTTCCCCCCATGTCCATATATGGAGGGTGGGCACGGCTAGGCAGGCCCTAGGGCTGGCCGCCGGCCCCTTAGGGGTGCCCTAGGGCTGCCTCCTCTCCCCCCTCCATATATATATATATATATATATATATGTGTGTGTGTGTGTGTGTGTGTGTGTGTGTGTGTGTGTGTGTGTGTGTGTGTGTGTGTGAGGAGGGAGAGGGGCAACACACATCACGATCCCCAAACCGTGTGCGGCGCCCCTCTCCCTCTAGTTCATCCTCGGTAATAATTTTCGTAGTGCTCGGCGAACCCTGCAGCGATAGTTGCACCACCACTGTCCACGCCGTCATGCTGCCGGAACTCATCTACTACTTTGCCTGACTTGCTGGATCAAGAAGGCGATGACATTATCAAGCTGAACGTGTGCTGAACGTGGAGGTGACATGCGTTTGGTACTTGATCGGGCGGATCGTGAAGGTGTACGACTACATCAACCGCACTGATAAATGCTTCCTATTAATGGTCTACGGGGGTCCATAGACGTACTCTCCCCTTTCATAGATATGCATCTCCATGGATAGATCTTGCGTGTGTGTAGATTTTTTTTGTTTTCCATGCATCATTCCCCAACAACAATGACTTGGATGAAACATGGCCGACAACTGCATGCTACATGGAAGTCATTCATGAACAGTTTAGGCTACAAGGATGAGCGGCTAGAGAACACCCTTGGTCTTCGTCCCCACAAGGAGACTGCTGCTACTCACAAGTCCAAGTTGTATTGCTACATGATCATCAAGAAGACTGGCAAGGGAGAGGACTCCGAGATGAGTTTGCCCTCAAGGATCTGGGGCCTCTGCACTACTCCCTCGGCATTGAGGTGGCACAGTGCGCTGACGGGTTCTTTCTTCATCAGCAACGACATGCTCATGAGCTTCTCGAGCGCACGGGCATGCTTAACTGCAAGCCTGCTGCCACGCCCATCGACACGAAGGCCAAGCTCTCTCCTCTTGACGACTTGCATGCACCGGATGCAACATTTTATCGCTCCATCATCACCACGCTGCGGTACTTGACGCTCAAACGCCCGGACCATTAGTATGCCGTGCAGCAAGTGTGTCTTCACATGCATGCTCCGCGTGACTCCCATTGGACCCTGGTGAAGCGGATTCTTCGTTATATTCGTGGCACCATGGCTCTTGGGCTCATGCTGACGGCATCCTCCTCCACTGACCTCGTGGCTTATTCGGACGCCGACTGGGCTGGCTGTCTGTTCACTCGACACTCTACATCAGGCTACTGGGTCTATCTCGGGCCTTCGCTGATCTCGTGGTCATCTAAACGACAACCCACGGTCTCCCGCTGGAGTGCTGAGGCGGAATACTGGGCAGTGGCTAACGTCGTCGCTAAGTGCTCTTGGCTTCACCAACTCCTTCAGGAGTTGCTTTGCGATGTCATAAGGCCATCGTCGTGTACCGCGACAACGTCTCCGCCGTCTACCTATCCGCTAACCATGTCCATCATTGCCAGAGGAAGCATATCGAGCTCGACATACACTTTGTTGGTGAACATGTTGCACTTGGTCGGATACAAGTTTTCATGTTCCTACCGCTCAACAGTTCGCCGGTGTCATGACTAAGGGGCTTCCGACATCCACCTTCGAGGAGTTTCAGTCCAGTCTATGCGTCACCGGCGACGTTTCGACTACGCGCTTGCGCGGCGGGGTGGGGGGGGGGGGGGGGGGGGGGGGGGGTGGGTGAACGTGTACGTACATATAGGCTAGGGTCATGTATTATCACTCCTCCTTTCTTCTCTGTACAGTGTATAGCTTGGGAGACAAGTTGCGGTCGTGCACCCTTGTACCTATATATGTGCAATTGCATGTGATCAATCAATTGTGTCGCATACAATCCCATCTTTCCTAACAACAACCATGTCCGGACACAAAAACAAACATAACTCTTCTACTTTTCCATATGCGCGTGCTGCGTTTTAGTTTGATCTGTCTTGGACTGTGCTATTGACTCCAGGTTTTCATGCCTGCTTTTCTTGTTGGTTTTTGGACCTGTTCAAACTACTTGTGATTTCATTCTAGAGTTAATGAAACCGCGGATCACCTCCCTGTTTTTTCTAAAAAGAAACTAATGACAACGATCGAGCAATTAAGCCACGTCGCTGTCAGGGATGGATGGATGGATAATTTGGTGGTTAGTTAGTTGCTTGCCCTGCCGCGGCTGCGTGTGTACAGTACACTACAGTCCAGTAGAGTGCCAACACTCGTACGAATTCCCGTCACGTTATCTGTCGCCTGTCGGGGGTTCGTTAAGTCGAGTGGCGCTATCACAACGTGTTCGCCCATGCTAGCTAACGGGTTTCCGAAGGCCGTACTGTACAGCATGATGATGTTTGAGTCGCCGGTCAGTCCGTCGCTTGTCCGGCCGGCGGTCAGGAGAGGAGCACATTTTTCTCAGATATTTTGTCCGGCTAATTTGCCCTACAATTCAGATTTCCTCATGCCCTTTTTAAACAAATAAATTCGAAATTAAAAAAGCATAGATAAATAACAAGAAAGGGGGAGGCTTGCATTTTCAGCATCAACTATAATTGATTGACGAGGCTAACACTAGCTAGCGATCGACTAATTTTATAGGACGACAAGCAGAGTTCGTCGATGGTGCGCGGTTAGCTAGTCTCAACGAAAAGATGTCCTTTGAGATGAAATAAACAAGCAGTGCAGCACTCGCCATCATTGCTGCTGCACTGCAGTGCGGATGAATGCTATCTTGAGAAGAAAGGCACCATTATATATACGGTGCCCGGTGCCCGGTGCCCGGTTTCTTTTCTTCTGAACAGTACCCTGCCTATCTCGTAAGCAGAGGTGGTGGTTACTAGGCGCTCCAACAACCGGTAATTAATTAAGGTTTTTGTCTTTTCAGAGTGGACGCAATCATGCAACCAGCTGCCAGCCGCAAGGACCACGTCGGCATCTCGTCAGGCAATGTCCAGGGAAACCTCGCGTGCAGTTTGTCTGAATTTTACTTATGCACCCGCAGAATTACTGGTGCAGCTGCAGAACTGAACATTCATATGAATGCTCCAGATTGTGCATATTTACTTGAATGTTCCACTAAATGGCAACCTTTGCATGTGCATAATTCTAAGTTATGTTGAATGCCAGCTGTTGCCCCTAACTAAACTAAAGTGAATGGCAAAATCTTGCCCTGAACTTGAAGAGAACTAAACGGAAACTATTGTCTAGACTCTAGAACTGAACTGGCCTTGAGGGATGATGGAAAAATAGATCAATTTGTGACCATGTTATTGCAAGATGGCGCGGGTGGTGAAACTGATCAACTAAGCTAAACTGAACTACCCGGAACTGAACACTTGAGCAGAAATCAACAATACAGAGTGCCATATTATTCCAGTTGCCCGCTTCTTCAGACTCCCTCTGAAATTACACATGGGATTTAAATAAAACAAAAGTGCATCACCATAACCCAGTAAAATGATCATTTGGGCTGGTCTCCGTAGTTTAAATAAGGAAGTAAGATCTTTTTATCTCAAATTATCATATCTGTAAACTAACTATATGAGCAAGACTACCATGCTACTCTCTCTGTAAACTAGTGATCTAAAAGGTCTTATATTAATTTACAGAGGGAGTACAATTATCACAATACACAAAACATAAGTGATTCACACTCAAGACTCTGTAACAATCCCAGTTCACACAATATACAACCTGAATTTAACAGCCAGTCACAGTATTCACTTAATAGAATCTGAATTCAAACTCAGTCACGCTATTCACTGAACTGTACACTTGATTCACATCGATTACAATCTCAATTTGGCATTTGGCTTGTCGTTGTGTAACCCTATTTGCTGTCGTCACTTCTCTGTTGCTCCCGCCCAACTGAAACTGAAAACACTAGTACAAGGCCAAGCAGCAGGGAATTTCCAGCAACAACAGAATAATGCAATGCGAGGCAAGCGACAGAGCAGTCGATGCTATTGGATTCGTGGCCTCGACAACTTGTTTGGAGCTCAACCTACAAAAGAGCAGGACAACCACACCGAGAGAGTGGCATTGGCATCCTTTTCTGGCTAGGTTCTTCAAAGTGCTTCATGACCCGATATCCTTGTTTGCGGCACAAAAACGTCCACTGGTATGCATAGCCTAAGTAGAACCTGTAGACTTCCACTATTGAATGTCTACCTGACCATCCTGTCGTGCTCCATATATTCATCAGTCGAAATGTCTTCACCATCCATGTCATTATTTAGCCACCAGAAACAACAATACCTATGAAGATGAATCTTTTTTTCTCTGGAACTAAAACATATAAATTCTAAATTGCCAACGAATAACATACGTAACTGAACCGAGAATTGCCGATGTCCTATTACTATCCTGAGAGCCTTTGAACTGTCCATGGCAAAAAAAAAACCAGTCGTTTTTCTGTTTATTTTTCAAAAATGTTCCAGTTCACATAGCATGAGCATACATGTTGTGTATGTGTTTTTAATCTTGTGTACTTGTCATCTCACTTTGTATCCCTTCCGGAGACACGTTGCTAACAAAATACTGAATGTACATGCCCGA
The DNA here is from genome assembly GCF_018294505.1 of Triticum aestivum. NCBI lineage: Eukaryota > Viridiplantae > Streptophyta > Magnoliopsida > Poales > Poaceae > Triticum > Triticum aestivum. The sequence continues at coordinate 59,696,436 of NC_057807.1, forward strand.
GGTAAATTTCTGGACACAGTATATCTATATGTCCTCTCTAGGACTTAAAATGCATTACTTATTTCCCTCTATCATTTTGTAACCCTCTGTAGAATGGACTGTGGAGGTTCCCAACATTGGCTAGTACTATAGCCCCCTATTTTGCAATACTGAAGTCTGAAACATCGATGACATTTACAAAGAACAATTCTATACTCAGCACACACTAATCCATCACTATCCATCACACGGCCACCCCCGCGTCGCCCCCGCCCCCCCGCGTCGCCCCCGCCCGGGCGACTCGGGCGGGATCCCAACCCTAGCCGCCGGGGCTCCCCCTCCTTCCATCCCTCCCTCCGCCGCCGCCGAAGGACGCCGCCGGCCTTTTGCCCGGGGGCTGACGGTGGTGGCGGGGGCCTTTCCTCTCTCCCGCGCCATGGGGACGGTGCGGAGCTCCGCGGCGTGAGGTGGCACGGCCGATCTGGCCTCCGTGGCGTGGCGGGCCTGCCTTGACCGGCGGCAGCGCGGCGGCGGCCTCGTCCTAGGGCGGTGGTGGTGGCGGTTGCGGCGGACGGCCCTGCGTCGGGCAGCGGCCTTGGCTGCGTTCGGCGGTGGTGGCCGGATCTGCAGCGGCGGACCATCTGTCCTCGGATCGGCGGTGGCGGTATGGAGGGCCTGGTGGTTGGGTCGGCGCCATGTGTGGTTTGCCCTCCGGACAGATCCGATCTGCCCGGTGCGGCTTGCTCGATGTGCGGCGGCTCAGATCGGCGGCGACCCGTGCGCACAATACGTGATGGAGGTTCTTCGAGCGGATCCGGGTGAAAACCTTGTGCTCGGCTTGTTGCCAAGACCGGCGTTGGTGGCACCCTGTGGTGTCATTACCTTCTTGAAGGCATCGCCGTGGAGAAGCTCTAGACCTCTATCCGCTACCTCCGGGGGAAACCCTAGATCAGTTGATCGGATGACGGCGACGCGTTGGTGTCGTTTCCTCCTTGGGGGCGTCATTCTTGGAGGCGTACACGGGATCGAGGGACCAGCGGGTGCCTTATTGGTGGAGCGGTACTTCATCCTTCACATTGATGACGGCGAATCTCGGCGGCGTGGTGCAGTGGAGACTCGGCGTCCGATGCGCGGGGATGGACTCGCGCAGGTGGAGGTAGTTGTTTGGCGTCAAGGTGGCGTCGATGACGGAGTGGCCTGACAAGGTAGAAGCCTCAATATCCGCTCTGAAGACGGACCTATGAAAGATGGCGGCGACGACACATGTGAGTGCGTCAGACCAGTTTATGCCCCAGACCCGGTATGTGGCTAGGCTGGAGCTTCTGGCTTTTGATGATAGGTTTAGGTGAGTAGACCGGGTATGTGGCCCAGGTAGCACCCCTTCATCATATGGATAGGAGTAGTGGCATATGTTGCCAAGATGGCGGATTCAGGCATATTGTTGTAATACTTTGTAAGGTCCTCGAGAATAATCAATAAAGTGGCCGTATGCATCTCCCAGATGCAGAGGCCGGGGGTCATCCTCCTTTTCTAAAAAAAAATCACTATCCATCACACACATTACTAATCCAGCACCCACACGCACACAGATCCAGCACTAACGAATTACAATTCTTCTGTAACGAATTACTTAGATGGTAAAATTTGTGATTTTTTGGCTTTTCCTACTACCATGGCAAGTTAAATAAAAATTCAATATGTTTTTCTATGGACAGTTCACAATTTTATTTTCTATATACCATGACATTTTTTTTATTATGATCGCAAACATTTGTCTTTTATTTTATTAGTAATTTGGTTTGGGCCGCTTTTGTGTTTTTTTTATGTACAAGTATTATTGGTGCTCGGTCGGGGAGCTCCTACCTGGAATTTCCTATTTGCCGCTCTTTGCAGCAAGTAGTCGACCGGACCGACAGCCAGATCGACGAGCGCGTTAGGATGGGCCGGCCCGTTCAAACGTTAAAGCGAATCCTGTTTTGGGAATCATCTAGGTGGTTCCCAGCTGGTTTTTCTGGTTTTGGGAACCTTCTAGAAGGTTCCTGAACCAGTTTTTCTATTTCCCCCTTTACCCCTTTTGTTTCTTTTCTTTTACTGTTTCTTTTTCTTTTTCGTTTTAATTTTAATTTTTCTTTTTTCCTTTTTTTCGGTTTTTATGTTTCTTTTTCTTTTCTGTTTTCTGTTTCTTTTTTCTTTTTTCTTTTTTTGTTTTTCTGCTTTCAAAGTTATTTTCTTTTTTTCAAACTTTTTTTGTGTTGCTCACAATTGTTCAAAACTTCACAAAACGTTCTCATTTTTTCTAATTTTGTTCATGATTTTAAAAAATTATTCAAAACTTCACAAAATGTTCTCATTTTCAAATTTTGTTCATCCTTGCAGAAAAATTGTTCAAAACTTCACAAAATGTTCTCATTTTCAATTTTTGTTCCTGACTTGAAATAATGTTCACGCTTTCAAAAAATTGTTCAAAGTTCAAAAAATGTTGTCATCTTCAAATTTTGTTTCTCTTTTTCTTTTTTTAGTTTCAGTTTTTTTATGTTTTTTCACAATTTCACAACTTTGCAAAATTTGTTCGCAAATTAAGAAAAATGTTCGTTTTTTCAATTTTTGTTCATGAGTTTCAATAAATGTTCCTATTTCAAATTTTGTTCGCATTTTTCAAAAAATGTTTGTGTTTGAAATTTTTGTCCGTGAGTTTTGTAAAATGTTTCAATTTCAAAAATTTGTTCACATATTTCAAATTTTGTTCGGGTGTTTTAAAGAATGTTCACATATTTCATACGACCTTCACCTTTTTTTCTCAAACATAACGTCCGCGTACAAATTTTTGTTCTCTAAATTCAAAAAATGTTTGGGATTTTAAAAAGTGTTCATTTTCTCATAACTTTGTTCAAGTTTTTTAGTTTTTCTTCTAGCATTTTCAGCGAAGGCAAACAAATTTTGAATTTTTAAATTATTTGAACATATCCAATGTTTAAGGTTTCTAGGTGGGGGTGTTAGATATGTAGCAGATGATCTTTTTGCTGTTTCGTCGCGACATGGGCCGGCCCATTCGGGGGGCTGTACCTGTACGGCGCGTGCGAATCGGACGCAAAGAGCGGCGCATAGGAGGTCTCCTCCTACCTGCCCCTCTCTGCAGCAGGTTTTTTCTTGAGACAAACTCGCGAAACTTTTATTCAACCGTCACAATGTTTACAGGGACGAACAAAAAATCGCCGGGGTGGCCTAACCAGACATGGCGGCCGGTCCCCAACGTTAATGCATGCTTCGCGAGATTGTGAGCCTCAAAGTTCGAGGATCTAAATTCATGACTAAAAGAACACGAAGAGAAAAAACGAGCTCTGTCCGTTATTTCATGTACCACTGCTCCATATGCTGCTGCAGTTCCTCTTTTGATCGCCTCCACCGCTGTCAAGCAATCCGAGGCGATGAAAACTTTCTGCTCGTACAAGTCCTCGGCAAGCGCCAGCGCTTCCCTGGTAGCTAGAACTTCAAGCACCTCCGGGTCCTCTATATTGTTGAAGATAACTGCCGAGGCCCCGAAATACACACCCGATGCATCTCGGCAAACGGCTCCCACAGCCCCCCTTCCACCAGCACGCGGCACAGCCGCATCGACATTAATCTTAACATGATCTTCCGGTGGTGGCTGCCAAGCAGTTGGGCGAGCCCTTGGAGTTGCCGGTGACCTGTCAATAGGTTTCTGTATGTGTTTCAAATCTGCCAAGTAGCTAGTGACAAAACCATGAGTAGCGAATGGAGTTTTGTAAATTCCTTCATGTATTATCTTTCTCCTCGCTGCCCAAATCGCCCATAGTGTGACAATCATGGTAGTGAATTCCTCTGGAGGAAGCGATTCGCTCATCAGAAAGAGCCATCTCTTTGCTTGATCATCTCTATGCATACACATATGCTGCACCATATCCTCATTTGATAGAGCCCACACGCACCGGGCGTAGTTGCAGTTAAGAAGAGAATGGCGCCAGTTGTCATCTGCTCCGCATAACGCACATACATGCGATGATGACATGTTTCGACGATGCAGAACATCACTGATAGGAAGTGAATGACGAGCGAGCCTCCATGTGAATATTTTCAGTTTTGAAGGAACTTGCAATCCCCAAATAGATGACCATCCTTTGGATTCTCCGCTGGACATATCTCTCTGCAGCAGGTTGTCGCTCGCACGCACATGGGGTCTACACCTGGGCCGGCCCGATTGAGAACTGTAGCTCTAAAATAAAGGCCCGATCAAGAACAGTAGCACAAAAATAAAAGGGCCAAAGCGGGGCGATCCCTATTTGACGCTCGCTAGCGTCCAGGTGGTGCGCTTCCGCTGAAGCGCTCTAGCGATTACCGCGAAACAGGCCAGCCCACTTCGAGGTTAGAGCGCCAGGCAAGCCGATTTTGGGAACCTTCTAGAAGGCTCCCTGAACTGGTTTTTTTCTGGTTATCTTTCTTTTAACGGTTTTCTGGTTTTACCTCTTTTTTTTCCTTTTTCTTTTCTGTTTCTGTTTCCTTTTTTCTGATTTATTTCTTTTCTTTTTTTCTTTCCTTTCATTTATCCTTTTTCGTTTTTACTTCTATCCTTTGTTTTCAATTTTTTTTAAGTTCCAAATTTTGTTCATGATTTCAAAATTTGATCACAGGTTAAATTTGATTCATTTTTTAAATTTTTGTTCACAATTCAAAATATGTTCATTGATATCATGAAAATATTCAATGTGTATTTAAATTTTCTTTAGTGTATATCACAAAAACAAACAATGTCTAGTTAAAAATTGTTCAGCATGTATCACTCACAATGTTCGATGTATATTTAATTTTGTTCATCGTATATCACAGAAATGTTCAGTGTGTTTTAAATATTGTTCAGCGTATATCACAAAATTCTTAAATGTGTAGTTACAAAATGTTCAGCGTATATTTCAAAATGTTCAATATATATTTAAAATTTGTTTATCATACATAAAAATTCATCAAAATTTTGACATTTCATAATTTTATTTGTATTTAAATAACTGTTCACGTTTTAAAAGCTTGTTTGAGTTTTGAAACTTGTTCAAAAAAACATTATTCATTTATTTAAGCAAGATTAAGAAAGGGATCTGCCGGTGCACATAGTACTTTAACTGTGGCGATGTAATTTAAGACATACCTAGGAGCCAGTTGCAGTGGCTAGCAACACTGTTATTCAGCGTTAGGTGGAGGGTTCGACTCTATCCTTTCGGGGTATTTTTTGTGACAGTTTTCGTTACGTTCGCTCCTCTTCTGGGAATGGGCTGGCCTATTTGGGCGAACCCTGCGCGAAAGCTTCTCTGTTTGACGCTAACGAGCGTCGAACATGAGCTCTTGACCAGGAGCTCCAAAACCGGGGGCGTTGGAACGGTTAAACGGGCCGGCCGGTTGCATTGCTACTCGGTCGCTCGCCTATGCGCGTAGCGCCGGCAGTTTGACGCATCGAGCTGTAAATAGGATTTTCCGCTCGGTAGGACTAGGATCGTGCATGTCGGGATGTCGGAGTTGGGTCCGCAGATCAGTCTCTTAGTCATGCCTTTTTTTCTAGACAAATAAACCTGCACACTTTGGGCCGGCGATCACGGCGTGGGGCGCCCCTGTTGTTTTTCATTTTTTTAGTGTTTTTCCTTTGTTTTCTAATCTGTTAGCAAATTTACAAAAATGAATTTCAAAACGTGTTCATGAACTTGAAAATTGTTTGCTGAATTCAAAAATGTTCATCAATTCTAATTTTTTCCCTGAATTCAAAAAAAGTTCAAAAACTTTAAAATTGTTCTTGTATTTTATAAAAAACTTCATGAATAAGAAATATGCTCACAGATTTTAAAAAATGTTCAGGAATTTAAAATTTGTTCCTGAATATCTAAAAATATTCATATATATAAAAAATTCCAACTTTCAGAAAATTTTCACGAATTTTAAAATTGTTCCCAGATTTCTAAATAATCATGTATATGAAAATTGTTCCAAATGTTCTAAAAAATATTCACTTATTTCAAAATAAGTAACAAATTTAAAACATATTCACAAGTTTGAAAATTGATCCTAGATTTAATAAAATGTTCATGATCTCGAAAGTTGTTTCTGTATTTTAAAATTGTTGTTTCTGAATTTACCAAATGTTCTTAGAGTTTCATAAATGTTCCTGTATTTTAGAAAATATTCACTAACTCGAAAATTGTTCACAAATTTTGAAAATGTATGTTCCCACATTTAAAAAATATTCACAATTGTTTTTTTAATACGGAAAACCCGGTTCAGGGAAGATTCTTCCGAAAACCGGGTGAAGAAAAGCTCGCCAAAGCCCGAAATGGGCCGACCCATATACTGAACAGGCGCGCTCCTGGGGGCTTGGGATGGTATGCCGCTGACCGTAAGAGCAACTAACGACGGAGTACTCCTTTGGGAGCTCTGCAACGGTCAGCTGGGCTGGGCTGAAAGCGCGGCACTTAGCGCCCTCTCGGCTGCCACCACATGTCACGCTCGGAAAAAAATTATATGAGACCAGGTCTCATATAAACCCGGTGAGACCTGCCCTGATGGATGACATGTGGCATTCACAAATCACAAAGCATCTAATCTCTCCCCTCCTGATTTCAGATGGGGGATGGGGTAGATGCTTTGTGATTTGCAAATGCCACGTGTCCTCCATCAAGATGGGTCTCACCTGCTAACCCGTGAGACCTGGTCTCATAAATTTTTTTTCCGTCACGCTCTGGGGCACTCACTCTTGGTTTTCTTCTTTTTATGTTTTTGCACGCGTTTTCTTCTTTTACGGTGGATTTTTCTTTTTTCGGCTTTTCACTGGTTTGACTTAACTTTTGGACAAAAAAACTCATTTTTTTCCTTTTGTGCAAAAAACCCATTTTTTTTCTTTCACTTAGGCATGGCCGTGCCGCTCGGAAACGGGGAAAACACGTTTTTTTTGTTCTGCGAGAGACACGACCTTGCTTCTCAGAAACGAAAAACCATGTTTTCTTTTTTTTTCCATCCGCAAGAGGTATAGTTTTGCTTATGGAGACGTACGGATTTGCTTCCGCAAGAGACACAGTAGTTCCTTTCTGAAACAACAAAAATATGTTTTTTTCCTTTGGCGAGAGGCACGGTTTTGCTTCCGCAAGAGACACGGATTTGCTTCCGTGAGAGGACAGCCGTGCCTCTCGGAAACTAAAAAACACATTTTCATTTTTTCCCCATGAGTGGCACTGATTTACTCGTGCAGACAAGGATTTAGTTCTCATGGAGGCACGGATTTGATCCCGTGATAGGCACGGTGGTGCCTCTCGAAAACGAAAAAACATTTTCTTTTATTTTCCTTCTTCAAAAGGCACGGGTTTACTTCTCATGGAGGTATGGGTTTGCTTCTGCTAGAGGCACACTCGTGCCTATTTTGGATAGGAAAAAACGTGCTCCCTGTTTGTTTTCTTGTCTGCCTTTTTTTTGTGAAAAAATCATCAAAACTTATCAACATGGGATCTACTCCTGAATATTTTAACACGAGGGATCCAATGGTGAAAACGGTTTGAGATTTGGAATCACGGTTTAAGAGAGAAAATATTTTGAATAATCGAATTTCCAAAAAAAAAAGGAAAAAATGCATCACTTGACGCAACATGAGAAGGTGGGAGTGAGCTTTGCAAAGAGTGCTCCTTAATTAGTGATTTCGCCCGACCGGGGGCTTCTATCTACCCCTGTATGCGGCAGGTTGTCGCCAGCACGCAAGGGGGATAGGATGGTCGGCCCATCAAGCGAGCCTCAGGCTACGATCGCGTACTACTTGAAAAAGACATCCTATTGACGACGCCCTACTACCAAACGAAGTGGCGAGTTTTAATGTTTCTAATAAGGAAAATTATTACGAACCAATCACCCAGTGAAGATCCTGATATTTTTTGAAAATTTGAAACGCAAATTAAGAAAAATTACTGAATGTTTTGCGAAATGCAAATACTATTTTTCAGAAAAATAAACAATTTCCAAAATCATGAACAATTTGGTGAATTTCGAAAACAAAATTTGCGTGCATTTTTAAAAACTCTTGAACAAAAATTGAAAAAGACATTTGTTTTGAAAATTTTGAAACTGCCAAAAAGTGGAAATGTGAACATTTTTTGAAATTTGTGAACTTTTTTAAAACAGGAACAATTTTTTAATTTCCAAACATTTTCTGAAAAGTTTAGAATTTTTTGAAAAAACATTGCGATTTTTTTACTTAAAACAGGAATAAAATTTGAAAAATACGAACACTGTTGTGAAATTCCAGAACCAAATTTCGAAACGCGAACATCTTTTTAAACTGCCAATCAAAATTTGAAAACAACAATATTTTTAAAATGTTTCATACAACTTCTGAAAATTCTGAAAAAATGGAAACATGGACATTTTTGGAAATTTGTGAACATTTTATAAAAAGGGATTTTTTTGAAATTCTGAACATTTTCTGAGATGTTGTCAAAATTTTGAAAAAAACATTCCGAATAATTATTGAAAAACAGGAACAAATTTTGGAACACAATTTTTTTTGAAATTTGGGAACAATTTCTGCAAACGGAACATTTCTTGAGAAGTTGTTAAAAATTTGAACCAAAACACCCCAAACAATTTTGAAAATGACAAATATTTTTGAAAACACGAACATCCTCTGAAATTTTCCAAAGAATTTTCGAATACGTGAACATTTGTTTATTAAAAAAAGGAAAACTGGTACAAAAAACAAAAGCCAGTTCAGGGAACCTTCTACATGGTTCCACAAACGGGATGCAGTTGCACGTGCGTTGTCTACACAAAATTGGGCTCGCCCATCGCATTGCTCGGTCGCTCGCTTGTGCGAAGCGCCGGCAGTTTGACGCAAAGCGCGTCAAATAGGAAATCATGCGTTGACCTGTGCTGGAATTAGGATCTGTTAATAAACTGAAATTGATGGATTAAGCTTGAACAGCTCTACACCGCCGACCTTTGTGCTTTCTGGGTGGTTTAAGGGATTAGGCATGCGGGAACGCCGCTGATCGCCGGACTCTTTGCCCTGCCAGGCGCCAGCCAACCAGAGCTCAAAGCGCCTCCCCAAACTGAGCTCGTCGTCCCCAAGCACAACACCGTGCGACTGCTCCTCCCTCGATCTTCAATGAACACCAAACCCGCAACACAACACCGACAGTAGCGACCAGATCCACCTCATAGGCTTGTAGTCATCCTCCCGGACTAGCAGCTGCCTCCTCTAACCTGCACATCCATCTGGCCGGATTCTTCCCCTAGCAGTATGCAGCCATCTCTCCTCTTTTCTGCACTTTATTGATTTTAGAGAAAAGGCATCAACCGATCCCGAGATGGGGCTCAAGCCCAGCCCAACTTTGAATTAACAAAGCCATCAACTGGCCATGATTACAAGCAACACCCTTAGGCAAAGAGAAGAAATACATGGCAAAAGGTACAAAAACGGTGGACAACACTAAACTAAGACTCACACACTACGACAACTGAAGATAAGCAATGAAGGATGAAGCCATAGACGCCGAGGTCCTCAACCGAGAATGTAGCAGCAGGAGCAGATCACACATGCTCAAAGGAGAGAGGGATCGGCACCAGCGGGGCATGCCATCGCCATGCACCTACGAACCCTGGCACGGTACATCCAACACCCATCTTCGAAGGAGCCCACAACCTCCTCACCTGGATCGAAGGCGCCGCACCGTCGCAAGTTGGGATAGATGACAACGGAGATGGCCACATAGAGAGGGTCAGCATATCCCTCATGAGACACCACTGCACACATCCAACACCGAAAGAGGGGAAGCCTCATAGCAGGACGAAGAGGGCCACACCGCCGCCGCCACCAACCACCCACAAGCACCCACCAACCACAAGGCTCCCAAGGCGGTGCCTTCAAGAAGGGAACGATGCTGGAATCACCACCACCGCCCAACAGAGTTAGGGCTTTCGCCTGGGAGACCTAGGGGAAGGGGAAGTGGTGGGAACAGTTCGTACCGACACCTCTAAGGAGGGGAACGGCGCCCTCGGGCATCGCCGTCGATGCAGCCGACCATGGCCGACCAGGGATTTCACCCGGACTGCCCCAAAGCCACCAACTCCACCCCCTGTCCAGGATTCGGCGGTCGAAGTAGGTACAGCCCAGCCAGAGGGACCCACACGCGAAAACAAGGGAGAGGGAAAGCGCCAGATCTCGCGCCTCCAGCCGCCGAAGCAGCCAGCGGCCACCCTCGTCCTCCACCAAGATCCCGCCGCCCACATGACAAGGGACCCCGGATTCGCCATCCACACTGTCGATCGCCACAGATCCAGTGATGCCTCACTATAGGAGTCGCCGCTTCGGTTCCAGGACTCCCCACGTGAGGGCAAGGCAGCCAAAGGCCCCGCCGCCATCATCCTTGTCAGCGCCCGGGCTTGCTCGACGGCTGCCTCAGGTGGCGGCGAGGAAGGTTGGGGGAAGGAGGCGTCTGGTGGCGGCCTAGGGTTGTCGCCCCCGAGTCACCCAAGCGGGGTGATGCGGGGGTGGGTGGGTAGAGAAATTTGCTCCTGCACTTTATTGTTATTTTGCTGTTTGCCGCTAATGGTGGAAAGACATATGGTGGATTGTTGCGGGTTGTTGTCATTTCTTATGCTTGATTGCTGCTGGCTATCGTCATTGCTTATGATGGAAATCCATTTCGAGGTTGGTGATTATTTTGGATAATTACAAACTCTGTGAGTGCTTAGTACTAGTAATTATTAGTGCGTATGATTAGTCATTGTCTTGGTTGAAGAATTGTAGAGTTAGAACATCTCTTCCATGTTTAACTTGTTTTGGGAATATCACAATATTTATTTATATAATTATTAATGTGATTTGATTGGTTCTTATTTTTGTTGGTTTAAGATCTTTTTGATGTTGAAGGATTATGCAGGGCCATGTACAATGTTTTGAGAATAGCTTTATGTTGCTTAGTTGTTGTTCAATAACTTTCTATATGCTTCATGTGTTCTTTAAATAAAATAGAATAGATGAAGAAGGTGACCTGGGATGCATATCACATGAAGATCTTTTGTGAAATATGCAAAGATGATACGACTATTGGCAATAGTTCCGTCGTGTGCTTGAGTGGTGAAGGTTGCAGGAACCTTGAGCTCAGATTCTACGATAGAGATGGTAACATGTATGGGATGTGTGAAAGTGATGTAACTGAAATCTTCATCCGGCCTTGGGTGGGATCCTGAAAGAGGATTCATTGGGGCCGATGATGGTTGGCAAATCACATTGTAGTAATTTCAAATAAAAATTATAATTAATTTCATAAGTTCTTCGTCATTATATATCCTTCTTGTGTGCAAACTGACTATTGGTTTTTATTGTTCTTTTTATAGAAACCCAGAGTATGTGAAGTTCAAATGCGTGCCACTAGCAAACATGCCTTTTGTTGCACCGTATATTTGGGAAACAAAAGTTACTACATTCCACATGAGAAATACAAGACTCACTCATGTCCGAGCAACAAATGTTAGTTCCCTGTAAAAAGAAGGATTATGCCTGACCATTTCAACACATTATAAAGAAATTGTATTACAGTTGTAATTGACAGTTTGAATCTTCGAGAAGCTAGTATGTCGGAGCGACAATTCACTTTGGCCAATAACCATCCGGTGCCGACATACGAGAAACTCGATCGGTACTCATGGATACCGAATTGGAATTGAAATTCCCTATGGTAACAGTGCATGCCCTAGAGTGTATTGAGTCACTTTTGGACCATGCGGCCATCATTCTTGATTCTAACTATACTAGCGCTCCCACTATTCGCGGCCCATTCAAATTTGAATTGGGATGGTTACATCGGGATGGCTTTGCGGATATAGTTAAGAATGTATGGGAGAGGCCTGCTGTTGACCGCGTATCAATTCAAAGATGGAACTTCAAAATTCAAGCCATGAGGCGGTTCCTAATTGGATGGGCCAAACACACAAGTGGTATATATATAAAAGAAAAGCAACACCTTTCCACTATTATAGATGTCAACAGGAGATTGATATGAAAAATCAATCCAATGAGCATATTGCACGTCTATTGAGAGAAGAGGAAATCAAGTGGTATCGAAGACCAGGTGCCCAATTCATTTTGGAGGGAGACAACAATACACGATATTTCCAAATGGTCGCCAATGGGCGGCATAGGAAGAAGTGTATTTTTAGCCTCCAATAGGATGAGGGATAGATTGAGGGCCAGGCAGAGCTCAAGCATTCTATAACCAAATACTACAAGTGTCTGTTTGGGGATCTAGAGGAAGGGAACTTCACTGTAGATGAGACCCGAACAGATGACATTCCACAAGTCACGGCAGAAGAGAATGATATCCTGACGGCAGCTTTCTGTGAAGAGGAGGTGCGAGCTATGGTGTTACAAATGGAAGATAACAAAGCTCCAGGCCCTGATGGTTTCCCCACGGAGTTCTATCAGAACTTCTTGGATGTCATCAAGACTGAGCTAATGGAGTTGTTCAAAAAAAAATTCATGCCGTCCAACTAGTCCTATCCAGGCTTAATTTTGGCGAGATTGTTTTATTGCTAAAGACTAAGGAGGCCAAACGGATTCAACAGTTCAGACCGATCTGCCTCCTTAATATCAACTTCAATATTTTCACCATAGTGGCGACTAATAGGCTCAACACGATTGCTGATCATGTTGTTCAACCATCGCAAACTGCTTTCATGCAAGGACGAAATATACTCAATGGAGTAGTAATCCTTCACGAGACCGTTCACGAGATGCACTGGAAGAACATGAGTGGAGTAGTATTTAAAATCGACTTTGAAAAGGCATATGACAAAGTCAAATGGTCATTTCTCCAACAAACCCTAAAAATGAAAGGTTTCCCAATAGATGGTGCAGGTGGGTCCAAAATTTTGTTACTGGAGGTAGTGTGGCTATCAAAGTCAATGATGATGTAGGTCATTACTTCTAGACGAAAAAGGGATTACGACAGGGTGACCCAGTGTAAGGGCATATTTATCCCTAGGTGGTTTTGGTGACTGATGACAATGCATTTGCGGACTAATCATGTGCATTGAGCATTTTAGAGATCTCATGTCTAGGCACAAGACGGTTCGGTGCCCCTCGGAGCCTATCAAAGATGGTGGTTTTCTATGTTTCTTTTTGGTGGATTTGAGTCGTAGGAAAGCCGTACTATTGAGAGGGGGTCCGCTTCGAAAAGGTTGGGGTGGAATCAACACGTACACATCTGTTCATTTGCACCACCTTTCCTTCGCTTCTTTGGAGCACCGGTCGTTTACCCTTGTCTATGCGAAGATGAAGGCCTCCAAAGTGCTATAGTTTCTGTGGCGTGCGGTAGTACTGCTCAAGGAAGCAGTAGTACCGCAGCTGCCAACGGTAGTACCGCCAAGGTAAGCGGTAGTACCGCTCCTTCCAAGCGGTAGTACCGTGGCCTCTAGCCCAGAACATTGGCATGCACAGAAGTAGGAGCGGAAGTAATTTTTTACTTTCAGGCCCTACGTGGCAGTACCGCTCCCTGGGAACGGTAGTACCGTGCCAGATTTTTGCACAGACTAGAACTCAGCAGAAGTGGCCACGGATGTAATTTTATTAGTCTGTGCCTTCCCAACCCAGTTGAACCCTGCCTTGCAGTAGTACCGCAAGGGCGCGCGGTAGTACCGCTCCGACGGTTCTACCGCTCGCTGCTATACGCAACATGGCCTCGTGTGGTCTCTGCCGCGCGAGCGATAGTACCGCACGGTCTAGCGGTAGTACCGCGAGTCTGTGCGGTAGTACCCACATGTCCTGGGCTGAATAAGTGGGTAACAGTTGGATCTTTCCCCCACTATATAAAGGGGGTCTTCTTCCCCAAGTTGACCACCTCTTCCCTCCCCAAGCTCCATTGTTGCTCAAAGCTCCATTTTTGCCCGATCTCTCTCCCTAGCCAATCGAACTTGTTGATTTTCTAGGGATTGGTTGAGAAGGCCCCGATCTACACTTCCACCAAGAGAAATTTGATTCCCCCCACTAATGCCTTGCGGATCTTGTTACTCTTGGGTGTTTGAGCACCCTAAATGGTTGAGGTCACCATGGAGCCATATTCCATTGTGGTGAAGCTTCGTGGTGTCGTTGGGAGCCTCCAATTAAGTTGTGGAGATAGCCCCAACCTTGTTTGTAAAGGTTTTGTCGCCGCTTTCAAGGGCATCAATAGTGGAATCACGGCATCTCGCTTTGTGTGAGGGCGTGAGGAGAATATGGTGGCCCTAGTGGCTTCTTGGGGAGCATTGTGCCTCCACACCGCTCCAACAGAGACGTACTTCCTCTCAAAGGGAAGGAACTTCGGTAACACATCCTCGTCTCCACCGACTCCACTCTTGGTTATCTCTCACCTTTACTTGTGCAAGCCTATATTGTATTGCATCCTTTGCTTGCTTGTGTGCTTGTTGCTGTTGTATCATATAGGTTGTTCACCTAGTTGCACATCTAGACAACCTACTTTTATGCAAAGTTTAATTTGGTCAAGAAAAGCTAAAAATTGTTAGTTGCCTATTCAACCCCCGCTCTAGTCAACCATATTGATCCTTTCAATTGGTATCAGATCCTCATATCTTTTAGGACTTTGCCGTCCGAAGAGTATGGTTGACACCATAGACGAGGTGGAGGATCACCATGGTGCAAATCCCACTTTGTCCGTGGCCGATGCGGGATCTGTTGGAAATATGCCCTAGAGGCAATAATAAAAGCATTATTATTATATTTCCTTGTTCATGATAATTGTCTTTTATTCATGCTATAATTGTATTATCCGGAAATCGTAATACACGTGTGAATACATAGACCATAACATGTTCCTAGTGAGCCTCTAGTTGACTAGCTCGTTGGTCAACAGATAGTCATGGTTTCCTGACTATGGACATTAGATGTCATTGACAACGGGATCACATCATTAGGAGAATGATGTGATGGACAAGACCCAATCCTAAGCATAGCACAAGATCGTGTAGTTCGTTTTGCTAGAGCTTTTTCAATGTCAAGTATCTCTTCCTTAGACCATGAGATCGTGTAACTCCCGGATACCGTAGGAGTGCTTTGGGTGTACCAAACGTCACAACGTAACTGGGTGACTATAAAGGTGCACTACAGGTATCTCCGAAAGTGTCTGTTGGGTTGACACGGATCAAGACTAGGATTTGTCACTCCGTATGACGGAGAGGTATCTCTGGGCCCACTCGGTAATGCATCATCATAATGAGCTCAAAGTGACCAAGTGTTTGGTCACGGGATCATGCATTATGGTACGAGTAAAGTGACTTGCCGGTAACGAGACTGAACGAGGTATTGGGATACCGACGATCGAGTCTCGGGCTTGTAACGTACCGAATGACAAAGGGAATAGTATACGGGGTTGCTTGAATCCTCAACATCGTGGTTCATCCGATGACATCATCGAGGAGCATGTGGGAGCCAACATGGGTATCCAGATCCCGCTGTTGGTTATTGACCTGAGAGCCGTCTCGGTCATGTCTGCATGTCTCCCGAACCCGTAGGGTCTACACACTTAAGGTTCGGTGACGCTAGGGTTATTAGGAAGACTTGTATGTGATTACCGAATGTTGTTCGGAGTCCCGGATGAGATCCCGGACGTCACGAGGAGTTCCGGAATGGTCCGGAGGTAAAGATTTATATATGGGAAGCTGTCATATGGACACCGGAAGGTTTCGGGGGCATATCGGTATTGTACTGGGGCCACCGGAAGGGTTCCAGGGGTCCACCGGGAGAGGCCACCCCTCCCGGGGGGCCACATGGGCTGCGTGGGGCAGGAGCCAGCCCCTGGAGGGCTGGGCGCACCCCCTTGGGCCCATGCGCCTAGGGTTGGGGGGGAACCCTAGAGGGGGCGCCCCCTTGCTTGGGGGGCAAGTCCCCCCTCCCTGGCCGCCGCCCCCCCTCTAGATCCCATCTAGAGGGGCCGGCCCCCCTTGCCCCTTCCCCTATAAATAGAGGGGTGAGGGGAGGGCTGAACACCCAAGCCAAGGCGCAGCCCCTCCCCTCCCCAACACCTCTCCTCCTCCGTACGTGCTTGGCGAAGCCCTGTCGGAGTACTGCTACACCAACAACACCACGCCGTCGTGCTGCCGTTGGAGCTGTCTTCCTCAACCTCTGCTTCCTCCTTGCTGGATCAAGACGGAGGAGACATCGCCCGTACCATACATGTGTTGAATGCGGAGGTGCTGTCCGTTCAGCACTTGGTCATCGGTGATCTGAATCACGGCGAGTACGACTCCATCATCACCATCCCCTTGAACGCTTCCGCACTCGATCTACAAGTGGTATGTAGATGCAAACTCACTCCCTTGACTCGTTGCTTAGATGAACTCATAGATGGATCTTGGTGAAACTGTAGGAAAAATTTTAATTTTCTGCAACATTCCCCAACAGTGGCATCGTGAGCCAGGTTTATGCGTAGTTCTCTATTGCACGAGTAGAACACAATTTTGTTGTGGGCGTAGATCTTGTCAACTTGCTTGCCGCTACTAGTCTAATCTTGCTTCAGCGGTATTGTGGGATGAAGCGGCCCAGACCAACCTTACACGTACGCTTACGTGAGACCGGTTCCACCGACTAACATGCACTAGTTGCATAAGGTGGCTGGCGGGTGTCTGTCTCTCCCACTTTAGTTGAAGCGGATTCGATGAAAAGGGTCCTTATAAAGGGTAAATAGAAGTTGACAAAATCACGTTGTGGTTATTCGTAGGTAAGAAAACGTTCTTGCTAGAACCCAATTGCAGCCACGTAAAAGATGCAACAACAATTAGAGGACGTCTAACTTGTTTTTGCAGCAATTGTCATGTGATGTGATATGGCCAGAAGTTGTGATGAATGATGAATGATATATTGTGATGTATGAGATCATGTTCTTGTAATAGGAATCACGACTTGCATGTCGATGAGTATGACAACCGACAGGAGCCATAGGAGTTGTCTTTATTTTTGTATGACCTGCGTGTCATTGAAGAACGCCATGTAAATTACTTTACTTTGTTGCTAAACACGTTAGCCATAGAAGTAGAAGTAGTCGTTGGCATGACAACTTCATGAAGACACGATGATGGAGATCATGATGATGGAGATCATGGTGTCATGCCGGTGATGAAGATGATCATGGAGCCCCGAAGATGGAGATCGAAGGAGCTATATGATATTGGCCATATCATGTCAGTATTATATAATTGCATGTGATGTTTATTATGTTTATGCATCTTGTTTACTTAGAACGACGGTAGTAAATAAGATGATCCCTTACAAAAATTTCAAGAAGTGTTCTCCCCTAACTGTGCGCCGTTGCTAAAGTTCGTCGTTTCGAAGCACCACATGATGATCGGGTGTGATAGATCCTTACGTTCACATACAACGGGTGTAAGACAGTTTTACACATGCAAAACACTTAGGGTTAACTTGACGAGCCTAGCATGTACAGACATGGCCTCGGAACACGGGGACCGAAAGGTCGAACACGAGTCGTATGGAAGATACGATCAACATGAGAATGTTCACCGACGATGACTAGTCCGTCTCACGTGATGATCGGACACGGCCTAGTCAACTCGGATTGTGTAACACTTAGATGACTAGAGGGATGTCTAATCTGAGTGGGAGTTCATTAAAATAATTTGATTAGATGAACTTAATTATCATGAACTTAGTCTAAAACTTTTTGCATAATATGTCTTGTAGATCAAATGGCCAACGCTCATGTCAACATGAACTTCAACGCGTTCCTAGAGAAAACCAAGCTGAAAGATGATGGCAGCAACTATACGGACTGGGTCCGGAACCTGAGGATCATCCTCATAGCTGCCAGGAAACAATATGTCCTAGAAGGACCGCTAGGTGACGCTCCCGTCCCAGAGAACCAAGACATTATGAATGCTTGGCAGTCTCGTGCTGATGATTACTCCCTCGTTCAGTGCGGCATGCTTTACAGCTTAGAACCGGGGCTCCAAAAGCGTTTTGAGCAACACGGAGCATATGAGATGTTCGAGGAGCTGAAACTAGTTTTCCAAGCTCATGCCCGGGTCGAGAGATATGAAGTCTCCGACAAGTTCTATAGTTGTAAGATGGAGGAAAATAGTTCTGTCAGTGAGCACATACTCAAAATGTCTGGGTTGCACAACCGCCTGTCCCAGCTGGACATTAACCTCCCGGATGAGGCGGTCATTGACAGAATCCTTCAGTCGCTCCCACCAAGCTACAAGAGCTTTGTGATGAACTACAATATGCAGGGGATGGTGAAGACCATTCCTGAAGTATTCTCAATGCTGAAGTCAGCAGAGGTTGAAATCAAGAAAGAACATCAAGTGTTGATGGTCAATAAGACCACTAAGTTCAAGAAGGGCAAGGGTAAGAAGAACTTCAAGAAGGACGGCAAAGATGTTGCCGCGCCCGGTAAGCCAGTTGCCGGGAAGAAGTCAAAGAATGGACCCAAGCCTGAGACTGAGTGCTTTTATTGCAAGGGGAAGGGTCACTGGAAGCGGAACTGCCCCAAATACTTAGCGGATAAGAAGGCCGGCAACACCAAAGGTATATTTGATATACATGTAATTGATGTGTACCTTACCAGTACTCGTAGTAACTCCTGGGTATTTGATACCGGTGCCGTTGCTCATATTTGTAACTCACAGCAGGAGCTGCGGAATAAGCGGAGACTGGCGAAGGACGAGGTGACGATGCGCGTCGGGAATGGTTCCAGAGTCGATGTGATCGCCGTCGGCACGCTACCTCTACATTTACCTACGGGATTAGTTTTGAACCTTAATAATTGTTATTTGGTGCCAAGTTTGAGCATGAACATTGTATCTGGATCTCGTTTGATACGAGATGGCTACTCATTTAAATCCGAGAATAATGGTTGTTCTATTTATATGAGAGATATGTTTTATGGTCATGCCCCGATGGTCAATGGTTTATTCTTAATGAATCTCGAACGTAGTGTTACACATATTCATAGCGTGAATACCAAAAGATGTAAAGTTGATAACGATAGTCCCACATACTTGTGGCACTGCCGCCTTGGTCACATTGGTGTCAAGCGCATGAAGAAGCTCCATGCTGATGGACTTTTAGAGTCTCTCGATTATGAATCATTTGACACATGCGAACCATGCCTCATGGGCAAAATGACCAAGACTCCGTTCTCCGGAACAATGGAGCGAGCAACCAACTTGTTGGAAATCATACATACCGATGTGTGCGGTCCAATGAGTGTTGAGGCTCGCGGAGGATATCGTTATGTTCTCACTCTCACAGATGACTTGAGTAGATATGGGTATGTCTACTTGATGAAACACAAGTCTGAGACCTTTGAAAAGTTCAAGGAATTTCAGAATGAAGTAGAGAATCAACGTGACCGAAAGATAAAATTCTTGCGATCGGATCGTGGAGGAGAATATTTAAGTCACGAATTTGGTACACACTTAAGAAAATGTGGAATCGTTTCACAACTCACGCCGCCTGGAACACCTCAGCGAAACGGTGTGTCCGAACGTCGTAATCGCACTCTATTAGATATGGTGCGATCTATGATGTCTCTTACCGATTTACCGCTATCATTTTGGGGATACGCTCTAGAGACAGCTACATTCACTTTAAATAGGGCACCGTCTAAATCCGTTGAGACGACACCGTATGAATTATGGTTTGGGAAGAAACCTAAGCTGTCGTTTCTAAAAGTTTGGGGATGCGATGCTTATGTCAAGAAACTTCAACCTGAAAAGCTCGAACCCAAGTCGGAAAAATGCGTCTTCATAGGATACCCTAAAGAAACCATTGGGTATACCTTCTACTTAAGATCTGAGGGCAAGATCTTTGTTGCCAAGAACGGATCCTTTCTGGAAAAAGAGTTTCTCTCGAAAGAAGTAAGTGGGAGGAAAGTAGAACTCGATGAAGTACTACCTCTTGAACGGGAAAGTAGTGCAGCTCAGGAAAATGTTCCTGTGATGCCTACACCAACTGAAGAGGAAAATAATGATGATCAAGGTACTTCGGATCAAGTTGCTACTGAACTTCGTAGGTCCACAAGGACACATTCCGCACCAGAGTGGTACGGCAACCCTGTCCTGGAAATCATGTTGTTAGACAACGGTGAACCTTCGAACTATGAAGAAGCGATGGCGGGCCCAGATTCCAACAAATGGCTAGAAGCCATGAAATCCGAGATAGAATCCATGTATGAAAACAAAGTATGGACTTTGACTGACTTGCCCGATGATCGGCGAGCGATAGAAAACAAATGGATCTTTAAGAAGAAGACGGACGCGGATGGTAATGTCACCATCTATAAAGCTCGACTTGTCGCTAAGGGTTATCGGCAAGTTCAAGGGATTGACTACGATGAGACTTTCTCTCCCGTAGCGAAGCTTAAGTCCGTCCGAATCATGTTAGCAATTGCCGCATACTATGATTATGAGATATGGCAGATGGACGTCAAAACGGCATTCCTTAACGGGCATCTTAAGGAAGAACTGTATATGATGCAGCCGGAGGGTTTTGTCGATCCTAAGAATGCTAACAAAGTATGCAAGCTCCAGCGATCCATTTATGGGCTGGTGCAAGCATCTCGGAGTTGGAACATTCGCTTTGATGAAATGATCAAAGCGTTTGGGTTTATGCAGACTTATGGAGAAGCCTGCGTTTACAAGAAAGTGAGTGGGAGCTCTGTAGCATTTCTCATATTATATGTAGATGACATACTTTTGATGGGAAATGATATAGAATTCTTGGACAACATTAAGGCCTACTTGAATAAGTGTTTTTCAATGAAGGACCTTGGAGAAGCTGCTTATATATTAGGCATCAAGATCTATAGAGATAGATCGAGACGCCTCATAGGTCTTTCACAAAGCACATACCTTGATAAGATTTTGAAGAAGTTCAAAATGGATCAGTCCAAGAAGGGGTTCTTGCCTGTATTGCAAGGTGTGAGATTGAGCTCGGCTCAATGCCCGACCACGGCAAAAGATAAAGAAGAGATGAGCGTCATCCCCTATGCCTCAGCCATAGGATCTATTATGTATGCCATGCTGTGTACCAGACCTGATGTAAACCTTGCCGTAAGTTTGGTAGGAAGGTACCAAAGTAATCCCGGCAAGGAACACTGGACAGCGGTCAAGAATATCCTAAAGTAACTGAAAAGGACGAAGGACATGTTTCTCGTTTATGGAGGTGACGAAGAGCTCGTCGTAAAGGGTTACGTCAACGCTAGCTTCGACACAGATCTGGATGACTCTAAGTCACAAACCGGATATGTGTATATGTTGAATGGTGGAGCAGTAAGCTGGTGCAGCTGCAAGCAGAGCGTCGTGGCGGGATCTACATGTGAAGCGGAGTACATGGCAGCCTCGGAGGCAGTGCATGAAGCAATTTGGGTGAAGGAGTTCATCACCGACCTAGGAGTCATACCCAATGTGTCGGGGCCGATCAAACTCTTCTATGACAACACTGGAGCTATTGCCCTTGCCAAGGAGCCCAGGTTTCACAAGAAGACCAGGCACATCAAGCGTCGTTTCAACTCCATCCGTGAAAATGTTCAAGATGGAGACATAGATATTTGCAAAGTACATACGGATCTGAATGTCGCAGATCCATTGACTAAACCTCTCTCGCGAGCAAAACATGATCAACACCAAACTCTATGGGTGTTCGATTCATCACAATGTAACTAGATTATTGACTCTAGTGCAAGTGGGAGACTGTTGGAAATATGCCCTAGAGGCAATAATAAAAGCATTATTATTATATTTCCTTGTTCATGATAATTGTCTTTTATTCATGCTATAATTGTATTATCCGGAAATCGTAATACACGTGTGAATACATAGACCATAACATGTCCCTAGTGAGCCTCTAGTTGACTAGCTCGTTGGTCAACAGATAGTCATGGTTTCCTGACTATGGACATTAGATGTCATTGACAACGGGATCACATCATTAGGAGAATGATGTGATGGACAAGACCCAATCCTAAGCATAGCACAAGATCGTGTAGTTCGTTTTGCTAGAGCTTTTTCAATGTTAAGTATCTCTTCCTTAGACCATGAGATCGTGTAACTCCCGAATACCGTAGGAGTGCTTTGGGTGTACCAAATGTCACAACGTAACTGGGTGACTATAAAGGTGCACTACAGGTATCTCTGAAAGTGTCTGTTGGGTTGACACGGATCAAGACTGGGATTTGTCACTCCGTATGACGGAGAGGTATCTCTGGGCCCACTCGGTAATGCATCATCATAATGAGCTCAAAGTGACCAAGTGTTTGGTCACAGGATCATGCATTACGGTACGAGTAAAGTGACTTGCCGGTAACGAGACTGAACGAGGTATTGGGATACCGACGATCGAGTCTCGGGCTTGTAACATACCGAATGACAAAGGGAATAGTATACGGGGTTGCTTGAATCCTCGACATCGTGGTTCATCCGATGACATCATCGAGGAGCATGTGAGAGCCAACATGGGTATCCAGATCCCGCTGTTGGTTATTGACCTGAGAGCCGTCTCGGTCATGTCTGCATGTCTCCCGAACCCGTAGGGTCTACACACTTAAGGTTGGGTGACGCTAGGGTTATTAGGAAGACTTGTATGTGATTACCAAATGTTGTTCGGAGTCCCGGATGAGATCCCGGACGTCACGAGGAGTTCCGGAATGGTCCGGAGGTAAAGATTTATATATGGGAAGCTGTCATATGGACACCGGAAGGTTTCGGGGGCATATCGGTATTGTACCGGGGCCACCGGAAGGGTTCCGGGGGTCCACCGGGAGAGGCCACCCCTCTTGGGGGGCCACATGGGCTGCGTGGGGCAGGAGCCAGCCCCTGGAGGGCTGGGTGCGCCCCCCCTTGGGCCCATGCGCCTAGGGTTGGGGGGGACCCTAGAGGGGGCGCCCCCCTTGCTTGGGGGGCAAGTCCCCCCTCCCTGGCCGCCGCCCCCCCTCTAGATCCCATCTAGAGGGGCCGGCCCCCCTTGCCCCTTCCCCTATAAATAGAGAGGTGAGGGGAGGGCTGAACACCCAAGCCAAGGCGCAGCTCCTCCCCTCCCCAACACCTCTCCTCCTTCGTACGTGCTTGGCGAAGCCCTGTCGGAGTACTGCTACACCAACAACACCACGCCGTCGTGCTGCCGTTGGAGCTGTCTTCCTGAACCTCTCCTTCCTCCTTGCTGGATCAAGATGGAGGAGACGTCGCCCATACCGTACATGTGTTGAACGCGGAGGTGCTGTCCGTTCAGCACTTGGTCATCGGTGATCTGAATCACGGCGAGTACGACTCCATCATCACCATCCCCTTGAACGCTTCCGCACTCGATCTACAAGTGGTATGTAGATGAAAACTCACTCCCTTGACTCGTTGCTTAGATGAACTCATAGATGGATCTTGGTGAAACCGTAGGAAAAATTTTAATTTTCTGCAACGTTCCCCAATAGGATCCTCGGTCTCTTGTGAGGAGTTCAATGTGGCTATGGACACATTGAAAACCTCCATGACGGTCGAGGTTAAAGGCATGTTTAAGGAGTTTGTTGATGGGCTTAAATTATCCACAAAACCATTGGAAGTGGTTGATCCCGCTAACAAGGTGACGGATGCTAACTCCAAAAAGGGGAAAGCTAGTAGTGAGCATGCTCCTATGCCTAGTGGTAGAAGTGGGAGTGGCATATTTGCCCATGTTGAACCTCCACTCACCTATGGAGGACCGGTTCCCTCCACTCATATGAATCATGTTGGTCCTCCTCCTAAGCTTGTGAAAAATGAGGATTTTGCTTCTTGGGTGTATCGCTTTAAACATCATTTAAATCATAGTTCTACTAATCTTTGGAGAATTATTGAGCAAGGTTTCTACCCGCACGACCCAAGCAACTTCACTCCTAGAGAAGCCGCGAACCATCAATTAAACGAGTCCGCTCTTTTCATTCTCCAAGAAGCAATTCCTCCCAAGATATTGCACACCTCCGACCTTTCACCGTGGCCAAGGAAGCGTGGCAACATGTTGTTTCCATTTACAAGGGAAGTGCTAGCATTCAATGCTCCAACTTTGAAGTGGTACAATATGAAGCCGATGAGTTTGCTATGAATGAAGATGAAGAACCTCGTGAGCTTTACCGGAGATTAACCACTCTCGCTGTCTCACTTCGAGATCATGGGAGCAAGGATACGGATGACAATTGGATCAAGCATAAGTTTCTCAATGGACATGATGCCCTACCACAAGGATGTCATCCATCACCCGTCAAAGGCCGGACTATCACGCCTTGTCCTCAAGTGAAGTGTTGGATGAGTTATCTTGGACAAGACCGACGATAATGCGGTGTTGCATTCTCAACAATCAAAGAAGACCAACCTTGCTTTAAAGGCCAAGGCTAGTGTGGAATAAGAGAGTGAAGAGGAAGAAGAGGAATGTTGCCCCGAAGATACCAAGTATGCTTATCATGAGCACATGGCTCTCGCATCACAGAAATTTTGGAGAAAGAAGAACACAAGGCCCAACTTAAACAAGAACAACTCAAGTGGCACCAAGAGCAAGCAACGTGTGAGAACATGCTATAATTGTGGCAATGTGAGCCACTTTGTTGTGGAATGCCTGTACGAGAAGAGGGAAGACAATGGAGGCAAGCTTATCCGAAAAGACAAGGCCAAGTCCTTCCCCAACAAAAACAACTTCACCAAGAAGACTCCTCTCAAGGGGTTGGTGGCACAAGAAGAGTACAATGAGGATGATGATGATGAAGACGGTGAGACGGTTGCCATGGCCTTTGTTTGTTGCAACAACTCCACGGGTGTCCCTCTTCGACTCACCCAACGAGAACATCACCGCCAAGTGCCTCATGGCTAAAGCCACCAACAAGGTAACCCACAACATCAAAACCATCATCACTACTAATCCTTCCTTGACAGATTGCATTGATGAAAGTGAGGGGTCGAAGGAGGAAGAAAATGAATTTGAGTCTTTTATGAGTAAGCTCAAAGGTAAATCCAAGAAGCACTTCGTTGCTCTCTTGGAACAACTTAGTGAAGCCAATGACATGATCGAGGCTCATGAAGAAACCATCTCTAAGATGGAAGAGCATAGTCGTGACTATGCCGATGACATATCAGATATCTCTAATGCGCTTGAGGAAGAGCGTGGTCATCGTTTGGCTCTTGAGGAGTCACACAATGATTATCATGCTAAATTAAAGAAAGATCTTGATCATGCTCTTGTTGTATCTCGTGTGCTCAATTCCGAGAAGGCTAAACTTGGGGTTGACCATGCTAGACTCAAGGAGGAGTTTGACATACTTGACAAGGCTCACAAGGCCTTGAAGAGTGCTCATGCAAGCCTCAAAGAGTCTCATGATCAACTCCAAGTGAAGCTAACCAAGGAGAAAGCCACGTTTTCTCATATGGTTTTAATTGATAATGCAAATGCTACTAACCCGTGTTGTAAGCATATGCATCTTGTGGAGGAGAATGCCAAATTGAAGGAGCAACTTGAGAAAGGCCTTGTGTCGTGCATACAAGGAGAGAATAACCTCAACGGCCTTTTGATTGCCAAGGAGGGGATTGGGTTTGCACCCAAGTCCAAGAACAACAAGAAGAATGACAAGACCACACAACCTCCTCCTCTCAAGCAAACCTTTGTGAAGGAGGGAGAAGGTACTCCTAAGGAGAAGAAGAACAACACGAAGTGTGGCGGTGTCAAGAAGGGCAATGCCACACCTTCCAATAAAACCTGCTATTTTAACCCTTCTTATGTGTTATGTCATGCTAGTGATGGGCATGTTTATGCCAAATTTGTTGGTTCTTCTTATGAGTACATTGAATGGTCTATTTGGGTTCCTAAGACCCTTGTTGCTAACTTCAAAGGACCCATTACAAAATGGGTACCTAAAACCAAGAATTGATCTCCTGTAGGTGTTTGCTTCCGTTGGGGGATCATGGTTGCTCGATAGTGGAGCCACAAATCATATGACCGGAAGCAAGGACTTGGTGGTGGACGTGCATAAAATGTCATATATACCCACCAATGTCGAATGGGGTGACGCTTCATCTTCTAAGGTATTGGGGCTTGACAAGGCTGTCATTTCTCATGATCTCACGATCGAGAAGGTCATGCTTGTTGAGTCTCTTGCATACAACTTACTTTCCATTCGTCAACTTGCACTCATGGGCTTTGCCACTTTCTTTGATATTGATACCGTGGCCCTCTTGTGGAGCAAGACTCTTAAAGTAGCGTTTTGTTGGGCATGTCAAGAACGGTCTTTATGTGATTAACTTTTTAGAGCGACCCATGAAGATCGCGACATGCCTAATGGCTAAAGTTGATGTGGGATGGCTTTGGCATCGTTGTTTAGCCCATGTCAATATGAGATCTTTGCAAAGTCTTCTCAAGGGGGACCATGTCCGTGAACTAACAAATGTTAGTTTTGCCAAAGATCATGCTTGCAGGGCTTGTATCGAAGGAAAGCTACATGAGAAGGCTCACCCTTCCACGACTATCATCTACTCGAAGAGGCCCCTGGAGCTCCTTCACTTGGATCTCTTTGGGCCTCCATCCTTTGATAGCCTTGGGGGTAGAAAGTATTGCTTGGTGATTGTGGATGATTATTCAAGATACACTTAGGTATATTTCTTCAAGAGGAGGAGTGAGACTCAACAAACCGTCATCGACCTTTGCAAATGAAGCTCAACGTCAACACAATGCAAAGATCTTGACAATAAGAAGTGACAACGACACCGAGTTCAAGAACTACACCTTGGATGAGTTCCTTAGTGACGAGGGGATCAAGCATCAATATTCCGCACCTTACACCCCTCAACAAAACGGTGTAGCGGAGAGTAAGAACCGGATGTTGATGGACGCGACAAGGACCATGATGGCAGAGTCCAAGTCTCCTTACAACTTTTGGGCCGAAGCCATCAACACCGCTTATCATGCATCCAATCGGCTCTATCTCAGCAAAGGCTTGAATAAGACTCCATATGAGATACTCACCGGTAACAAGCCCAACCTCAATTACTTCCGTATGTTTGGTTGTAAGTGTTTCATTCTCAAGAAAGGTGTCCGTTTTTCTAAATTTGAGGCTAGAGCTCATGAGAGCATATTTGTTGGTTATGCTACAAACTCTCATGCTTACCGTGTCCTCAACAAGTCCACAAGACTCATTGAGGAGACGTGTAATGTGGAGTTTGATGGGAATAACGGCTCCCAAGTGGAGCAAAGTGGTACTTGTGATATAGGTGATGAAATTCCTCCCCAAGCCATAAGAAGAATGGGTGTTGGTCTTATCCTACCCATTGAGGAACCCCCTTGTGGCCGAAGGAGAAGGACAATGTTCCACTCAAGTGGAACTATCACCGACCCAAGACCCACACGCTTCCGAAGAACAAAGTGAAGGCCCTCAACCAAGTGAACAAGATCAAGGGCAAGATCAATCTCAAGATGGTGGTGAACCACCAAGTGATTCCCAAGGTCAAGTTCTCCCTCCCGAGCAAGATCAAGATCAAGAGCAAGCTCAAGATCAAGAACAAGATCAATACGATGCTCAAGATGATCAAGTTACTGCTCCTCAACTCTCTCTTGAGGAGGAATTGGAGCGTCGTGCCGCCAAGATTGCATCCAAGCTCACTACCAAAGATCATCTCATGAGAATGTGCTTGGAAGTTTAAGAAAGAGGGTAAGCACTCATAGACAATTAGCAAACTATTGTGAATAGAACGCGTTTGTTTCTTGTGTTGAACCCCAAAAGGTCTATGAGGTGCTCGAGGATCCAGATTGGCTCAATGCCGTGCAAGAAGAACTCAACAACTTCGAGCACAACAAGGTGTGGAGATTGGTGCCAAGGCCAACGGGGAACCATAATGTCATTGGAACCAAGTGGATATTCAAGAACAAGCAAGATGCTCATGGGATTATCATTCACAATAAGGCTCGTTTGGTAGCACAAGGCTACTCCCAAGTCAAGGGTATCGACTACGGTGAAACCTTTGCTCCCGTTGCTCGCCTTGAATCTATTCGTCTGTTGATTGCTTATGCTTCTCATCATAACTTCAAGTTGCAACAAATGGATGTGAAGAGTACCTTTCTTAATGGTCCTATTAGTGAGTTGGTGTATGTCAAACAACCCCTGAGGTTTGAGGATCCCAAGTTCCCCAATCATGTGTACCAACTCGATAAGGCACTGTATGGCCTTAAACAAGCCCCACGTGCATGGTATGAGCACCTTACCGAGTTTTTGCAAGATCGTTGGTCTAATTGGGAAAATCGACCCCACTCTTTTTACTAAGAAGGTCAAAGGGGAGTTGTTTGTATGCCAACTATATGTTGATGATATTATCTTTGGTTCTCCTAACAAAGCTTTCAATGAGGAGTTTGCCACTCTCATGACCTCGAAGTTCAAGATGTCCATGATGGGAGAGTTGAAGTTCTTTGTTGGGTTCGAAATCAAACAAAGAAGAGAAGGAACCTTCATCAACCAAGCCAAATACACTCAAGAAATTCTCAAGAGATTCAAGCTGAGTGATGTCAAGCCAGCTTCCACTCCAATGCCCGTCAAATGCCAACTTGACATTGATCCCAATGGTAAAGCGGTGGATCAAAAGGTATATTGTTCCATGATTGGCTCCTTGCTTTACCTTTGTGAATCTAGACCGGATATCATGTTGAGTGTGGGAATTTGTGCACGGTTTCAAGCCGCACCTAAGGAAAGTCACTATGTGGAGGTCAAGCGAATCTTTCCATATTTGGCTCATACCCCAAACTTTGGCTTATGGTACCCAAGAGGAGCTAACTTCAAACTTTTGGGCTATTCGAACTCGGATTGGGTAGGAGACAAAGTGGATAGGAAGTCAACTTCCGGAGGGTGCCAATTTCTTGGTTGCTCTTTGTTGAATTGATCTTCTAAGAAGCAAAGTTTTGTGTCTGAGGGAGTCCTGGATTAGGGGGTGTCCGGATGGCCGGACTATGACCTTTGGACGGACTCCCGGACTACGAAGATACAAGATTGAAGACTTCGTCCCGTGTCCGGATGGGACTTTCCTTGGCGTGGAAGGCAAGCTTGGCGATACGATATGAAGATCTCCTCCCATTGTAACCGACTCTATGTAACCCTAGCCCTCTCAGGTGTCTATATAAACCGGAGAGTTTTAGTCCGTAGGACGAACAACAATCATACCATAGGCTAGCTTCTTGGGTTTAGCCTCTCTGATCTCGTGGTAGATCAACTCTTGTATTACCCATATCATCAATATTAATCAAGCAGGAGTAGGGTTTTACCTCCACCGAGAGGGCCCGAACCTGGGTAAAAACATCGTGTCCCTTGTCTCCTGTTACCATCCGCCTAGACGCACAGTTCGGGACCCCCTACCCGAGATCCGCCGGTTTTGACACCGACATTGGTGCTTTCATTGAGAGTTCCTCTGTGTCGTCACCTTTAGGCCCGATGGCTTCTTCGATCGTCAACCACGACGCGGTCCAGGGTGAGACTTTTCTCCCCGGACAGATCTTCGTATTCGGCGGCTTCGCACTGCGGGCCAACTCGCTTGGCCATCTGGAGCAGATCGAAAGCTACGCCCCTGGCCATCAGGTCAGGTTTGGAAGCTTAAATTACACGGCCGACATCCGCGGGGACTTGATCTTCGACGGATTCAGCCACGGCCGAGCGTGCCGCACTGTCCCGATGGGCATGATCTAACTCTGCCGCCGGACAGCGCCCAGAGTGCCGCTCAGGTGTCCGCTCCGATCATTAGCTCGGAGCCGACTGCGCTAGTCGGGGATGGACGGTTGGACGCCGCCCCAGGAGCCGCAATCTCTACGGCGATAGAGCCGAATACCAGCCTAGTCCTTTGCAAGGCCCGTGACTCCAAGGTGCCGGACTCCATTCCGGACTCCGAATCTCCTGCACCCCTTCCGATCGAACCCGATTGGGCTCCGATCATGGAGTTCACCGCCGCGGACGTCTTTCAGCACTCGCCCTTTGGCGATATCCTGAACTCCCTAAAGTCTCTCTCTTGTCAGGAGAGCCCTGGCCGGACTATGGTCAGCAGGGTTGGGATGCGGACGACGAAGAAATTCGAAACCCACCCACCACCCACTTTGTAGCCACTGTCGATGATCTAACCGACATGCTCGACTTCGACTCCGAAGACATCGACGGTATGGACGCCGATGAAGGAGACGACCAAGAACCAGCACCTATAGGGCACTGGAAGGCCACCTCGTCATATGACATATACATGGTGGACACCCCCAAAGCAGGGGATGGCGATGAAAAAGCGGAGGACGACCCCTCCAAGAAGCAACCCAAGCGCCGACGTCAGCGGTGCCGCTCTAAATCCCGCCAAAGCAAGAACGGCGAATCCGGCACCGGAGACGTCAACACCCCGGACAGTGCCGAAGACATCCCCCTCCAGCAGGATTCAGCGCAGGAGGACGAAGGAGCCAGCCCTCATGAGAGAGCGGCCGACAGAGAGGTCGAGGACGACAATTATATGCCTCCCTCCGAAGACGAGGCAAGCCTCGACGACGACGAATTCGTCGTGCCAGAGGTTCCCGTTGAACAAGAGCGTTTCAAACGCAGGCTTATGGCCACGGCAAGCAGCCTCAAGAAAAAACAGCAGCAGCTTAGAGCTGACCAAGACCCGCTAGCCGACAGATGGACTGAAGTCCTGGCGGCCGAAGAGTATAAACTCGAACGCCCCTCCAAGAGTTACCCAAAGCGCAGGCTACTACCCCAACTAGAGGAGGAAGCAACTAAACCTACATCACCAGCGTATGATGCGCCCGATCGGCCACCTCGTGGCCGCGACAGAGAGGCCCTTTGGCCCTCAATCCAAGCCGCACCCTGGCACCGCTCTAAGAATACCAGAGCACGGGGAAACGCAACAGACCTGCGAGACATATTGGAGGATAAGGCAAGGCAAACAAGATCGATCTACGGACCGCGCGGGCGCCCCACATCACGTGATGATAACCGTCACACCGGATATGATAATTATGGCCAGGCCAAATACAACAAACCAAGCTCATCCGAGCTGCGTCGCGATATAGCCCAGTACAGGGGCCGCACACCCACTATGCTTCACAGGCGAAGTAATGGATCATCAAATCCCCGAGGGTTTTAAACTCGTAAACATCAAATCATACGATGGCACAACTGATCCCGCGGTATGGATCGAGGATTATCTCCTTCATATCCACATGGCCCGTGGTGATGATCTACACGCCATCAAATACCTCCCGCTCAAGCTTAAAGGACCAGCTCGACATTGGCTCAACCGCCTGCCAGCAGAGTCAATTAGTTGCTGGGAGGACCTGGAATCCGCATTCCTTGACAACTTCCAAGGCACTTATGTGCAACCACCAGACGCCGATGACCTAAGCCACATAATCCAGCAGCCAGAGGAATCGGCCAGACAATTCTGGACACGGTTCCTAACCAAGAAAAATCAAATAGTCGACTGTCCGGACGCCGAGGCCCTTGCAGCCTTCAGGCACAACATCCGAGACGAATGGCTTGCCCGGCACCTAGGACAGGAAAAGCCGAAATCTATGGCAGCCCTCACGACACTCATGACCCGCTTTTGCGCGGGCGAAGATAGCTGGCTAGCTCGTAGCAATAACATAACCAAGAGCCCTGGCAATTCGGATACCAAGGACAACAATGGCAGGTCACGTTGTAACAAGCACAAGCGCCGCATTAACGGCGACAATACTGAGGATACGACAATCAATGCCGGATTCAGAGGCTCTAAACCCGGTCAGTGGAAGAAGCCATTCAAAAGAAACCCTCCAGGCCCATCCAGCTTAGACCGGATACTCGATCACTCGTGCCAGATACACGACACCTCCGAACAACCAGCCAACCACACCAACAAGGACTGTTGGGTGTTCAAGCAGGCAGGCGAGTTAAGTGCCGAAACCAGAGACAAGGGGTTGCGTAGCGATGACGAGGAGGAGCCCCGGCTGCCGAACAACAGAGGACAGAAGGGATTCCCCCCGCAAGTGCGGACGGTGAACATGATATACACAACCCACATCCCCAAAAGGGAGCGGAAGCATGCTCTCAAGGACGTCTATGCGTTGGAGCCAGTCGCCCCAAAGTTCAACCCATGGTCCTCCTGCCCGATCACTTTTGATCGAAGGGACCATCCCACTAGCATCCGTCACGGCGGATTTGCCGCATTGGTCCTAGACCCAATTATCGACGGATTTCACCTCACCAGAGTCCTCATGGACGGCAGCAGCAGCCTAAACCTGCTTTATCAGGATATAGTGCGAAAAATGGGTATAGATCCCTCAAGTATTAAACCCACAAAAACAACCTTTAAAGGCGTCATACCAGGTGTAGAAGCCAGCTGTACAGGCTCGGTTACACTCGAAGTGGTCTTCGGATTCCCGGATAATTTCCGAAGCGAAGAGTTAATCTTCGACATAGTCCCGTTCCGCAGTGGCTATCACGCCCTGCTTGGACGAACTGCATTTGCAAAATTCAATACGGTGCCGCACTACGCATATCTCAAGTTCAAGATGCCAGGCCCTCGCGGAGTCATCACGGTAAATGGAAACACCGAACGCTCTCTCCGAACGGAGGAGCACACGGCAGCCCTGGCGGCGGAAGTACCGAGTAGCCTCTCAAGGCAATTCTCCAATCCAGGTGTTAAATGTCCGGACAACGTCAAGCGAGCCCGAACTAACCTACAACAAAGCCGGCTGGCACGTTCTGAGCAAGCATAGCAGTGCGGCCCCAACCCCAGCCCTCGCCAAATGGTGATATCGGTACCACGCGTACATAATTACGCTTTAGAAATACCATGGGCATAAGGGGAGGGGCACAACTACGGCACGCCCAGAATGCGGCTCAACCGCACTAAGGGGCTCCCTATTCCGCCGTTTCTTTTTTATATACTTTCAGGACCCAACTATTCGGAAGGCCTGTCCGGCAATACACTCGCCGAACACACGATGCAACCGCCAGGGAGAGAACAAGCCGCGTCAAATGTCCAGGTGGTCTCTATAACGAGCTTAATACCTGTTTTACTTAAAGTCCCGCAGCTTGCCCCTGGAGGGGGACATGTCAAATAATCCCATCTCTTGCTTATCGCACTATTTGTATCGTTCTGCTTTCATAGCAGCCCTTTTTTAATAAACAATACATAGCTCTTATCTGTTATTGTACTCATCTATTTTTATACAAATATGTCCAGTCATGACATTATGCAACCGTACACTTTGGTACGGCCAATACACCAGGGGCTTAAGCACCCCATAACATGGTGTGAGAAGACCGAACACTCTCACGAGTGCGGCACCCCGAACTTATAGCACTATATGCATCGGCTCCGAATCATGTCTTGGGTCAATAGTTGGGTTTGCCCGGCTCCCATGTTTTGGTACCTTACGTTCCGCAATGTTGGCTAAGGTAGCGCTGGGAGAACTACTGCGATTGTGTCGCAGTTGAGCTGGGTTAACACCTTAGTAGAGAAAGCTAAAACTGACCGTCATGATAGTGCGAGAGACCGGTCGCTGTTCGCGAGGTTTTTTGAGTCCTTAAAGACTTATGCCGCTTAGAGCGAGGAGCCGGATTTATCTGGCCTAGGCGTGGATAGCGCCCCGAACTCGGTCTTCTGAATACTAGGGGCTTCGACGAAATTTAAAATTATAGAATTCTATGGCTAAGTGAGAGTGATAAAGCATTATAAGTTCGATGGCCTGGTTCGTTGTGCTGAGCGCCTCCCTAGATGGACCCAAGAATGGGAACAAGAGCGCTCAGGTTTATCCCGAACACCCCAGCACTCGTGGCATGGGGGTAGAAGCCGACGACTTGCATCTCTCAGATTTGATAAATGGCCGCACATAAGGTAATATTTTAAATTAACAAAGCGTTGCTTAACGCATATGAACAAAGTTTTCAGCGTACAGGATAACAGATGCGAGTCTACTCAAAAATTACATCTTTGGAGCATTCACCCGCTATAAGGCGGGCACCCTTCAGGACGCCCTTATAATACATCTCGGGCGTGCAATACTCCTTGTCCGGCGGTGGCACGTCCGTCAAAAGCTTCTCCGCGTCCAGCTTGCCCCAGTGCACTTTAGCACGGGCGAGGGCCTGACGGGCACCTTCAATACAGACGGAGCGCTTGATGACCTCAATCCATGGACACGCGTCCACCAGCCGTCGCACCAGGCCGAAGTAGCTCCCAGGCATGGCTTCCCTAGGCCACAGCCGAACTATGAGGCCCTTCATGGCCTGTTCGGCCACCTTGTGGAGCTCGACCAGCTGCTTCAGCTGGTCGCTCAGGGGCACCGGATGTTCGGCCTCAGCATACTGAGACCAGAACACCTTTTCCGTCGAGCTCCCCTCCTCGGCTCGGTAGAACGTGGCAGCATCAGACACACTACAGGGCAGATCGGCGAACGCTCCTGAAGAGCTCCAGATTCGGGTAAGTAACAGATAATTTAATTTTATATTCTTGCTTTACATAACGAATGCCTTACCCGCCGCTATCTTCTTCATCGCCTCGATCTCCTGGAGGGCCTTCTGGGCTTCAGCCTTAGCGTTTTTGGCACTCTCAAGAGCCAAGGCGAGCTCGGACTCTCGAGTCTTCGAGTCACGCTCCAAACTCTCGTGTTTTTCCACGAGAGCCTGGAGCTCTTGCTGCACCTCCACCACCCGCGCCTCCTGCTTCTCTCGCTCGGTGCGCTCCAAGGCCGCACTGTTTTCGGCCTTGGAGACCGCCTCCTTCAGGGTCGCCACCTCGGCCGTGGCCCCTGCAACATTTACGTTGGTCCTGTCATTATTTGCAACCAAGTATTTCTATATACATTTACATGCGGTACTACATACCCTCCTTGTCCTCGAGCTGCTTTTTGGCACGGCCGAGCTTGCTCTCGGACCGCTCAAGGCTCTCCTTCAATGCATTGACCTCCGCAGTCAGTGCGGCAGAGGTCAGCAGCGCAGCCTGCATTCCCATATTGACATATTTTTGTTAGACTCCTGCGTATATCTTTTTAGATCCTCAGCTCGGCTTTTCTTTCCGAACGCCGAACTGAACATCAGGGGCTACTGTATATGCGGTAACATTTTTATATGTTTTGAACACATACCTCAAAGCCTGTTAACAGACTTGTACAGGCTTCTGTCAGCCCGCTCTTGGTGGACTGAACCTTCTGAATCACCGCACTCATAACAGTGCGGTGTTCCTCGTCGATGGAGGCGCCGTTAAGCACCTCCAGCAAATTGTCCGGCGCCTCCGGATGGATGGAGGTCGCCGGTGTCGTAGGCTTTCCCTTCTTATGAAGGCGCCTCCTGTCGGACTCTGGAACCGTTGATGCTTCTGGAGCAGTGTCCGGCCCGGGGCCGGACTTAGATCCCTCGGGGGCTTTACCCCCTTTGGGCCTGGAGTCCGGGAGGTCGCCTTGAGGCGCCTCCAGGACCACCTCCTCCTGGTTCAGTCCCTTTTGGGACTCCACCTCGGCATCGTCCATAGGGAGAGGGGAGGAGGCCGTCGGAAGTGAAGCACTGTTCACATCCGACGAATTCAGGGAGCCGCTCGACGAATCGCCGAGCTGAGCTCTGGGCGGACTGCATAATTAAATTCAGCGTCAGAAGCTACCGAATAATAGAGGAGCGCCATAAGTCATTCGGGTAACCGGACACTTACGGCTTTGCCAGGGGCTTGACCCTGGATGGCCATTCCTCCCCACCGTATTCGGCATCGGAGGCGTAGTCCGTCAGAAGGGTCTTCCCCTTCTTGGACCCTCCGGCCTCCCCAGTGGGGGCGGCCTTTCCTCCTCCTCGTCTTCAGAGGCGGAGGGTGCTTCGAGGTTGTCAGGCGATGAATCCGACACCACCAGGCGCCGGGAGCTCTTTCGAGTCTCCGTGTCCTTCTTCTTGGCCTTCTTCTTCGGCACCACGTGAGGTGCCGGAACCAGCAGCCCCGTCAATCAGGCGTCCGCTGGGTCTTCTGGTAGGGGAGCCGGACAAATAACCTGCCCGGACTTCTTCAACCAGTCGTGTCAAAGGTAGGGGAGTTTAGATCCCGCATAGAGTCAGACTATGAAAGACAAGAGTCCCGTAAAAGGTAGAATAGCTTACCTTGTTAGCCTGGCGCCGCGAGCTGAATCCGCGATCTTCGGTAGCGGATGCGGGGGCCTCGACGCCCTTGAACAGCACCTTCGAGGCATCTTCGTACATGGTGTCGAAGAGCCCGCTCAAGGTTTGGTGCTGTGCCGGATCAAACTCCCACAATTTGAAGGCCCGTTGTTGGCATGGGAGGACCCGGCGGATAAGCATGACCTGGACTACGTTGACGAGCTTGAGATTCTTGTTCACCAGCTTTTTGACGCAGGTTTGGAGTTCGGTCAGCTCTTCCGAATCTCCCCACGATAGGCCCGTCTCTTTCCAGGAGGTGAGCCGTGTGGGAAAGCCAGATCGGAATTCGGGGGCCGCTTCCCATTTGGGGTCGCGCAGCTTAGTGATGTAGAACCACCCCGATTGCCACCCTTTTATTGTCTCCACAAAGGAGCCCTCGAGCCATAGGACGTTGGCCATCCGGCCCACCATGGCACCTCCGCACTCCGCTTGGCGGCCGCCCACTACTTTTGGCTTGACATTAAAAGTCTTCAGCCATAAGCCGAAGTGGGGCTGGATGCAGAGGAAGGCCTCGCACACGACGATAAACACCGAGATGTTGAGGATGAAGTTCGGGGCCAGATCATGGAAGTCCAGGCCATAGTAGAACATGAGCCCCCGGACGAACGGGTGAAGAGGAAAACCCAGTCCGCGGAGGAAATGGGGAAGAAAAACAACCCTCTCATGGGGCCTGGGGGTGGTGATGAGTTTCCCCACATCTGGAAGCCGGTGCGCGATGTCGTCAAACAGGTATCCGGCCTTCCTCAGGTTTTTGATTTGCCCCTCCGTGATGGAGGAGGCCATCCATCTACCTCCCGCTCCGGACATGATTGGAGAAGGTTGAGGTGGGAAGTGCGGGCTTGGGCATTGGAGCTCGAGCGCGTAGGGACGAATAAGCAAAGGAGGAAGAACGCGTAAATGGAAAGGGTAGATTCTTATCCCCTTATATGGGTGGCCGAAACTACGAGCCCCCACCGGCCTAATAAAACTCGCTTATCTCCCAAGCGCCGCGGTTAATGGCGCGGTTGGGTTACCCACGCCCGTATTGATGAGAATCCCGGAATAAGGGGACACGATCTCTGCTTTGACAAGACATGCCAAGGAAACCGCCTCGCTAAACGCGCTGAGATGGAACAGTAAAATGATTCGAATAAAGGCTTGGCCGTGGTGTGATATCACGCCACGGGATACGTCAGCAGATTGGATTGGTGCAGATATTATTCTCTCTACGGTGGTATGTGGAACTTATTTTTCAGAGCCGGACACTATCCTTGTGTTCAACATCTTCTATGAAGTATTCGGAGGAGGAACCCACCTTGCAATGCCGAAGACAATTTGCGTGCCGGACTCGTCGTCATTGAAGCCTGGTTCAGGGGCTACTGAGGGAGTCCTGGATTAGGGGGTGTCTGGATGGCCGGACTATGACCTTTGGCCGGACTCCCGGACTATGAAGATACAAGATTCAAGACTTCGTCCCGTGTCCGGATGGGACTTTCCTTGGCGTGGAAGGCAAGCTTGGCGATACGATATGAAGATCTCCTCCCATTGTAACCGACTCTGTGTAACCCTAGCCCTCTCCGGTGTCTATATAAACCGGAGAGTTTTAGTCCGTAGGACGAACAACAATCATACCATAGGCTAGCTTCTAGGGTTTAGCCTCTCTGATCTCGTGGTAGATCAACTCTTGTATTACCCATATCATCAATATTAATCAAGCAGGAGTAGGGTTTTACCTCCACCGAGAGGGCTCGAACCTGGGTAAAAACATCGTGTCCCTTGTCTCCTGTTACCATCCGCCTAGACGCACAGTTCGGGACCCCCTACCCGAGATCCACCGGTTTTGACACCGACAGTGTCTCTCTCGTTCACCGAAGCGGAGTATGTGGCCGCCGGTAGTTTTTGCGCTCAACTTCTATGGATGAGGCAAACTTTAAAGGATTATGGTGGCATTTGTGACAAAGTGCCTATTTAGTGTGACAATGAAAGTGCCATCAAGATCTCTCTCAATCCGGTGCAACACTTCAAGACAAAACATATTGAGATTCGGTATCACTTCATCCGGGATCACATTAGGCGAGGGGAGATCGAGCTCAAATATGTCAACACTCATGATAACCTTGCAGATATTTTCACAAAGCCCTTGGATGAAGCAAGATTTCATGAGTTAAGGCATGAGCTGAATATCACTGATTTGAGCAATGTGGCTTGAACCTTTGCACACCCCACCATACTCATCTTGATATCTTGGTTAGGTGTAGGCATGGACATAGGGGGAGTGTTGTTCTCTCAATGAACTCTCCCTTCCCCCATTATGCATAAATTGATCAACTCTTTCACATTAGCCACTTTTGATGGTACTTGTGCTTCAAAGACGAGTTTTGGTCATGGGCCCAAGGATAATTCTTCGCGGTGCCATACCAATTGACTCAAACATAGGTGGCTCCGGCCACCGCCCTCTGTCCTTCAGAGGCTTTGGTTTGCGTTTAGTTCTTGTTGTCTTTTGCCTTCCTTTGAGCCGTGTTTGTGTTTGAGTTGCCTCTTGAGTGCTCGTGTGTGTGTCCGATTACTTGAAGTATGCATTGCAAAGGTCGTGTTTTTCTGTTTTTTTCGAAACTTGCACTTTCTTGGGCATACGGTACTACCGTGGCTAGCCACGGTACTAACACATGAGGTGGGTGACATTTGTGCTAGTGCAGCTGCAACCCCAGCACGGTACTACCGCTTCCAGCATGGCAGTAATTTTTTACTGCCACTGGAGGAGCGGTACTACCGCCTTGTGTGCGGTACTTCCGCCCAGGCGGTACTACCGCGATGAACCACGATACTACCACGCTGTCAAAAGCGCGTGGGGGTTAAAAGCGGGCAGGGTGAGTTCCAACTCCCCCATACCCATTCATCTCTTCCCCTCACTTCGTCTTTCTCTCTCCTACCCAAGAACGGCGCCGGAGGACCTCGCCGGATCTCCGCCTCCGGCCGCTCTCCTTGCATTCCGACCGGTGGAATCGATCCCCACCTCGCCCTCTTGCCATGGAACCCGTTATCTCCCTTCATCCCTCTCTCTTTGTCCTGTTGTTGTGAATCTATGTTTTGGGAGATGCATGTGTAGTTCTTGAGAATTTTGGCTGAATCTTTGCAAGAGAAGATTGTTGGAGAGTGTTGTGTGGTAGAGATGCTATTTGGTAGGATGCAACAGTGTAGTTTTGATCAACGGTAGTACCGATCTACTTTTACAGATGTTCCTAGATCCGTTCCTGCCTATTCTTGCAAGTATTGTTCCGTGCGGTACTACTGCTCCTCCTGGAGCGGTACTACCGCTTGCTCGTGCAAGAACCGCCCCATGCGGTACTACCGCTCCGCTGGAGCGGTACTACCGCCCGGTGCGCGGAAGTAAAATTTTACTTCCACTGCAGGCATGGTACTACCGTGCCAACCCGGCATAGTACTACCGCGGCTAGAGCGGATGTAAAATTTTACCTCTGCATCCTGGCCCGGTACTACAATTGAGTTAAAAAATCCTTTGTTTTATCCACCCAATCTCTTTTTTACTTGTTTCGTTTGGTTTTGGCCTTGGTATTTGCAATAATCTTCTTGATCTTCTCGTGTGTTTGGATTTGTGTGTCTTAGGTGGTGGCTCCGCTTCCAATGCAAGGTGCTCAAATCCCAGTCGTGACACAAGCTCCAAGCGGCTTCGAAATCAAGAAGTTCCTGAGGGCTCCAGTGCCCCACAACACCATGTCAAGCACACCGCTAACAAGCTCAAGGAGCCATCTGTCAGCATAGATGAAATGCCTCAAGGGGAGTTTCTGATTTGAAGAAAGCTCAACCCCTATGTCCAACCTAGAGAACTCAGCAGGGGCAATGATTTGTTTTGGACCAAGCAGCAGAATCTCATCTTCTTAGATGTGATCAAGGGCAAGAAGAACATCTATGTGCCAGTTAAGTGGATTGACATGGATTATCTGAAGAAGAACCATGGATTCTTTGGTGAGGCTCTGGATTTGGTGGAGCAATTTGGCATTGAGGACATCATCACCTTCCATCTTGACTTTGACCCAGAGCTGGTGGCTCAGTTCTTTGCTTCTGTCCACTTCCACACAGATGAGAAGCGGACCATGACTTAGATGACGAATGGCAAGAGGATGTATGCTGAGTGGAAGGAGTTCATGGCTATGTTGAACATTCGTGATGAGGGGCTTGATGTGCCCATTGGTGCCCGCCCACATGACAACCCTGAGTCTGCAAACAAGGACAAGCTTCAACCTTTCTTTGTTGAGAAGACCCTCCCCAGTGGCAAGAAGTCCTTTGTTCTGAATCCGTTTCTTGACATCATGCACAGGATCTTCTGCAACTCACTTTTTCCTCGCATTGGCGACAAGGATAAGGTGCACTCCTATCTCATGGACATGATGCTCATGTGTGAGGAAGCGCGTCACCATCAGGCTGAGCCTCTTGATGTCTCTCATATCATGTGGAGTGAGCTTCAGATTGCGGTGTTTCATCGGAAGGTGCCTATCTATGGCCCCTACTTGTTCCTCTTGATCTCGAAGACTTGGGAGAAGCTCTTTCCAGATGATGAGTTCCTTGATCCCAACTGGATTTGCCATGAGCCCATCAAGATGCGCCAGAAAAACCAGTGGGCTAACACCACGACCCTTGCTGAGGCTGAGGCTGCACGGATGGATGTTGATGAGGATGAGTTTGAGGAGGAGGTGGCTGAGGACAGTTCTAAGGGGTACGCTCCTCCCTCCGCTTAGCCATCTTGGGCTAAGAAGCTCAAGGCCAAGATGAAGGCTCTGTTCTGTATGCAGGCCAAGGGACAGTACAAGGCCCATGTTAATGCCAAGATGGATCATCGTCGCGACAAGGCTATTATGAGGCAGGTTGGTCTTGAGGTTGAGTGTGGCTCCGAGGAGAGGATCACAGATGAGGGACCATGAATCAGACAGAACTGCCGATGGAGTGGATCTGAGGAGGATACTGGAGTTCGCTCTTCATCCCGTGCTGTAGAGGAGTCTGAGGAGGAGAAACATGACTGGTGATGCATTGGAGTTCTTCCACCACCTGTGTCATAGGTGTTCTCTCAGTCTATTTTGTGTCTTGATGCCAAACGGGGAGAGAGTGTAGGATTTGCGAGTCTTGTGTCGCATTGCTTTCGTTCCGTTGAACCTTCGTTGCTTTGGTTTGTTGGTTTGTGGTTGTGTTCGTGTGAGACCAGGAGACTATCATATGGTGTGAGACATATGCCTCAAGCTTATCTTATTGTCTAGTATGTTTAGTAGTTTGTGAGCTTATGCTATCTTGTGCCCTTTACTTCTTGCTCACTTACTTTACCTTGCCTCCTTGCTTATTGTCACTTATAGTGTTGCAAGTTTTGCCTTGTCTATAAAATATAGCGGAGTGTTGATCCTAGTATGTGTGTCATGCAATCCAAAGCATATTTATAGAGTGCACACATCTAGGGGGAGCCTGTCTATATTTTATAGATGTTGCGTTTGCTTATGTTCATTTTATAACCTTATGTGCAAATCCCATATTATCATCAATCCACCCAAAAGGGGGAGATTGTAAGGGCATATTTCTCCCTATGTGGTTTGGTGATTGATGACAATGCATTTGCGGACTAATCATGTGCATTAAGCATTTCAGAGATCTCATGTCTAGGCACAAGACGATTCGGTGCCCCTCGGGGCCTATCGAAGACGGCAGTTTTCTATGTTTCTTTTCGACGGATTTGAGTCATAGGAAAGCCGTACTATTAAGAGGGGGTCTACTTCAGAAAGGTTAGGGTGGAATTAACACGTACACATCTGTTCCTTTGCACCACCTTTCCTTCGCTTCTTTGGATCATTGGCCGTTTACCCTTGTCTATGCAAAGATGAAGGCCTCCAAAGTGTTATAGTTTCTGTGGCATGCAATAGTACTTCTCAAGGGAGCAGTAATACCACAGCTGCCCACGGTAGTACCGCCAAGGTAAGCGGTAGTACTGTGTTGTGCGATAGTACCGTTCCTCCCGAGCGGTAGTACCGTGGCCTCTAGCCCAGAACACTGGGTTGCACAGAAGTAGGAGCGGAAGTATTTTTTTACTTCTACGCCCAACGCTGTAGTAACGCTCCCTAGGAACGGTAGTACTGTGCCGGATTTTTGCACAGACCAGAACTCAGCGGAAGTGGCCACATATGTAATTTTATTAGTCCGTGCCTTCCCAGCCCAGTTGAACCCTCCCTTGCGGTAGTACCGCAAGGGCGCGCGGTAGTACCGCTTGCTGCTATACGCAACAGGGCCTCGTCTGGTCTCTCCCGCGCGAGCGGTAGTACCGCAAGCTCGTGCGGTAGTACCGTGAGTCTAAGTGATAGTACCACATGTCACGGGCTGAATAAGTGGGTAACTATTGGATCTTTCCCCCACTATATAAAGGGGGTCTTCTCCCCCAAGTTGACCACCTCTTCCCTCCCCAAGCTCCATTGTTGCTCAAAGCTCCATTTTCGCCCGATCTCTCTCCCTAGCCAATCAAACTTGTTGATTTTCTAGGGATTGGTTGAGAGGCCCCGATCTACACTTCCACCAAGAGAAATTTGATTCCCCCACTAATCCCTTACGGATCTTGTTACTCTTGGGTGTTTGAGCACCCTAGAGGTTGAGGTCACCGTGGAGCCATATTCCATTGTGGTGAAGCTTCATGGTGTCATTGGGAGCCTTCAATTAAGTTGTGGAGATAGCCCCAACCTTGTTTGTAAAGGTTCAGTCGCTGCCTTCAAGGGCACCAATAGTGGAATCACGGCATCTCGCATTGTGTGAGGGCGTGAGGAGAATACGGTGGCCCTAGTGGCTTCTTGGGGAGCATTGTGCCTCTACACCGCTCCAACAGAGACGTACTTCCTCTCAAAGGGAAGGAACTTCGGTAACACATCCTCGTCTCCACCGACTCCACTCTTGGTTATCTCTCACCTTTACTTGTGCAAGCTTATATTGTGTTGTATCCTTTGCCTGCTTGTGTGCTTGTTGTTGTTGCATCATATAGGTTGTTCACCTAGTTGCACATCTAGACAACCTACTTTGATGCTAAGTTTAATTTGGTCAAGAAAAGCTAAAAATTGTTAGTTGCCTATTCACCCCCCTCTAGTCAACCATATCGATCCTTTCACACAGTGTCTCCAATGTTATTTAACATTATCACTAACATGTTGGCTACTTCGATCAAACGCGCCAAACAGGATGACCAGATTGCAGGAGTAGTGCCACATCTTGTGGATGTAGGACTCTCTATATTGCAATATGACGACGATACAATTCTTTTTATGGAACATGACCTATATAAGGCTAAAAATCTGAAACTATTGATTTCAGTATTTGAGCAAATGTCGGGTCTGAAAATTAACTTCCATAAAAGTGAATTGTTCTGTCTCGGAGAATCCAAGGAGGCGGCTGCACAATATGCAGACTTGTTCGGTCATGCACAAGGCCAATTCCTGATTAAATGTTTGGGAGTTCTGATTTATTATCGGCATCTCACTAATGCGGAGTGGAAACATGTTGAAGAGCGATTGGAGAAATGGTTGAGCAGTTGAAAAGGCAAGTTGCTCTTCGTTATAGGGCGACTATGCTGATCAATTCTGTTTTCATAAACATGATTCTCTACATGCTTTAATTTTCCAAGTTCCCAAAGGGGTTCTGCAAAGACTGGATTACTTCATACCCAGATTCTTTTCGCAGGGAGATAGTGAAAATAAAAGGTACAAACTAACCAAATGGAGTGTGGTTTGTCGATCAAAAGACCAAGGAGGTTTAGGTGTTCAGGACCTCTAGGTAAAGAATGACGCCTTGCTCAGTAATTGGCTGTTCAAGCTACTTACGGAGGATGGTGTTTGGCAAACCCTGTTGCGCAATAAGTATCTAGGCCAAAAAGCATTGTCCCAGGCATATTGGAAACCTGGTGGCTCACATTTTTGGTCTGGTCCGATGGCGGTAAAGAAACATCTATTCCTCTTTGGATCCATGATAAAGGACGGCTTCGAGATACGTTTCTGGAAGGACAGGTGGCTAGGAAATGCCACTGTTCAAGAACAGTATCCAACCTTGTACCACATTGTACGCGATAAAAATGATACTCTTGCGCAAGTCATGGCAACATCTTGAGGCCTCCACATTGTAGGAGGGATTTGATTGACCTCCGACTTGCGTCATGACAACATCTTCTATCCCGTTTGGATACGATTAACTTGATACAAGGGCGGGATGTGTTCGGTTGGAATCTCACTACATCAGGATCCTTTACAATTGACTCTATGTAACGTGCACTCTCGCATTGATTCCCGTGAAAAATAATAAGCTAATCTGGAATTCAAATATGCCACTAAAAATTAAGATTTTCATGTGATATCTTCGAAGAGGAGTTGTGCTAAGAAAACACAACCTCGCTCGACGCAACTGGCAAGGAAGTAAGAAGTGTAGTTTTTGTATCCATGACGAGACAATTAAACACCTCTTCTTTCAATGCAAGTTTGTGCGTTTTATATGGCCAGTCATCCAAATAGCATCTAATTTGTATCCGCCCACAAGTTTTGTCAATATATATGGTCACTGGCTTGACAATATACCAAATACTTTTAGTACGCTAATATGGGTGGGAGTGTCAACCTTATTATGGCAAAAACTCTTTTCCTATGCAGGTTATTTACCGTTGTACGCACTGACTTCATATGTTGTCTACGCTACAATGAACGGAGTATCAATTGTTGTTCAAGGCGGTGTGTATGCGGTTGGAGCGGGTGGCCAGGGAGGTTTTTACCCAACATGGATGACAATATAATCTTCGG
Source organism: Triticum aestivum (assembly GCF_018294505.1). Lineage (NCBI taxonomy): Eukaryota > Viridiplantae > Streptophyta > Magnoliopsida > Poales > Poaceae > Triticum > Triticum aestivum. Next base: position 59,741,374 of record NC_057807.1, read on the forward strand.
ATCGGTCCACCTTCTCCGTCGACATTGGCATAGTTTTGGGCTCATATAGCTTTATTGTTGCCAACTTGTCGTTTTTTTACTATACTTTCTCAGACTGTTCGTTTACCGTTGTGTGCATCTTAGCTATGCATAGCCCGGGTGTTACTCATTATGCTTTGTATCCATTTGATGCTACATTCTGAGTTAATAAAAGCGCCGTTTATCAAAAAGGAAATTGTATAAAAAAAGAGTTTGGACTAAATTAAGTAACTGAGCATGATCTATACCAAGTATGATCGAATATGAAATGAACTGAACCCAAGTAGCTTCGTTTGTTTCGTGCGGTATTCAGGATACAAAATTTATTTGACTATTTTGATGAACTTTAAGCAGATGCAACGCCCCATATGATTGAGCCACATAAATTTTTGAAAAGAAAGAAAAAACCTTGGCTCCAAATATCTGATGAGTGGTGAATCTTTCAGTAGTAGGTTATCTAGGTTCTTATGGAGTGTAAAGAAAAAACCAAAAGCAACTTATTACACATGGAGTACCAATTGTATAAGCTGATGGTATATATCTTGGTATACTCATTTCCACAAGATTGACTGAAATTCACGGTTTCATTACATCATTACATGGGCTATTGATTCTAGACGATTCAAGGGATATCTGATGCACCGATGAATACAGCCTTGTTTTGTCTCATTTGATTTAATGGGCTGTAAGTGCTTAGAGATGAAAGGTTCATGATGCAGTCCAGTGGCCTCGCTATGGTGTGGGCTTGGGATGCATCCGGTTCCCGCATTGCATAATGAGAATTACAGGCTATGAGTTACGACGCAAGTTCGTTGCTAAGCCTCTTCCTCGCATTGAACTCTAAAAAACATGCATGGGCATGGCAACAAAATTTAAAAGCTTGAGAGTGAGGGCTGAGGTAGGCAAAGCCAAGCAAGTGATATTGCTACCTGATTCTACAGAGCCTGCTCCAGTGGCCTCCCTTCCTTGCAGTAGCTTCACTAAAGTAGGCCTAGGAGACGCCGGGAACAGTTATCATACTCTTGTGTATCCTTTGCCTTCATTTCTTAGTGAATGACCAGGTACGGACATGGCGAATGATTCCGAATCGTGGATCCCTCGCACTGATAGATGGGTCCTCGGCTGTGACGCAGTCAAAAGTGGTGCCTTGAGCCGTGAGAGTTGCATGCGTTAAGTTAATGTGTGGCGTGTGTGTGTGTGTGATGGGGATAAGTGCAAAGAGTTGTAAGCAGTATAACAAGGAAAAAGTGAACAAAGGAACTTTTCCCCGTATCTCCTTCTCTGTCTTCTTCCTCCTCCCCTGAAATCCTGCTACCAATTTCCCTGTATCTTGTATTTGCTCACACCCTAGATTAAATCCTTGTCCAGGGCCTGGGGGGCATTAAAATCCCTCGCTTCCGCACATTTCATATTTCCTTCTTTCTACATCAATTTGCCGTAATCTAGATATACATAGGTGTGTTTGTCAATCGAGTGAAGTCCCTAAGTGACATCAAAATTTGTATCAACATGTTGGTACTTATGCACAACTGGTTTTGAAGCAATGGTAACTCATGCGATTGATTGAAGATGTGTACGACTCAAAATTGCATGAGTTCTTCATCAGAAATACTATCTTAATTCTAACCAGCATGTGATTTTTCGGTTTGTTTAGTCGGCTCTATATGGTTGGTTTATTTTGCAAGACCTAGTGTATTCTCTTGCTAAAATACAAGTTTCTATGAACTTTGATACGATAACGGGGAGAAAAGAATTTTTCCATACACAACCTTATGTACACATTTACTCGTATACACAATCGTATATACTCAATCTCTTACCATATGTGGGATATGTTGCAGCCACAGATTTATTTGAAAAGGATGAAAATAATCCGGGTTGAAAGGTACTAAAAAGGTGACCAAACGCACAATGATACTGCAAGGCAGATTATTAGGGCATGCCCAACGTGGTCGCTAATAGGGAGGCGCGGGATGGATATCCGATCGATTGGCGGTTAGGCCATCGATTCCTGGTGGATTCCTGATGTCGGGTGAAGTGTCGATGCAAAAGAAATAAATAAATAGAAGTCGGCGCATGGGCCCCTTGTACCTTGCGGGATGAAACGCTGCTGCACGGGGCAATTTTGTTAGCGACTACAAGTTAGCGCCCAAAGTTGAAACAAACATACGCTTGGATGGTTTTTTATATTTATGGTTTGTTTTAATTTCCGTAAGCGCGTGTAGAGGCGTCTTGCATTGAAGACGCCCTTATGGCTCCAAAGACATTGAATGAAACTACAGCTTATTTCTTGGACAAGGATGGCGAGGTACAAGCTCTAGTGGTAGGTATACATATACATATTCTACATAACTCTGCGTTATATTTGCATTGAATCAAAATATCAAACATGCATAATTGTGCAATATAAATAATGTGGATATACCTATGTTGCTCCATAAGAGATTGATCAGAGGAAATGAGCACATGCACTCTCCTGGTGAATGCTGATTTGTATACTTGGGAAGAGAGATGAACACTTCTTGGAGAGTGGCCTGCACTCTTGCTGTTGTGGGCTTGGGAGGCATTGCAATTTGAGAGCTCTTGGCTTTCTCTTGTGCCAACAGGAATTTCAAGCGAGCTCGCAGTAGTAGGCCACACACTCACAATGTTTTTTTGCGGGGTCACACTCACAATGTTGGCTCCTTCCCCACGCCGGCCTCTTCCTCAATGGTCGCTGTGAGCTGCATCTCCTTGCCTTCATTAGGAGTCTCGCTACCTTGCCATTAGACAGTTGCACCACCGTCACCTTGCGCCACCACCTCACACCGTCCTCGGTGTCATCCGTGCACGCGAGATAGAAAGAGAGAGATTAGACAGTGACACGTGGGACACATATGTAAGGCAGAGTATAAGAAAATGTCTATAGGAGAGCTGCTACAACAACATAGCTGTAAAATCCAATAAATTTATTGAGAGAGCATTATAAACACTTACAGAAAGTTTAACGCGCATATCCGCCTCAATGACCGGGCCGTCCCAGACGTTTGTGAGAGTTTGAGACGTTCGGCTGTGGATGCACTTAGGCTGTGTATTTGACTGGAGGTTTTCACCCTGCTTTTCTTGTTGTTTCTGGACCTGTCAGAACTTACTTGTGATTTCATTTAGAGTTAATGGAACTGGGGTCACCTCCCTGTTTTTCTAAATGCGAGCAATGAAGCCACGTCCCTGTCGCTGTCTGGATGGATGCATCGATAATTTGGTGGTTGGTTAGGCTACTCCAACGCATGATCCCAAATGAACGTCAGTTTTGTCCCTTTTTTTTCCTGTTTGGGGTGGTAATGGAGCCGTGTTCATCCGCATTTATGGATGCGTCGGCCATGTATCCAACGTGCGACCGCATTTCAGCCGCATCTCGTCCGTTCAAGATCAACAAGCATACTAAAAATGAAGCATGGTTTTCAAATAGTTTAAATCAAACATAATAAATAGTTTCACATCCGAAATAGTCTTACAACCCAATGAAAATAAAAACAATATCAAATAATCTTTACAACCTAATCGAACTTTATTTGCATGACAAAGAAACTAAACCGATAATTCTACTGGTTGCCAATGTAAGTCCACGTGTGCTCAATCAAGCATCCTGGAGCTGGACATGAGTAGCCACTCATGCAATTCACGATGAAAATAGACAAAATGTTCGAAGGTTGCAGGAGGTGGATGCTCAAGCTCAACATTTTCACCATGGAAATCAAACCCTTGGTCATAGATACTATCATCACGCTCATCCTTCACGATCATGTTGTGCATGATCATACAAGTAGTCATCACCTCCCAAAGCTTCTGAGTGCTCCATGTCAATGCAGGGTTTCGAGCGATACCCCATCGAGATGGAAGCACACCGAAAGAACGCTCCACATCCTTCCTAGCACTCTCCTGCATTTAGGCAAACCTCTATCTCTTCTCTCCTTGCGGGTTGGGTATGGTCTTCACAAGAGTGGACCACTATGGATCGATACCATCAGCAAGGTAATATCCCTTGTTGTACTGGTGGCCATTGACCTCAAAGTTGACCTATGCGCAGTGGCCTTCTGCAAGCCTTGCAAACACTGGAGAACGCTGAAGAACACTGATATCATTGTGTGAACCAGCCATGCCGAAGAAATAATGCTATATCCACAGATCTTGTGAAGTCATCGCTTCAAGTATGACAGCAACACCTTTCACATGCCCCTTGTATGACTCTGCCAAGCAAATGTAAAATTATTCCACTTACAGTGCATACAATCAATACTACCATGCATGCCCGGAAAGCCCCTCTCAGCATTGATCACCAACAATCTCTCTATATCAGCAACAGTTGGCTCTCTCGGGTACTCAGGGCCAAACACTGCCACCACGGCCTTGCAGAAACAATACATTGATAGGAGACATGTGGACTCACTCATACGAAAATACTCATCCACAAGATCACCAAGAATTCCATATGCAAGCATGTGGATAGCCGCAGTGCATTTCTGGTAAGAAGAGAAGCCAAGCTTGCCAAGGGCATCCTCTTTGCACTCAAAGTATGGGTCATATGCTACCACTCCCTCCCGAATATGATTGAACATATGTCTCACCATACGGAAGTAGCGGTGAAATTTGTGTGGTTTGAAGAGTGCGCTATTTTTAAAGTAATCGACATAGAGAAGGGTGTGGCCTCTCCCTATTGCGGTTCAAGGCCAGAACATGGCCAGGGATTGATCCCCTGAACCGAGGCCACTTCCTATTAATGTGGTCGTGGACGATCAATGCATCCACCACAAGCTCTTCATCATCCGAGGACAAATCATCCAATGAACAAATGAAGTTGTGAAAGAAAAACTCATGCCCACTATCCATGATACCTTGTGAGCAATGCGTCGAATAACTTGCGGATCATGGTGGAGACGCGGCCGGAAAGAGCAAGTCGATGAAGTGTAGCAAGGTTGGTGTTGGTGGGGGTGGGCACCCTGCGGCAATGCAGTGCCTACCGGAAGTTGTTGGGGTCGACGGTCGGCGCCCGCGACCGTAGCTTCTCTCCCACCGGTCACAAGAAACCACAAACACCGGGAAATAGCTCTACCAAAACACGGGCATGGGACGGCTATGACATGGCGTGGTTGTGGGGCGGACGGCCTTGATGGACCAGGAACGGGGGTGGCGGCGGCTATGGCGGGGGCGGAGGGAAGAGAAGGGGAAGAGAAAAGTGGTTGCGTCCCCGACGGGCGGGCCAGGAGGACTAGGACACGGATCGGGCCCGTCCGCGCGTGTCCGTTCGGCCGCAAATGCGGCCCAAAGTTGAGCCAGGAATGGGTCGAAAACGGACGAAAAACAGACAACGGTCCATTTGCTCCCGCATGTTGGATGACCCGTTCTGTCCGTTTACCCCCAAACAGACACAGCCAGACCACTTCGATCGTGCTTTGGAGCTACCCTTAGTTGCTTGCCCTGCTGCGACTTTTTGTGTACAGTACATTTTGTGGTGGCGCGGGTCTCAACTGTGCTCATACTACGGCACCCCGGGGTCAATGGGGCGATGATGGCATCGACGCGTATGGCGAGGGTCAGCATCGTGGGTCCTCCTCGGCCGGCGGTGGGCATGGGTATGCCTGGCAAAGTGATGGAACGACTGACAGACCCTTTCTTGGACCTACAGGTGGATTCGTCGAGGGCGCCTCGGGCCCGGATCGCCGGACGAGAGGTGGTTTCCGAGGATATCGTGGTGGTCGTGGTGGGAGGAACCGGTTTCGACAGCCTCCTCCTTCGACGGCCATGGCAGAGCCCACGGCCTCTTCTGAGATGCCCATGACTGGACAGACGGGTGCTCTGTCCGGTGAGGCTATGGAGGTGGTCACGGCGCTGGCCGCTACTGAGGTTCCGGTGTCTGTGCCAGTTGTGGCGCCTGCTTCTCAAGCTGCTGACCAGGCTGAGGGTGAGAGAGCTTCTAAGTGGGCAAGGAAAAAAGAAAAGATGCTATGTTATCGGTGTGGAGAGCGAGGCCATTTCATTGCTGAGTGTGTTACTGAGCTTTGTGACACCTTCCTCAAACCAGCGCATGACATGGGAGAATGCCCGATATTGAGGGATCTGATGCCGAGTATCACGATTTACGGTGTCTACTGTGCTGAGCTGATGTTCTTTTGAGTCTCCTTGTGCGGAGGAGGTCCCTGAGGAGGCTGAGAGCTCGACCACGGGTGTGGTCAAAGTCACGAAAGGTGACTTTTCTGAGGCTCAGATAATCAAGCGACTTAGGGAGTTAGCTCCGGGGGACTTTCAGTGGGAGATTATTTGCCTTGAGGACAACAGCTATAAGGTTGAGTTTCCGAGTGTCGAGGGCTTGGAGCGGCTTCTCAGTTTTGGGATGTGCAGAGTTCCTGGAACTGAGTGTATTCTTGAGTTTCTTGAGTGGAAGAAAGTGGAGCCGCAGGGAAAACCACTCACTCGGGATTGGTTGAGGTTCTCGGGAGTCCCATCAAAACTGGTTCGGGATGTTCGGGTTGCCGCAAGTTTGGGGATTCTGGTTGGCAGACCTGAGAGAGTTGATATGCCCTTCACAAGGGCCAATGGGGTGGCTAGGGTGTTGGTAAGTGTGTTGTATATCAAGTTCGTTCCTGATGTCGTCAAGTGGACGCATAAGGGCCTCGTTTATAACATAGATATTGAGTTTGAGGATTCTGAGTAGTTCGCTCAGGCTTTGGCGGGGATGGATGTGGACAGGCATGATAAGAATGATGGCTCAGGTAACTCGGAGGAACGACAGGGGGATGATGGGCATGAGTTGCCCAGTGGCCCGGTAGCTGACCCTCAGACGCCCGGAAATGGGGCGGCTCCTTATACGATAGTCCCTATGAGTACCTTGAGATTCGGATCGTTTCAGGCGGTTTTAGTGCCACCCAGGCTATGGAGCGATAGGGTTGATTCTGAGGAAGTGTTTGAGCACACGTTGCCTTCACTGGACTTTGTCGAGGCTCTGGGCTCTCCGGTTAGGAGGGACGGTCTTCAGCAGGTGACCTCTCCCACTGCTGCTGGCGCGCTGCTTGGGGGGTCTCCGTTTGGTCTGACCACTGGGGTGGCGGTGTCGCCCTGTGTTGGAGGGTCAGCTCTGGGAGGAGGGCTCGGGCAGGAGGCCTTGGCTCTCCCCCCTCTACGTTGGATCGGATGGCAGGACCTGGAGAGTCCCGTCCGACTGCCGGGTTGGATGGGGCGCGGGGCAGGCGGCCCCCGCCCTCTCTCCTCTGCGTAGGTCACCTGGTGGGGAGTCTGGGCAGGCGGCCTAGACTCCTCTGGCCCCATGCTCGCCGACTGTCGGCGCCTGGTCTTCGTCTGCTATTTCTGGGCCGGCCGTTGGAGGTGGGGCAGGAGGCCCTACCCCCAACGGGGCAACCAGAGAGGCGATCATCGCTTTTGGTGGCATTCCGGATCCTGTTTCTGAGGGCCGACGGATGAGCTGTCGCCTTCAGGACAAGGGGGATGTTGATGATATTCAGCTGAGGTGCGCCATGCGGGTGGCCAAGCTTCGTGACATGGAGGCCACTACGGGTATGTCAGTCAATATTTCTAATTCTATTTTGCATTTTAATAATGATGAGATCATCCACAATGCAAATGAGTTAGGAGTTCACTACAGGAATCAGCTACTTTGCCATCAGCCACGGCGGACGACAAAGGCATAGATGGCGGATGGCAAAGACCTTTGCCGTCTGCCGCGGACGGCAAAAGGGGACGGCAAAGTAGGGGACGACTAAGAGCTACGTTGCCGTCTGCTTTGGGCAGCTGACGGCAAAAGGGCCTTGCCATCAGCAGCGGACAACAAAGAAGGCAGACGGCAATAAATGCGTTGTTACTCCGTTAGGTGGTTAATGGCAGACCTTTGCCGTCCGCTGCGGACGGCAAAGCCTTTGCCGTCAGCCATTGTAGGCAAACTGACCAAATTGTTCAGCCTCCCAGGAAGCACAGTTGCCTGCCATGTGGCCTCTTTGCCGTCCGCTGCTGATGGCAAAGATCCCTTTGCCGTCGGTGGCAGACGACAAAGAGCCTGCATATTGTCTCTTTTTTCTAGTTTTTTTAATCCAACAATTTTCACAGCAAATATATATGACATATATAAATATATTTCCATATCACATATCCAGCACATAAGTTTCATATCACATATCACATCAGTTTCATCCATACACATTGTTCATACATAAGCAAGTTCCATCCATACACATTGTTCCATCCATATACATATTACAATGCAAAGTTTCATCAAGATAGCAAGTTCCATCATAGCAAGCTAGATACAATGCAAAGTTTCATCAAAGGAAAAGCAAGCACTCCATCATAGCAAGCTAGCTTCCATGAAGTGAATGAAATCTACAAAATGGTAAATAAGAAAGTTAGAAATAGGTGACTAGAACAAGAAGAAGACTAGAACAAGAAGTATATGTCATTTATGAGCTAACTTAGGTGAAATGGATCATATATGAGCTAACTAAGTTGAAATGGGTTGTTTATGAGCTAACTTAGTTGAAATGGATCATTTATGAGCTAACTTAGTTGAAATGGGTCGTTTATGAGCTAACTAAGGTGAAGGGCATCGTTTTTGAGCTAAGTAAGGTGAAATGGATTGTTTTTGAGCTAACTTAGGTGAAATGGATCATTTATGAGCTTTTATGAGCTAACTTAGTTGAAACGGGTCGTTTATGAGCTAACTAAGGTGAAATGCCACGTTTTTGAGCTAAGTAAGGTGAAATGGATCGTTTTTGAGCTAACTTAGGTGAAATGGATCATTTATGAGCTTTTATGAGCTAACTTAGTTGAAATGGGTCGTTTATGAGCTAACTAAGGTGAAATGCCACGTTTTTGAGCTAACTAAGGTGAAATGGATCGTTTTTGAGCTAACTTAGGTGAAATGGATCGTTTATGAGCTTTTATGAGCTAACTTAGTTGAAATTGGTCGTTTATGACCTAACTAAGGTGAAATGCCACGTTTTTAGCTAACTAAGGTGAAATGGATCATTTTTGAGCTAACTTAGGTGAAATGGATTATTTATGAGCTTTTATGAGCTAACTTAGTTGAAATGGGTCGTTTATGACCTAACTAAGGTGAAATGCCACGTTTTTGAGCTAACTAAGGTGAAATGGATCGTTTTTGAGCTAACTTAGGTGAAATGGATCATTTAAGAGCTAATTTAGGTGAAATGGATCGTTTTTAGCTAACTTAGGTGAAATGGATCGTTTAGGAGCAAATCTAGGTGAAATGGGTCATTTTGGAGCTAACCTAGGTGAAATGGGTCATTTTGGAGCTAACCTAGGTGAAATGGGTCATTTTAAAGCTAACGTAGGTAAAATGGATCATTTAGGAGCTAATCTACGTAAAATGGGTCATTTTAGAGCTAACTTGGATAAATTGGATCACTTGTAAGCTAACTAAGGTAAAATGAGTCATTTTAGAGCTAACTTAGGTAAAATGGATCGTTTATGAGCTAACTAAGCTAATTATGCAATTTTTGACATAAGTAACCTAAGTACATATCGTTTTAGAGCTAACTTAGGTAGAATGGATGGTTTATGAGGTCAGTAAGCATATTAAGTCATTTTGGAGGAAAAGAAGCTAACTCTAGGTCATTATGGTAAGCATATTGGAGGAAATAAAGCTAAGTCTAGGTCTTTATGCATTTGTTAAGCAAAACACTAGAGAAACTTACCGTGATCAGGGAGGTGTACGAGCGGGCTGGCTCGCGCCGGTAGCTGGAGAAGGATCGTGCGATGCGTTTCTGGAGTTAAGCTGCACCAAAGATCATTTCCAATGTCTCGTTAGCATTATGACACTCAAATGTTAAGACTAGCAAGTAATGTCCATTCTAATTAAACTCACCGTGCTCCCAGGAGCAATCACTGGCATCGGCGGAGCGGTCTGACCGGACTTCTCGCACACAGACTGCACATTTGGTTTTCACAACAGAGTCATACTAGTTAGTAATGAGACTCAAATGTTAAGACTAGCAAGTAATCTGCAGAAGAAACTTACCACAAGGAGCTCGTACATGGCCCTTGCCTGCATGTCATTCCGTGCCCTCTCCTCCTCCAACATCTTTGTCGTCCTCTCCTCCAACTCCCGCTGCCTCTCCGCCGCCTCCGCCAGAAGTTTCTCCGTTCTATCTCTCTCACTCTGTATAGCAGCCTGCAACACCACTCACATGACCATTTGTAATCATTGATGGAAGCGCACACAATGTAATGGAGAAAGATAGCTGAGTACTTATAACTAACCTTGAAGGCGAGTTGGACTGGCCGTTCACGAGGCCTTATCTCAGGAGCGGAGCTCGACTGGCGCGCCTTGATCTCCGGGAGAGTGCTAGGACAACGGATAAGTCCATCTCCCATGGCTATGGAGCCATGGGACCTCCCGCCACCAGATATCATCAGCAGCTCTGTATCAATGGGACCCTGGCTCGGGTTAAAGTCCTCCCCTTTCCTCGCCTTCCCCTGATCTCTATATTGCACGAGCTTGTCGTGGGCGGAGATGTTGGTGAAGTTCTTTGGATCATCGAGGTCAGACGCAGAGAATGCCTTGACTTTCTTGTAAGAGCCAGTGTGGGCCATGGCATACAGGTCGTACACCTCTGGCACCTTATCCGCCTTATTGTAGCGTGCCTGAAAGAGAGAAACAAAGTAAATTAGTAATTAAAGGGCTAAAGCTAGCATGATGAATGAATTGCATGAATCATGAAGCAAACCACATACCCAGTTCCGCCCGTACTGAAATAAGTTGGAGCTGCCTTGGTGGTGTGGCACACCTTCCATTTGGGCACGTTTGTCCTTGGCCTCGTTGTGGTGGCCCGCCATTGTTTTGAGCACCACGCATTGACCAACACCTCCCAACAATCCATCCGATCCGCACACCATCTCGGAGGGGCCTAAGTTAGCAAATAGAAACTTGAGCGCTACGGCTATGAATTACTAAATGAAGGAAGTAAGTACAAGGCCTTAAGAATTACCTTCATGTACTGCTCCTTACTCAAGAACTTATCGCGGCACTCCTGCTTGGGCTTCTTGATACCACGCCCGGCGTAGTAGTCTCGAACAGCCTGCACCCGAACCTCATGCCGTAAGTTCTGAAGTAGGCGCTTGCACTCCTTGTCGATAACATCTGCCGCCTCCTCCTCGTATCCCTCCTCACACCTGTAGAATGTCTGCAATCAAATGAGACAATATTGATTAGTACAATTAATAACTAGCTAGTTCAAGATTTTTAATTGTGTAAAGGAGAAATTACCCAGAACTTTCTGATCACCACGTCTGCCCTCGTCTTGCACAAGACACCGTCGATAATCTCACCCGGCGGGGCCGGGGTAGACAAGTAGTGCTCCCAACTCAATCCAACCTCTGGAAGCCGACCCTCACCAGGCAACATGACAAACCCCGGGAAGTTTTGCCGAATCAGAACTCCAAGGACGGAGTTGGGCCGACGGACACTTTCATGGTGGTCCCAACCCCTACAGCATGACAAGGCCAACGCATTAGTTATTTGAAGAAACGTTAATGCAGAAGGTACAAAAAGATTAAATGCACTTACCTCTCCCCATCAGGGAAAATCAACCACCTCTGCTTGCGCGTCGCCGGCACGGACAGGAGCCGTGTAGCACCATGCTGGTAGACGTTGCCCCCCTCCTCCTCAATATCAATCGGCTCCCCGTCATCATCAGCATGGCCACTCGGCTCCCCGCCATCATCAGCATGGCCACTCGGTTCCTCAGGCTGACCCGACCAGGTACCCCATCCAGACGTGTGCTCCTCCGGGGTCTCGTGGGCCCAACTCTCATGGGCCGAAGGCCCGTCGACCCGAGGCTCGTGGGCTGAAGACCCGTGGACCGGAGTCCGTGTAGCCTCCTCCTCGGACGAGTCCACCCTAGCAGTCACGTGCTCGGGTGAAACAGCTGGGGGTGGAGGCGAGGAAGGCACCGTAAGAGTCACCCTACCTCCTCTCCCGCGACCACATGCTCCACCTCCTCTCTTCTTCTTACCTCGTCCCCTGCTGGGCACCGCAGTCGATGAAGAAGGGCCTGGTGGTGTCGACATACTGTCCAGCAACGCTCGGCGGAGAGGTGCGTGTGCAATGGAAGACCTCACAACACACGCCAACAAAGAAGGGGCCTCGGCGCGCTCCCAACCAGCGCCCACCATCTTTCAACACCTGCCATGACAAAGAATGAACGAAATTAGTACAACATAAAAAAAAGTACCGACATGAATAATAATATGTATATCACTTAAGTGTATCATCATCAAGTATAACATAAAAAAATTGAATACCCGACACTACTAATAATCTCAATCAGTATCATCAATAAATGCATAATCATCATCATCACTATAATCAATGATGGGCTCACTATAATCATCATCATCACTATCATCACTATAATCATCATCATCATCACCAGACACACAACAATTATATATATAATTCACCATGTATATATTCATCAGTTGATCTACTTTGTCAATTTTATTACGTCCATGCAACCTACACTCTAATAGGAAATGATAGGTCCTAATCCCACCCGAGTATGTGTAGATTGGGTTCATTTTCCCATGCTATGCTCCGGATCCGACGCAAAATTTCGGCAGCACCTCCCCGCTGTTCTCCTGATACACGTCTCTGCAATAAACAGAGAGGATGTGTACCCGGAGAACAACAGGGGAGGCACTGACGAAATTTATGCGTCGGATCCGGAGCAAAGCATATGCGTCGGATCGGGTGCTGTTTCGGGGTCGGGGGTTCGGGGTGTCATGTCGGTGTCGGGGTGCCGTGTCGGGGTAGGGGTGCTGTTTCGGGGTCGGGGGCTCGGGGTGTCGTGTCGGGGTCGGGGTGTCGGGTCAGAGGGTCGGTTGTCGGGGTCGGGATGTCGGGTCAGGCTCGGGGTCGGGGTGTCGGGGTCGGGGTCGGTCTCGGGGTCGGGGTGTCAGGTCGGGTGCCGGGTCGGGGTCAGGGTGCCGTGTCGGTGTCGCGGTCGGGGTGTCGATCGGGTCAGGCTCGGGGTCGGGGTGTCGGGGTCGGGGTCGGGGTGTCGGGGTCGGGGTCGGGGTCTCGGGGTCGGGGTGTCGTGTCGGGGTGCCGGGTCGGGGTCGGGGTGCCGGGTCGGTTCGGTTTTTTTCCTCTTTTTTCCTTTTCTTCTTCTTCCTCTTCTTCCTTTTCTTCATTTTCTTCCTTTTTTCCGTCTTCTTCTTCTTCTTCTTCTTCTTCCTCCTCCTTTCCTTTTTCCTCTTCTTCTTCTCCTCCTCTCCTCTTTTTTCTTCTTCTTCATCCTCTTCTTCTTTTTTCTTCTCCTCCTCCTCTTCTTCTTCTTCCTTTCCTTTTTCCTCTTATTCTTCTCCTCCTCTCCTCTTTTTTTCTTCTTCTTCTTTCCTAAACCTAAACCTAAACCTAAAACTAAACCTAAATCTAAAACTAAAACTAAAACTAAAACTAAATCTAAACTAAACATAAACCTAAAACTAAAAAAATAGAAAAAAGGAAAAAAAACTAAATCTAAACCTAAAACTAAACCTAAAACTAAACCTAAAACTAAAACTAAAACTAAAACTAAATCTAAACTAAACATAAACCTGAAACTAAAAAAACAGAAAAAAACAGAAAAAAGAGGAGGTAGAGCTCACCTGGGGCAGGGCCGGTGGAGGAGGTGGCCGGTGGAGGAGGGGGGCGGGGCGGCCTGGGGCGGCGGCGCCGGGCGGCAGTGGCGACGGGGCCGGGGCCGGGGCGGTGGGGCGCGCGGGGGCCGGGGCGCGGGCGGCACCGAGATGGCAGGGCGGCGGGGGCGCGGTGCGGGGGGCCGGAGGGGCGCCGGGTGGTTGGGCGCGGGGGGGGGGAGCCGGGGCGGTGGGGCGCGGTGGGGCCGGGGCGCGGTGGCGCCGAGAAGGCAGGGCGGCGGGGGCGACGGGGCCGCGATGGCACCGGGGCGGGCGGGGGGGGGGGGGGGTGGGGCGGCTGGGTGGTGGGGCGACGGGGCGGCGGAGAGTGGTGGGGGTGGCGGAGAGTGGTGGGGCGACGGGGCGACGGAGAGTGGTGGGGGCGGCGGCGCGCGTGTGAAGAGGGAGAGAAACAGAGAGAGAGGGGCGGGGTGGGGCGCGGCCGCCGTTAGATAAGTTAAATCTTTGCCGTCCGCCCCCCTTTGTCGTTCGCTTTTTTGCTCTTTGCCGTCCTCTAGCGGATGACAAAGAGGGGAGGCGTTAAGTTTTTTTAAGCAGCTCGTCAGTGGGGCACCCTCCGTCTTTGCCGTCCGCTAGCCAGCTTTGCCGTCCTCTAGCAGACGGCAAAGAACTGGCTGATGGCAAATATGATCTTTGCCATCAGCCAGTTCTTTGCCGTCTGTTTTTTGGAAACAGACAACAAAGACCTCCTTTGCCGTCCGCTAGCAGACGGCAAAGAAAGGGCTGATAGCAAATCCTCTGATTCCAGTAGTGGTTTCACTAGGTAGTAATGATAGTGAAACTTCAAAATTTGTTAATGACATTCTCAACCTAGAAGCGGATCTTGCCTTAGAATAGATCCGTAACATAGCTGCGGTTAAACCCATGAACGATTCGGATATTGATGCTTTGGGAGTTAGGGTACTCGATTCGTTGTGTGCGGATCTTGCCCATCCACTCACTGAGATTGAGGAGGATGATGGCTTGTTACCCCTGGAGAAGAGTGCTCCGGTAGAGGAGCTGGAGGTTAGAGTTGCGGAGCTCGGTTGTGAGGACCGGGTGGAGGAGGAGAACAAGCCTAAGCGAAAGTGGAGGCGTACGATTTATCCAACATCCGCGGTGCGTCGGAGTGCTAGGGTACGTACAGCCAAAAAATTCCATGATGAACTATGAGAGGCATCTTCTGGAATAGCAGAGGTCTGTTGGACTTGGCTAAACATAGGTTTCTTGCGGATGCTTCCATTGAGCATAAGTTGGATTTTATTGGCCTCTCCGAGATAGGAAGGGACAATTTCTCTCCTTAGTTCCTAAATACTTTGTCCGGCGGTGTCGATTTTGATTGGCATTGCCTTCCGCCAAGGGGTAGATCAGGGGGGATCCTTCTTGGGGTCAAGTGTGAGACGCTGGAAGTCCGAACTGTAGTGATGGGTGACTTTGCTGTAAAATTTCGGGTAAGATCCAAAGTCGATGGCTTTAATTGGGCACTGGTTGCGGTGTATGGGGCCGCACAGCCAGAATTAAAACCATACTTTTTGACGGATCTTGTCAGGATTTGCGGATCTGAACAGCTCCCAATTTTGGTTGGAGGAGATTTCAACATTATTAGGAGGAGAGATGAAAAGAACAATGACAATTTTGACGCCAGGTGGTCGTTTATGTTTAACACCATCATAGAAAGCTTGGATCTTAGAGAGATAGAGCTTTCAGGTCGAAAATTCACGTGGGCTAATACTTTGCAAAACCCAACGTATGAGAAGCTAGATAGAGTCCTAGCAAGCGTTGAGTCGGAACAGAAATTCCCCTTGGTTACAGTCCAAGCATTATCTCGCGGTATCTCAGACCACACACCTCTGCTAGTGGATTCTGGGGAGGCAACGCATGTGGGTAACAAAAATACTTTCTCTTTTGAACTTGCGTGGTTTGAAAGAGAAGGGTTCCTGGATCTGATAGCCAGAGAATGGGCGAAAGATGCAGGAGGAAGATCTCCTATTGAGAGATGGCAAAATAAGATTAGAAACTTGAGAAGTTTCTTGCGTGGTTGGGCTAAACATCTTAGTGGGATTTATAAGATTGAAAAGGAGACTCCTTACTCTTATTCAGTCCTTAGATGTGAAAGCTGAGTCCACAATTCTGCAGTCCACAGAGCTTCATGCTAAAGTGGATGCGGATATGAGATTGAAAGAGCTGTTGAGAGAAGAGGAGTTGAAATGGGCATTGCGAGCTAAGGTTTGTAAAGTAGTCCAAGGGGACGCCAATACTGAATTCTTCCATATGATCGCCAATGGCAAGCACAGAAAGAAAAGAATCTTTCAGCTTGAGCAAGACGAGCGTACGATCATAGGACAAGAGAACCTAAAGCTTTACATTACCAATTATTACAAGCAGCTTTTTGGGCCTCCAGAGGATAACTTTGTGTCCCTGGATGAGTCGAGAATTGAGGATGTTCCTCAGTTGGCTGCCGATGAGAATGAGGTATTGACTGCGCTGTTCTCGGAGAAAGAGGTGTTTGACGCGATTGCACAGATGAAAAAAATAAAGCTCCGGGGCCGGATGGATTTCCTACTGAGTTTTATAAGAGATGTTGGCATATTATTAAAGGGGATCTGTTACCGATGTTCAATGATCTGTTCTCCGGTCAGCTTCAGCTGTTTCATTTGAATTTTGGAACAATTACATTACTCCCGAAGAAAACAGAGGCTGTGAGAATTGAGCAGTTCCGGCCTATCTGTCTTCTTAATGTCAGTTTCAAAATTTTTACCAAGGTTGGGACTGATAGACTCACACAGATTGCGTATTCTGTGGTGCAGCTGACCCAAACTGCTTTCATGCCAGACAGAAACATCCTAGAAGGGGTTGTAGTCTTGCATGAGACCCTCCATGAACTCCACACGAAAAAACTAGATGGGGTCGTTTTCAATGTGGATTTCGAAAAGGCGTACGATAAAGTTAAGTGGCCGTTTCTACAACAGGCTTTGCGCATGAAAGGTTTCGACCCAGCTTGGAGAAAGCAGGTTCAATCTTTTATGCAAAAAGGGAGTGTTGGAATCAAAGTGAATGATGACATAGGTCACTATTTCCAGACACATAAAGGCCTGAGACAAGGAGATCCGATGTCACCTATTCTGTTCAACATCGTAGCTAACATGTTGACCATTCTAATAGGTAGGGCAAAGGATGCTGGCCAAGTAGGTAGCCTTGTACCTCATCTAGTTGATGGAGGGGTGTCTATCCTACAGTACACTGATGACACTATACTTTTCATGGAGCATGACTTGGCAAAAGCGCGAAACATGAAGCTGGTGTTATGCTTATTCGAACAATTGACGGGCTTAAAGATTAACTTTCACAAGAGTGAATTATTCTGCTTTGGAAGAGCCAAATAAGAACAAGAGGCTTATAAGCAATTGTTCGGGTGTGAAATTGGGAGTTTACCTTTTAAGTATTTAGGTGTACCAGTTCACCATCGTAAGCTAACAAATAGAGAGTGGAAGTGTGTTGAGGATCGATTCGAGAAGAAACTAAGTTGTTGGAAGGGCAAGCTGATGTCCTATGGGGGCCGGCTAATTCTTATTAATTCGGTCCTCACGAGCATGCCTATGTTTCTTTTGTCGTTTTTTGAGATACCAGTTGGAGTTAGGAAACGACTGGATTTCTATCGATCCCGTTTCTTTTGGCAGAGTGATGATTCCAAAAGGAAATATTGACTCACTAAATGGGATATTATTTGCCGACCAAAAGACTAAGGGGGTCTTGGGATCGAAAATCTTGAGGTGAAAAACAGATGTCTTCTCAGCAAGTGGCTGTACAAGTTATTTGTAGAGTCGGACGCCTCGTGGGCGCAGATTCTGCGTAACAAGTACCTTCACTCCAAAACTTTGTCACAGGTGACAGTGAGGCCGGCGGACTCACCTTTTTGGAAAGGGCTGATGAGAGTTAAATCGGTCTTTTTCAACAGAACAAAGTTTATTATCGGAGACGGTAGCAATACCAGATTCTGGGAGGATACATGGCTAGGGGAAACTCCTCTCGCGCTACAATATCCGTCTCTTTATAACATCGTGCAACGGAGAGACACTCTGGTTGCAACCATTCTCAGGACCGCTCCCCTTAATATCCAATTTAGGAGAACACTTGCCGGAGCGCGTTGGGAAGCCTGGCTACATCTGGTTAGAAGACTGATGGATGTGCAGCTTGCTCAACGGCCGGATTCGTTGAGCTGGAAATTAACCAGGAATGGAGAGTTCACGGTTAAATCGATGTACTTAGATGCCATCAATTCTAGCTCTATTCCCTTCTCCAAGCATGTTTGGAATGTCAAGGTCCCTCTGAGAGTTAAAGTGTTTATGTGGTTTGTTCATAAAAAAGTTATTTTAACCAAGGATAATTTGACAAAGCGCAATTGGACCGGCTCTAAGAGATGTAGTTTTTGTGATCAAAACGAGACTATCAAACACCTCTTCCTCGATTGTCCTATGGCGAAGGTTCTTTGGCGGACTGTTCACATTGCTTTTAATATTACTCCACCGAATAATATCAACACGTTATTTGGGACGTGGCTGGATGGGATAGAGGCCCAAACGGCTAAACACATTCGTGTAGGAGTATGTGCCTTACTCTGGGCAGTCTGGAACTGTAGGAATGATTTGGTTTTTAACAGAACAACAAATACTCATTTTTTGCAGGTCATCTTCCGAGTTACTATGCTGATCCGTATGTGGTCGCTACTCACTCAGACGGAGGCCAGGGAGCATTTGGTTACTGGATCTGCCTGATGGGAGATGGTAGCTCAGGCTATTTTCAGCCGGTTTGGATGGCGGTCATGTAATAGGATAGGCAATTAGTTTTCCTATCTTTATTTTGCATGCCGGCTGTGGCTTTTACTCTGCTGCTCTTTGTGAGCCGTTTGGGGACTATTGTGTAACGGAGTTACAGATCTTTGTTGGACCTACTTTATTTTAATAAATGTGGTCGTATGCATCTTTCTGATGCAGAGGCCGGGGCTGCGCCCCTTTTTCAAAAAAAAAAATTTGCCCTATAGTTCAGATTTTCTCAAATCCTTTTCTAAAGAAAGAAATTCGAAATAAACAGAAATAACCAGAAAGCGGGAGGCTTACGTTTTCAGCATCAAGTAATTAATTAACAAAGCTAACACTAGCTAGTGGTCGACTAATTCTATAGAATTCATCAGTGGTGCGTGGTTAGAGCATCTCCAGATGCGCCCCCAACCGGCTCTTCCCAGGCGTTTTTGCCGCGCTGGCGTCGAAAAAACGGCCCAGACGCCTCCCCAGAAGCCCGTTTTTCGCCGGCTCGGGCCGAATTTGGTGCCGGCGGACCCAGGCAGAACCCGGCGCCCTGGGGGGCGCCTGGGGTGCCGGCACAAGCGAAAAGGCGCGCGTGGGTTCGCTCTGTCGGCGAGATGAGCGCCCCTTCCCGCCGTTTCTCCCCGCTTTCCCCCCAGTTCCCTCCCATTTTCTCCTATCCTCCCGCCATTCTCTCTCCCGCTCGCCTCCCAGCCGGCCGTCATGCCATCGAAGAAGTACATCGTCCCCCGCGCCGTGGCGACCGCGACCACCTCCGTTGCCCAGCCAAAGCCGAGGAAGCCAAGGGCGCCGCTGTCAAAGCTGCCGGGCATGTCAAACGCTGATTGGAGGATAGAAGTACAACGAAGGGAGGCCGTCACCGCCGACCGGCGGAACAGGGCCCTCGCCAAGAAGGCCCGCGACAACGCGGCGCGCGCGGCCGCCGCCACCGCCGCTTCCGCGGACCAAGCCGAGGCCGAGGCGGCGCGCTTGGGGATGATGAATCCCCCGGCAACCTCGCACAGTACGCGCCATGGGGCCATCGAGGTGTCGGGTCACCGATGCCGCAGCCATGGGGATCGCCGGGCTACGCCGACGGGGACATGCACGGTGGGTTCAACCCAAATGTCACATTCCCCCATGGACACCCGGCCCAGCGCACGCCCTCGCCTGCCTTCACCGGCGTGCAGTACCCTCCATACAACTACTCCCCGCCCGCGTACGCGTCCTCCCCGACGCCTCCTCTCCTCCTTTGCGCACTGCCCTTCTCGCACCTCGGCGACGCCGATGAGACCGAAGCCGACATGGACGACATCATCGCAGAGGGATCGGCCGCGGCCGCCGCGTCTCCCGGGTTCACCGCGGATGAGGCGGTGGATCTCAGTGGCGGCATGGACGGCGAGCTCGGCTACGTCTACGGCGACGAGGAGTAGGAGGAGCAGGAGGAAGAGGACGAGGAGGAGGACGAGCCGGCAAGGAGGCGCAAGAAGAAGAAACGGACGGCCAGGTCAGCCGAGCCGCGCATCAAGTGGGCGTCCAAGGAGGAGGAATGCCTCGCCGAGGCATGGAAAGTCGTCTGTCTCGACCCAACCACCGGCGCCAACCAGAGCATCGACATGTACTGAGCGCGCATCAAGGCCGAGTTCGACGAGCGCAAGCTTGTCGACCCCTACTTCAAAGGCGTCTACATGCAGCGCGGGGCGAAGGCGAAGGCGAACCATTAGGGGCACATCCAGGGGGCATGCAAAAAATAGCATGGTGTCGTCGAGGAGGTGGCCGCTCGCCCGGAGAGCGGCGCCAGCATTGAGGATCAGGTATGCCACTCCGGCCTCCCGTTTCTCTTCGTCGTGTGCGCGCCCGCCAACTGTTTGTTTGTCCCCATGCAGTTGCTGCGCATGTTCGGCCTGTATAGGCAGAGCAACAACGACGCTGAGTTCAAGTACCTCCACGTCTACAAGCGCATTGACAAGTGCGACAAGTGGACAGAAGTCTGGCGCAACCTCGAGAAGGCCAAGGAGACATACAAACCGGATGCGCCGGCTCCGGACGCGTCAGAAGGGCGTCCCGACGACAACAAGGGCGCCAAGAAGGGGAAGCAGGCCGACGCGGCCACCGCTCGCGTCCAGGAATCCATCCAGCACTGCCTCGCTGACGCATAGGCCCGGGCCGTCCTTCGTGTGGAGAAGACCGAGGCGCGGTGGTCGGCGTTGATGTCGACAAGCGCCGTCAAGCTCGACCTACTCCGGACCAATGTCGCCGCGAAGAAGAGAAACACCGACCTGGCTTTCCTGCTGGGCGGGGCGTACATGCTCCAGAGCACCGACGAGGCGGTCAAGGCGTGGTACAGGGCGCATGTCGGCCCATCCTGGACCAGCTTCCCTCGACGACGATGCCGACGACGATGCCACGCACGCCCACGCCGTCTCCGACGCTGCCCACGCCCACGCACACGCCGCCGCCGCCGCCAAGTCCGATCGACGATGCCGCCGAGACTGCCCGCAGCGCCGAGGACCCGTCAAGCCCGCGCACACCGACATTGCCGACGCCGGAGGCCGACCTCGTCGTCTGATGCACGCTTCCGTTCTGTTTTTTTGTACGCCGAACTTTTCATTAATCGCCGATCGACGCTTAATCGCCGGATTGTGGCGTTTGTTTTTGGGTGCGGGAAGAACTACGTTTGAATTTGCCAAAGCTTGCCCGGGCGCCTGGGGGCGTGGCTGGGTGCTAGACCGCCCCCAGGGGCCGAAATAGCGCCGGCTCGCTCCCAGGACGCAGTTTTTTGGCGCCCTGGAAGGCCGAACGGCTGGAGATGCTCTTAGCTAGTCTCAACGTAAAGCTGCCCTTTGAGATGAAATTAACAAGCTACGGCCGTGCGAGCCATGCAGCAGTCGCCATCATAGCTGGTGCACTGCAGTGTGGATGAATGATATCTTCAGAAGAAAGGCACCGTTATATATGTGGTGCCCGGTTTCTTTTCTTCTTAAGACCTTGTATAATGGGAGGTGTTTAGGGGAGGTGCTTAAAGAAATGAACCAGGCTTTTTTTAAGCCCCGATGCTTATTTGTACAGGATAGACGCTTAACTAAGTGTCTCTCCTACAGAAATAGACACCGGTGCTTTAGAAAAATCCGGTTTATTTTTTTAAGCATCTCTCTAAACGCCTTTCATTGTACAAGGCCTAACAGTACCCTGCCTATTTCGTAACCAAACCAGAAGCGGTAGCTGCTAGGTACTCCAACAATGGGTAATTAATCAAGTCGCCATTTGTTTTTGGCTTGTCAGAGTGGATGCAATCATGCAACCAGCTGCCACCCACAAGGACTACGTCGACCGGTCGACGTCCACATCGATCTCGTCAGGCAATGTCCTGGGAAACCTCGCATGCATCTTCTCTGAGAAAAATCAACCAGGCGATGAGCAATCTGAAATCACAACATTTCTCTCCAGCCTCCATTGCCTTGAGGAGCACAGCTCAACGAGGTACAGCGTCCGCCGGATGAAGGGCGACCAGCAAGCACGTACACAAGGCCAGGACTCGCACTGCGGCATCAAATTGGGCAGAGTACTGTGTAAGTGTCAGATTGGGCATGCCACAACATACTGGAGCATGTCAAGTATCAGACTAAGCAGACCAAATGTTTCAAATTGAGTATGACACGCAAGTTTCATATTCCCTCTGTTCGGAATTACTTGTCGCAGAAATGGATGTATCTAGACGTATTTTAGTTGTAGATACATCCATTTTCGAGACAAGTAATTTCAAATAGAGGGAGTACCTATTTATGAGCAAATGTTGAACTGGGATTGTAAATTGATTTGTCGGTATATTTACTTGAATGTGATGACTAAATGAGTGTTCCGGTAAAGTACTTGTGCACCTGCAGAATTGAACACTCACATGAATCCTCCAGATTGTGCATATTTACTTGAATGTTCCACTTAAGTGGCAACCTTTGCATGTGCATAATTCTAAAATGTACTGAATGGCAGCTGTTGAAGAGAACTACTGCCTAGTACTGAGCTGACCTTGAAAGAAAATGGCAAAATAGATCTATTTGTGAGCATGTCATTGCAAGATCAACTTAACTAAATTGAACTATGGCCCATAACTGAATACTTGAGCTGAAATCAACAATACAGAGTGGCAAATTATTCCAGTTGCTTGTTTCTTCAGACTCTCACTGAAATTAGGCATGAGATTTCACTAAAATGCCCAATCCCAAGATCGATACATATTTGAAAGTTAAGGTTCCCTTGCGTATCATAATTTTCATGTGATTTGTCCACAAGCAAGTGATCCTCATCAAAAATAATTTACTAAAGCGACGTTGGGTAGGAAGTGCACGATGTTGTTTTTGTGATCATAACGAAAGAATACAACATCTATTTATAGATTGCCCTCTCGCGAAATTACTTTGGCGAACGATTCATATAGCCTTTAACATCATTCATCCAGTTAGCATTGAAGCGTTATTTGGGACGTGGCTAGCTGGAGTTGATCATATTACTGCGTCTCGTATTCGGATTGGAATATGTGCGCTTATTTGGGCTATATGAAACTATAGGAATGATATGATATTTAACAAACAACATACTTTAACTTTTTACAGGTCATCTTCAGAGCTACGACATGGATCCGTGCGTGGTCCTACTCACTCCTATGGACTCTAGGGAGCCTTTGGTTACTGGGTGCAACCAGTAGAAAATGGTAGCTCAGACTATATTCAGCCGGTTTAGATAGCGGTCTCATAATAGGATAGTCGTCTAGTGTTCCAGTCCTACTATCCTGCCGGTTGTGGCAATGAGGTTTTCCTTTTATTTTTGCTTCGTTTGCGAGCTGTAATGGAGCTTCATACGAGCCTAATCAAAAAGCCACAACCAGCTGGCAAATAAAATAGGAGCACTACATGCCTATCCTATTACATGACCGCCATCCAAACCGGTTGAAAATAACCCGAGCTACCATCTCCTATCGGGTAGACGCAGTAGCCGAACGCCCCCTGGCCTCCGTCGGAGTGAGTAGCGACCACATACGGATCAATGCTGTGACCCTAAAGATAACCTGCAAAAAGTGAATGTTCGATGTTTTGTTAAAAGTCAAATCATTTCTGCAGTTTCAGACTGCCCAAAATAAGGCACAAACTCCAACATGAATGTGCCTCGTTATATCTGAGTCAACCCATCAAGCCATGTTCTAAATAACATGTTGATGGAGGTAGGTGGAGTAATATTAAAAGCAATATGAATCGAACGACAAAGAATCTTAGCCAGCGGACAGTCTAGAAACAGGTGTCTGATAGTTTCGTTATGATCACAAAAACTACACATAGCAGAACCCATCCAATTGCGTTTTGCCAGATTATCCTTTGTCAGAATGACTTGTTTATGCACGAACCACATAAACACTTTGATTCGCAAAGGTACCTTTACTTTCCAAACGTGCTTCGAGGAGGGAATGACACTAGAGTTTATGACATCCAGATACATGGATTTGATCGAAAACACATCGTCCTTAGTCAGTTTTCAATACAACCGGTCTGGCTGCTGAGACAACTGGACATCCATGAACTTTCTTACAAGATGAAGCCAGGCCTCCCAACGATCGCCAACTAGCGTCCTCCAAAAACTAATATTGAGGGGCGTGGACTGTAAAACGTTTGCAACATAAGCTTCTCGACGTTGAACAACGTTGTACAGAGTAGGATATTAAAGAGCAAGGAGCGTCTCCCCAAGCCACGTATCCTCCCAGAACCTCATATCAGCTCCATTGCCGACTAAGAACCTTGCCCTGTTGAAAAAGAGGGGCTTGACTCTCATCAACCCTTTTCAAAATGGTGAGTCAGTCGGTCTCACAGTCACCTGTGCCAATGTTTTAGACTGAAGATACTTATTTCGCAGAATCTGAGCCCAAGTAGCCTCAGTCTCGGACGAAAGTTTAAATAGCCACTTGCTGAGGAGACATCTGTTCTTGACATCTAGATTTTCAATGCCTAGATCCCCTTGGTCCTTCGTCCTATAGATGATGTACCATTTTGCAAGCCTATACTTTCGTGATCATCATCATAATACAATTTGATGTCCTTCGTCCATAATTTAAAAAAATGTTACTCTTGCGAAGAAGTCATCACCATTATTTATCTTTCTTTGCCTAGGAACTGACTCGGTGATATTTTGCTGTTATTTTCCGAGCAACCAAGAGCATTTGAAGTTCCACATGGGCCACATGCCAACTTGCCTTTGTTGCCGGTGAAGACATGGAGGATGATACTCCAACCAGTACACTGACGGGTCGGAGGATGATGTTGAACTCGCAGCATCTTCCACGAAGAAAGCAAAATTGGCCAAGCAGGAGTACAAGAAGGCATGCAATGCAGGTGCTGCATTTGCTCTACCACGGTTCCGAGTCTGAAGGAAGTGACTAAGCTCATTCGGGAATGCAGAGTAATGGAAGGAACTGCCCCCCCTTTCACTCAGCCACCAGGCTTGCTCTGCCTCAGAACCCTCAGTACAAAGAGTTGTTTTGAAACAAAGGAAGGGAGGCTTGATTGGCTCACATGATGACACCGGCATGCGTGTGCATCTTTGTTCTGCAATTTGTTCTGCAAATGATTGTCACGTTAATCGAACTGGACAACTCGGCATGTGGCACCCTGAAATAACGATGCACCTACTGGCCACATGCTCCTTCAGTTCTTCACTGAACTTTGGAACCCGACACTTAACAAGTTCAATATGCCTCTAAATCTGAAGCATGTATCCTCAGCGGTTTCCCTACAAGACTAGTGGCAGATTCAACGCCCCTTAGTGCACGGGCCATATGGTTGAGCTACATAAAGTTTTGAAAAGAAAGGAAAAAATTATGGCTCCAAATATCTGACGAGTGGTGAACCTTTCAGTAGTAGATTATCTCAGATTCTTATGGATTGTAAATAAAAAGGGAAAATACAATGAACAACTTACTACACGTGCGGTACCAATTGTATAAGCTGATGGTATATATCTTGGTTTCTTTATTTCCAGAGAGATTGACTGAAATTCACGGCTTCAACTACATGGACTACTGATTCTGAACGATTCAGGGGACATCTCATGCACTGATGAATAAATCGATTTTGATTTCCTTTTAGTTTTAGTCTGTTAAAGATAAGCTAGGCCAGACAGAGATCTAATGGGCTGCAAGCGCTCAGAGATGATCGGTTCATGGATGCAGTCCAGTGGCTTTGCTATGGTGGGCTTGTGATGCATCGGGTGCTCGCATTGCATAATGAGAATCACAGCCTTACGATGCAAGTTCGTCCCTAAACCGCTTTCTCGCATTGAACTATAGAAGAATATGCATGGGCAATTGGGCATGGCAACGGAATTTAGAAGCTTTAGAGTGAGGACTAAGGTAGACGGTGAAGCGTATGTGACTGCCAACAAAATCAATATAGAAGATACCAAATTCTATGCCTGACTACATGCACAGTACACACGTGCGTGCATGGCTGCATGCGTCCAAATTCTGGGCCAGCCACATAAAGCTCCTAGAAAAAGTTGATGAAACGTATAAGGACGCGTCTAGCGGGCGGCTGGCTGCCCGCTAGCGCTCCTCGGCGGCCGGCTTTGTTGTCAGATATAGTACGCGTAATCATTCCTGTGACCGAAAAGATACTGCTAATTAATCATCTTATATGCGGTCTGTTCTCCACATGATGGATGTCTGCATGCTGCCACATTAATATTCCTCATGCTCGTCATTTGTGCTTTAATTTTTGATTTTCAAAATTATAAAAGACATATATTCTAAACCGTGTGTTGAAATTCAGATCCGCTTTCACCGTAGAAACCCTCGCGGCGTGCTCTTCAAAAGTAGATCCCGCATGGGGACGTTTTGACGAACTAGTCTTCCTGCCAATTAAACATCAATATGTGTGCAACTAGACTAGATTGCCGCGCCAATTGAGCATATGTTTGTGCCAAATAGTCCTGCCAACTAAATATCAATGTGTGTGCAACTAGACTAAATTACAAGCCAACTGAGTATATGTGTGTGCAACTAGACTTCCTGCCAACTAAACATCAATGTGTGTGCAACTAGACTATATTACAAGCCAACTAAACATCAATGTGTATGCAACTAGACTACATTACAAGCCAACTAAACATCAATGTGTGTGCAACTAGACTACATTACAACCCAACTAAACATCAATGTGTGTGTAACTAGACTACATTACAAGAGAATGTTGCACATCGACTTTCGTCGAGGCAATAGACTAGTTGCACATCAAAGTTCTCGTGGTTGCTAGGTTGCAACCTCATACGAAGATGCAGCTTAAAACATTAGTTTTGAAAAAAAATGGCACGATGTAGTACTAAAGTTGCACAATACAGTACTAAAGTTGCACAATATATCATCAAAATTGGCATTAAATTTTTTTGTTGAAACATATCCATATGGGATCTAGTTTCAAAGATCACGTCATGACGAACCCAACGGTGAAAACGAATCTGAATTCCGACACGTGGTTTGAAATATATGACTTTTTAAAAATTGAAGAACCGAAATAAATACCCGTGAATCTGCTTTGTTGTCCATCAAATATAATAAATCTGAATGCAATTAATGATCAATCACATGCATTAACCGCCAAAATCCTACGCATGCATGTCTGTGGCAGAGCCGACCGCTCGTTCTCTCTATTTGGTGCGCGTGCACTTTGTAGGTTTTAGGAACATATAATTGTAGCTTATACCAGATTCTTGTCACCTAATAGAGAGAGTTTCGCGCATCACTTGACGTAAGGGTTAAGAGCATTTCCAAGCTATATATATATATATATATATATATATATATATATATATATATATATATATATATATATATCCCAACACCAGAGCTTCAATTGAGTGAAGACGCACACACATGTCCCTGTAGTAGCAGGCGAACAAAATAAACTTATGTGATAGCATAAAAGAGCAGACGAAGGAGCAAACCGAGCAAGTGATATTGCTACCCGAGCCTATGGAGCCTGCTCCAGTGGCTTCCCTACTCTAGGCCTAGGAGACGTCAGGAACAGTTGTCTTACTCCATTGGACAATCGGCCTTCATTTCTTGGTTGGCGAACTATTCAGAATCATTTATCCCCGGCTTCCGCTCATCTCCAGTTTCCTTCTTTCAGTTGACACAGTCCCGATCAACCAATTGTTAACAGAGTCTCGATCAACCGACGTGACTCGCCAATTACTTTTAGGTGAGGTACGCACGTATGGTTCACGCTCATGTTCTTCCAAGCCGATCAATAAACGTCTACAACACGCACGTACACAAGTACGTAGTACTAAGTAGGCAGGCAGGTGGATGCTTTGTGGAGGCTAGCTACGAAGCAAACTACACAATGCAGGCTAGCGTGATCGATTAGCAGAAATCAGCGAAACACAAAAACTCGACGAGACGTGATATGTGATTTTTTTCTTTATTTATTATTCAACAAACGTCGAACAAGAACATACATCAAGCCACCACTCACACCTACAAAACTTGATAATATGAAGTGCTCTTACTTTCCATATCTAAAACCGATTCATCCACATAACGTATCTCGGAACTCAGAGCCGATGCAGCAGACCTAAAGCGTACACCACATACACATGTTTTAGACGCCGCCATCGTCATCGAACCGCTAACCCATCTTCAGGAGAGAGATGCGCATCATCCTTGCCAGTCCGTCCATCCGTTGACGCCACCACGGCGCCCAACGGCGCCACCGCCCCCGCGCTTGTCCATCCAGACGCGAAGATTCTGGAAGATCTGTCATGCGTAGCACCTGCCGACCAAGCATGACACAACGTAGCACTTGTCGGTCATGCATGACTTGACATCTCCATCGAAAGCTCCGTGCAAGCGAAGTCGCTCCACCTCCTACCTCTATCTTCCAGCTCTGCTCCACAAACGATGCTCCCAATAGAGAAAATGGCACCGCAGTACCGTCATCGTCCGATCTGGAAGACCAGATCCTAGGGTTTCCCCCGGAGCAGCACAAGTGGGTCGACATTAGTTACACGATGATGCCTTCATCAAGGCAACAAAGCAGAACACCGTCATCGCCTGCCATCGGCTCAGTTTTCATCGGCAAGTATGTCTTCCCGACTCGTAGCCGGAACTAGATGGCGGACCTAGAGATCTGACCATCCAACCTCAGGCCGACCACCTGATGGCCACCACTGCCAGCGGCACCAGCCAGATCATATATGACCGGAGACGCCGCCGACCAGTCAACCATGGCCACATCCCCTCCCAGTCTGCCATCCCACGAAGCCGTCGGAGCAGCGCCGAACTGCCGGGAAAGACGAAGACCGAAGGGCAATCTCGTGTCGTCGGTCCCTCCAGACCGCGGTGCTGCAGCCTAGATCC
The DNA here is from genome assembly GCF_018294505.1 of Triticum aestivum. Lineage (NCBI taxonomy): Eukaryota > Viridiplantae > Streptophyta > Magnoliopsida > Poales > Poaceae > Triticum > Triticum aestivum. The sequence continues at coordinate 59,770,270 of NC_057807.1, forward strand.
CCGTTGTCCCATCACCGGCGGCGCCCGGGGTTAGCCGACACACGTCTCTGGGGACGACGAGATGGAGGAGATGGGGAGGGGGCGCTGGGGTTGCCCCCCTGATCGCCCTGGAAGGTGCGACACGAGGGAGCCTAGGAGCGATCCTGTTGCGTGCGAGGGGGAGCCGCTCATACGCCTGACGTGATATGTGATAGCCGCAGGAGCGTGTTATTCTTGTTCTTTCTTTTTATTCAATCTGACCTTGCTATGTTTTACAAGGGGATACAAAAGTATATACACTAATCATGGTTAATTCGAACATGGATTTTCGATCTGGTAAAAGAACGTCTCATGTAACCCTCTCGTGTCGCTCCCGCGAGCGACTGAGGGGTGGAACCCTAGCCGCCGGGGCTAGTCCGCCGCCTCCAGCACCCTCCCTCGCCGCCGTCGGTGTGCGCCACCGATCCGGTCGGCGTAGGCGGCGGTGGGAATTTCCCTTCTCCTCGTTCGATGTCGTGCGACGCGGGACGAGTGCGGGACGACGGCTTCGGCGACGGCGTCATGCGGATCCAAGGCACGGCGGCGCGTGGTGGCACGGGTGGAGATTGGCTGGGCGTGGCGTGCCGGTCGGCTGGACATGGCTAGAAGATGAAGGTGGGGCTGGGTGTGGCCGGTGGCGGTGGCGGCGGCGGCGTTCAACCCGGATCCGGTCTTGGCGGTGGCGACGGCAACGGCTGACCCGGATCCGACCATGGTGGTGGCGGCGTCCCCTCCGTCGGGGATGACGGGCCAGGTGGTGGGTCCTTGTGGCGGCACCGGTGGCGGGGGATCTTGGGATCCCATGTCTGGGCTCTTCGCAGGACACGCGTGGCGGCCGGAGCTTCCTCCGGCGTCGACGGTGCTTGATGTGGGATCGCGGCGGCGGTTGCCGTTGTATGGGCCACGACAGTGGCTGGCGCGACGGTGGGTCCTCCTTGTGGCGCCTAGAATCGGGGCGGCGGCTCCTCTTCATCGACGGCGGCGGACTCCGGGGTCGTGTGGGCGACTCGGAGTCCGGATCTCGAGATGGTGACGGCCTTCTGAGGCTGGTGAAGGTATGGGACGTCCCTTCCATCAAGAGACCTGGTTCGATGCAGCTCGGCAGGTGACACATGTGCCTCTTTCGGAGTTGCCGGATGGTGCCTGTCATCGGCAGGTGAAGCCACCGGTGGATGTGCTATAGGTGGATGCTATGCACGACGTCTTATATGGAGACGTCAAGTCATGCCTGTTATCGGCAGGTGATGCACGGTGGCTCCGGCGAAAGTGTCAAGTTTAGCCTGTTGTTGTTGGATCGAAGGTGGTGCGACAGGAGCGGAAGGCAGGCGGTATGGGACGTCTTTGTCTTCCATTGTCTCCTCCAGAGGTATCCAGCTATCTAGGCGTCGGTAGCCGGATATGGGCGGATGGTACAGTCAGCTTCAACGACGAGCTTTTGCACTCCGGTGGAAACACAAGATCTCTGATCGGGCTATGTCGTCGCGCGCCTACGTCGTGTCCTTGTTGAAGGTAGTGGATTGAAGTTTTGATTTGGGGATGAGAATCCAAAGTTCAACCTTGTGGTTGACTAGCCATCATCGGCGCACGTGCGACAACTTCTTCTTGAAGGCGTAGCCTAGGGGTTGTATTTTTTTCATTTATGCTGTGTCTTCTATCATAGAGTTAGTGGCTATCCGGGGAAGTTATTGTCGCGAGGTATACGGCCTCGGGGTTTGTTTTTCGCTTTTTTTCTGGGTCGACGATGTCCAGCTGCTGGATTTTGCACTATTAATAATATATGGTTGTATACATCATCTTGATGCAGAGGCCGGGGGATATCCTCCATTTCAGAAGAAAAAACAATAATGATTAACTCAAACACTTCTTACCTCAGTTTGCAGTAATCCAGATATACATAGGTGTGTTTGTCAATCGGGTACTTATGCACAACTGGATTTGCAGCAGTGGTAACTCGTGCGAATGATTGAAGATGTGTTCGAGTCAAAATCCCATGAATTATTCAGCAGAAATGCTCTCTTTATTCTGATCAGTATGTGATTTTTGAGTTTGTTTAGTCAGCTCTATATGTTTGGAATTTTATTCTGCAAGACCTTGTGTATTCTCTTGCTAAATACATGTTTCTACGAACTTTGATGCGATAACAGAAAGAAAAGAAGATTTTGCATGCGTGACCTTATGTACACACATACGCATATATGCAATCATATGAATACTCATATGGGCCATATGTTCGAGCCACAAATTCATTTGAAAATAGTTAAAATAGTGTGGGTCCAAAGACACTAAAAAGGTGACCAAACACACAATGGTAGTGCATAGCAGATTATTGTGGCTCCAAAGAGATTGAATAAAACTAGCTTGTGAGGATTTCCTGGACAAGGATGGCGAGGTACAAGCTCTAGTGGTAGGTAACTAGGTATACATATACATATTGTACAGAACTCTGCCATTATATTTGCATTGAATCAAACTATCAAACAGTACATAGATGTTCAATATAAATGATGTGGACATACCTATCTTGCTCCAGAAGAGCTCGATAAGATGAAATGAGCACATGCACTCTCGTAGTGAATGCTGATTTTTCTAGTTGAGAAGAGAGATGAGCTCTCCTTGGAGAGTTGGCTTGGATGCACTCTTGCTGTTATTGTGGGCTTGCGAGGCATTGCAATTTGAGAGCTCTAGGCTCTCTTTTGTGCCAACATGAATTTCAGAGAAACTGACAGTAGATGACTACAAGAACACACGTTGCCGGTCGATGGAAGATAACCTCGCTAAAGAGAAACATGCAGTCGTACGCAAATGTACTAAGCCACGACTTGGGTCTGGTGGCATATTGCCTTCTTACTGTATACCAACTATAATTTTCTATTTTTTTTTCACTTGTTAATCTTCCTAGCTTGTGTTAAACCATTTTGTACATAGCATAGTAAAAGTATACAAATTGCAATGGGGTTTTATACCTCATTGTTCCGCCTATTGATTGGTGCTTTATATATAAAGCAGGGCGAAAGCCTTTTTCGTATAAACAACTTTGCATACAGTAACTTTATGTGAAAATGCAAAAATATATTTTTGTATGGTCTGTCCGACCTAAAGCTTTTGTAACGGATAATATTAAGTGAAATTATTACAGGCTAATATATGTGCTTGGTTCAGATTCCGACACATATATAGGACTCATAGGACACAGCGCATGATATGCTATGAGTGAGATCCGGCCACATCTGAGTATTAAAGCTTTTTTTCAGTTGTACTCACTCAAATAATTATATTTAGGGCAATCTAACTTCCTCAACCTATTTCTTTCAGCGCTCATCTCATGTCTCCCTTTTCAAACACCATCACACATGTTCATACACTCATGTCTTAGCCATTGTTGTAATTGTACACATTTGTCTCCATAGTTATTTTGAAACATTAAACTGGTATTAATTTGAATGAATCCAGCAAGCACTACACCTTTCAGTGGGTAACTTAGTTGCATTTTGGAGCTCTTGCATTTTTGACCAATCTTTATAGCATGATGTTATTTTGTTTTTGTTTTCACCAAATATCTTGTAAAATCTTCACGACCAAGGATGTCCATATTAGGTTCCCTTTATATTTGATTTGTATTCATGATCGATATTTTCCGTATTCATATTTGTATTCAACATTGCCGGTGCCCTGCTCCAACTCCAAGAAAATGTTTTTAGGATATCTGGATATGAAACAATCAACATACTTCCTCTGTAAGCAAATATAAGACATTTTAGAGACTTGAGGGACTACATTTGTACCCACTCCGTTTTTACCCATAGTCCGTAGCAAGGTACGTATTGGCCCATCCCTGTCTACATCAAGACCGATATCTGGTCCAAAGGCACCACCCTATGGGCCCATCCACACGTGAAAACGTGGGGCGGCCACCGCCTCAACACCATGCAGGGAGAACATGGACCAACGCTAACAACCTCTAAGGAGAGTCGCCGATTAGTCATGCGTGAGTGTGCTGCTACTAGCCTAGGTAGCATTGTCAACTAGGATACCACTTCCACAAACTACCATCTCATCTAGAGATATGGCGACATTAGACCCCTGGAGGGATACCCTGACGTCGTCTGTGGCAGTTGTGAGAGATGTGGGGAGGAAACTATGGTCAGGAATGATGTCGTGATTAGGGGAAGTATTGATGTTTCTAATGCCACTACTTAGTCTATCACTAGTTCAGTTGCGTGATCTTAGTATTTTAAATGGCTACCTCAGTATTTCATACTATAGGAGAAGCAGCCCAAGGGAGTTCTTTCCTTCTTTCGGCCAAGTAAATTTGTTGTTTCATGTGTTCTTGCCACTCAAATGACATTTCATACGTGCAATTATAGAATGATCCACGGAGTCTGAAAGCAGTAATTAGGGGTTTGTGTGTGACCTTTTGGATCGATCTTGGTGATCTATGAATGTTATTCTGAATATGTTTTAATACCAATGAATTTAATAGGATCTAGCCAATTCTCCTTCGAGCTGAAAAGAGCCACAATTTTCTATTTAGTGTTAAGTTCATTCTCTTATTTTTCTTCTTGGCTCTAGTTTCTTGTAATGCACATCACCATTGGCATGGAAACCATGGGAAAGAGCACAAAGCAAATCATACACCTTCTCAAGTCGGTCCTAGTACAGTTTTGCAATTGTATTGTATAACCCTATTTGGCATTTGTCGTTTCTATTGAATTACCTAGAGATCTAATGTCATGGTGGAGGGCTCCGCGTCCGACATAGCCAACCTGAAGTTCTTCCTCCTATGCTTCCAACAGATGTCAGGGCTCACAATCAACTTCGATAAGAGTGAAGTGATGGTTCTTGGCTACCCCCCTGAGGAGGCCTAGGCCATGGCCGACCGACTGAACTGTCGGCTGGGTACTTTCCCCACGACTTATTTGGGGATACCCATTAGTGACTCACAACTCACCATGGCTGACCTTCGCCCGTCAGTGACCCGAATGCAGCACCGTGTAGAGCCCTGGAAGGGGAGGTGGCTCTCGAAGGCGGCCTAGGCGATCCTCATCAACTCCTCGCTTGCCAGCCTACTCTGGTTTCTCATGAGCTTCTATAGCCTTCATGAGACGCTCCATCAGGAGATTGCCAAATACCAGTCCATGGTTTTTTGGGCAGGCGAAGGTGAAAAGCAGAAATACCATATGGTGAGCTGGCCTGACATTTCCAAACCCAAGGACCGGGGTGGACTTGGGATCTTGTCTTCTCAGCGCATGAACATTGCTCTCCTGACCCGATGGCTCTGGCAAATCGCCTATGGGGAGGAAGGACTCTGGCTTCCATCATGCACAATAAGTACCTTCGGGGCTAACCTCTAGCTTTCTGTCAGCGTTATGGTGGTTCCCAGTTCTGGCAGGCTGTGATTCAGCTCCTACCCGTTCTCCGCATCGGCATGTCCATCTTTGTTGGCTCCAGGTCCTCGACCTTGTTCTGGTTCGATCCGTTGGGTAGGGGACTCCCCCTGGCCGCTCGATTCCAGGATCTATTCCCCATAACGGTTGACCCTCGGATTTCTATCGAGACGGCCCTTATTGACTTAGGGCGTCTCGCTTTCCGGCACCCCTTTGGCCCCACTAGTGCAAAACCGGGCTATCACTAGTAGAAAAACACCTAATAGTCCCGGTTCGTGAGGGCCTTTAGTCCCGATTCATGAACTGGGACTAATGGTCGTTACTAATACCTCCACCCATTAGTCCCGGTTCAAACAGGAACCGGGACTAATGTGCCTCCACGTGGCTCTGTGCGCCGAGCCCAGTCAGGGGGCCTTTGGTCCCGGTTGGTGGCACCAACCGGGACCAAAAAGCATCCACGCGTCAGCATTCCATTGGTTGGGGTTTTTGTTATTTTTTTTGAAAGCAGGGGGGGGATTGGGGGTTTTGGGGGGTTAATTTACGTGTTTCATATATTGTGTTAGCTAGCTAATTAATAGAGAGAAGTGTCCTCTCTTATGTCCGTGCTTGGTCGAATCTACGTACTATATACATAAGTGATCGAGAGAACCATTCAGTACAGAAGTTCATGCATACCGAGAGAAGTGATCGATCGACCTCTCTCCTTCTCCGAGAGATTGGTCGAACAACAAGTATATGACGCTATTGGCTACATACATGCATGTACAATATGTATAAGATCTCTTATAATTACAATCCCCTAGCAATTGAAATCAATTTCCACATGGTATTCTCCGGCTTTATTGATGATGTGGTCAAGAAAGAATCCCGCCAATTTCTCTTGAATTGCTTTCATGCGATCTGGTTCTAGGAGTTCATTCCGCATCTGCCACGTCTAATTTGAAGAAGGGGGTTAATTAATACATATATATGAATGAAACTCAATAGAAATGATGGTGTAATAAAATGAAATTGTGAATATTATTGCTTACGCACTTCATATTGTCTTTGAGAGTAGCCCCGCTTGTTTTTCAAAGTCGCGTTGTGGATGAACTCGCACACGTAGTATCCACAGAAATCATTCCCTTCTTCCTGCCACAAGCACTTTACGAGAAATAGAGGTCAATCAAACTGATAATGAAGCATTATAAATGGCATTGATGAAAGTATAGCTATAGAATCAACGGGAGATGCGCGCAACTAGCTAGCCATTAGTACTTACTTTCGGGTATGTATATCGCAGCTCCTTCGGCAGTCCCGGAGCTTCTGCGGTGAACTGTTTCCAAACCCTGCAAGACAAAGAAAATAATTATTATTACTTGAGATATCAGGAAATGAACAAAAAGTTGCCGATATGGTGCGATAATGATCGATTGAACTTACTTGCTGAGCATTTCAGTCATGTCCGCATAGGATTTGGGATCTTTCCGTCTCGAGTCTAAGACGGTTACTAGTCCACGCTCAAGCTTAATCTCCAGAAGAATATAGTGGTACCTGCGCACGCATGCATAACTCATCAATTACATTACTATAACCTCGCTCGAGTAATAAGGGAAACCGAATATGCACACGACAGTAACACTCACTTGCCGTTGTAAGGAAAGAGTATGGTATCTTTGTTTTGATTTTTTATCAATGATTGTAGCACGTTGTCCTCGGCCTCTTTGATGTCCTTTTTAACCAGAAATTCATCTATGATATTTGTGTTAATGAACCCAATATCATAAATTTCTTGTTTTTTGCACTCGACGATCTTCAATCTGCATAATATATTGAGGATAATTAATTATAAATACATGAAATGAAAGAGCCGAGCTATATATAGAGACTTAATGACAGAAATAGTACTTACAGACAGTAGCAAAAGACCATTAGTTTATCGAGGGCCTTTTGATTGAAGAACGCGAAGAACTCATCAAATGGAACAGTCAACAGATCATTTGCAACGAGATCGTGCTCCTCTTTAATATGCAGATACAAAGCATTCTTACCCTCAGACTCTCTGCAGGTTTCCATGTACCAATTATGGAATCTTCGCATCATTGTTGTCAGAGATTTTTCATCTTTGACGAGAGGCTTCCCGTACTCGTATCTGTGTTCGTCCACCTCCAAGAAATCAGGAAGTGCATCGTCAGGCAGGTAATCGTCAAGATTGCCATAACCGGCCACCGTCCCCGGAGCATTAGACACATTGAGCGGGGGGCACGATTGCTGTGCTTGTTCGCCGAGCTGGGCAATTTTTTCCCCTTTGCTCGTTCTTTTGACCTTTTAGCACTGACAGTAGTTCCCGACCGCTGGGCTTGGAGATATGTCTGTTCAGTAATGCGCTCATAGTTGGTTCTCGGCGGAGACTTTGGTGGTTTCCTCAGGGCATCGATAGTGCGCTTTGCTTTCACCGGATCTACCTTCTCCTCCGGAGGTGGATGTCTCTTTGCTTTCACCCCTTCAAAGAACTCCTTCACGTGGGTCCGCACAATCGTATCGTTTTCCTCCTCGGACCTCTCGTACGGTAACTTCTCTAGAGGCTTGAGAGATGATGGACCGTATTTGTATTGCCTCCCGCCTCTGGTTGTGCTGCTAGACGCCGGAGCAGACGGAGCGGCTGCGGCGTCTGTCTTCTTTCGTGCTTGCTTACGAGGCGGAGGAGAAGGAGTACGACGCGCCGGAGCAGCCGGGGCGGCGGCGGGTCTCTTCCGCCCTTGCTGGCGAGGCGGAGAAGGAGGATGCTGCTGGCTGCTCGGGAGCGCCGGCGCAGGCGGAGAAGGAGGCGGAGTGCCGCCATGCGCCGGAGAAGGAGGCGGAGTGCCGCCACGCGTGCCCTGATCGTCACTCGCCGGAGGAGGAGGCGGTGGAGGAGGCGGAGTGCCCTGACTCGCCGGAGCAGGAGGAGGAGGCGGAGGCGTCCAGTTCAGAAGGTTGATGAGCTCCTTCTTCCATAGGCATGGAGTCTTCAGAGCAGAACCCAGCCTAGTCTCCCCTTCACCGGTAGGGTGGTCAAGCACGAGGTCCTCAAATCCCTCCGTTATTTCATCCACCATCACCTTAGCATATCCTTTTGGAATCGGCTGGCAGTGATAAGTTGTGCCGGGTCCACTAGGATAAACTTGGCCAACAGCCGCCTTGACCTTCAAATTCATCCATCGCGCCATCATGTGGCAATTTTGAGACTCCGTGATACCATCCACGGGATAGCTGGCAGGAGCCGTCAAGACATGCTCCGGCTGAAGCAGCTCGGTGGAAGCCACGCTGCTTCTCCGCTGAGATGGCGGGGTAGCTTCGGGGGAAGCTTCGGCAGGTCGTTTGCTGCGATCTGCTGCTTCTCGTTCCTCTTCTCGATCCTCTAGCCCCATTACCCTTTCGTGCAGCGCCTGCAGTTGGTCCTGCTCCAGTTTCTTCCTCCTCTCGTGGGTTTTGTAACCCCCTGCGTCCGGAAAACCAACCTTCCACGGAATGGAGCCTGGCGTGCCTCGTGTCCGTCCAGGGTGCTCAGGATTCCCAAGGGCCATTGTGAGCTCGTCCTTCTCCCTGTTTGGAAGGAACGTCCCTCGCTGCGCTGCATCGATATAGTGTCGAAGGTTCTTGACTGGTATTTCCAGTTGCTCGTCCGTCCACTGGCAAAACCCTGTTACAGGGTCCAAGGTTCCGCCAGACCCGAAGAACCAAGTCCGGCAACGGTCTGGCCATCTCATTGTCTCTGGTTCGATCCCTTTTTCAAGCAGATCATTCTCAGCCTTGGACCACTTAGGCCGGGCTTGCAGGTAGCCACCTGACCCCGTGCGATGGTGAAGCGTCTTCTTCGCAGCATTTTTCTTGTTTGTCTCCGACATCTTCTTACTCTTTTCCGATGTCTTGTGGGCCACAAATGCGGGCCAGTGATCTTTGATCTTCTCATATTTGCCGATGAATTCTGGTGTCTTTTTATTTTTGACAAACTGGTTCAGCTCTTTCCTCCACCTCCTCATTAGGGTTGCCATCTTCTTAAGAGCACAAGACTTGATTAATTCCTCTTTAACTGGCTTCTCCGGATCCTCCTCTGGCGGTAGGGTGAAATTTGCCTTCAGCTCAGTCCAAAGATATTCTTTCTGCATATCATTGACATAAGACACCTCAGGGTCTTCCTCCTTAGGCTTATACCATTGCTGGATGCTGATCGGGATCTTCTCCCTAACAAGAACCCAGCACTAAGAAGAAAATGCCTTCCTTGTCCGGATGGGTTCAATCGGTTCGCCGTCGGGCGCGATTTCTATGATCTCAAACTTTTCATCCAAGCTCAACTTTTTCTTCGGGCCTCGTCTCCTTACCGAAGTTGTGCTCGATCCGGAGGGCTAGAAATTATAAGGAAGAAAGACGAGAGTAATTAATATGTGTACATATACCAAAACAATGGAAGCATCAATTAACTAGTCAGCGCGGGCTTAACTAATATATATATATACCTGGCCGGGCTCGGTTCGGTCACCGGAGCAGTCAGCACGGTCTCCTTCTTGTTCCTCCATTGTGTCACCGGAGCCATCATGAACATAGTCCTGTTCTTGTACCGACATTAATGGGCCGAAGTCATCATGAACATAGCCCTCTTCTTCACCTTGTTCTTCCAGCTGACCAACGGTGTCGAGGAGAAATGACGCAACTTCATCCCTTCCATTTACGATTATGTCCCTCAATATCGCTTCTGTTTCTTCGTCTCGGCAGTGCTCCATAGTTTCTGCAAATATTTACAACATGTTTATATATGGTATAGATGTATATATATATATATATATATATGTATATATATATATATATATATATATTAGTGGCAAACGTAGAACTAGCTAGCTAATCACAATAAGGAATCATGTTAGTGGCCTCGATGCTGCTTCTCTAGGGTTTGGGATCGCCTCGACACAACAACGCTTCGAGAGAGTTAATTTGTCGAGTAGGGGCACGGCAGGAGGGGGTAGGAGACCAACATCATTTTCTTTCTAGGGTTTGGGTGTCCTCGAGAGTTTTGGTCAAGCGAGAGGGCCGAGGGGGGGGGGGTATTTATATCGACCGTCCCTCATGTCGAAGTTATCTCGAGGGGGTTATATCGACAACGACGCGACAACGACGAGAAAGGAAAATAATTAAGGAAAAGGAAGAAAAGAGGAAGAAGGAAGAAGGAAGAAGAAGAAGAAAAAAAAAGAGGAGAAGAAGAAAGGAATAGACGAGAAGAAGAAAAAATAGAATTTTTTTTTCTATTTTTTCTTCTTCTCCTCTATTCCTTTCTTCTTCTCCTCTTCTTTTTCTTCTTTTTTCCTCTTCTTATTTATTTCTCCTCTTCTTCCTCTCCTCTTCTTCATCTTCTTATTTTCCTTTTTCCTCTCATTCTTTTTCTTCTTCTTCTTCTTTCTTCCTTCTTCCTTCTTCCTCTTTTCTTCCTTTTCCTTATTTTACTTTAAATTTCTCCTCTACACTAACCTAAAATGCACTAACCTAAAATCGATATCTACTAACAACTTAAAAAAATAATACATATATGAAAAAATGCATATATGAAAAAAAAACATCATCATATCATCAACAGAAAAAATAGTATTTTTTCTAAAAATCTATCTTTTGCATATATACATCAACATATATACACTAACCTAAAATGCACAAAAATGCTATCGGAGAGGGGGTATATCGACCCCCCTCATGTATCCACATACATACATCTATACATACATATATACTTACATATATGTATAAATTTTTGCAGATATAAAGTTTTGCATATATAAAGTTTTTCTAAAATCTAACTTTTGCATATATGAACATATATACACAGAGAACATATACATATATACACAGAGAACATATACATAAATGCACAAAAAAATAAGAGGAAAGGGCGCCGGCGGCCGGACCGAAGGCGGCGACATGTGGTCAGGGTGACGGCGACGGGGTTGGGGAAGGGGCGGCGCGCGCGGCGACGGCGACGGGGTCGGGGCAGGGGCGACGCGCGGGCGACGACGACGGGGTCGGGGCCGGCAGGGGCGGCGGGCGCGGCGACGGTGTCGGGGCAGTGGCTCGGCGGCGGCGACGGCGAGGTGGACCAGCCTGACGGCGTCGGGGCAGGGCTCAGCGGCGACGGCGACGAGGAGCAGAAGGCGTCGGGGCGAGAAGAAACAGATGGATTTTGGCAAAAACTGCTATGTGCTGTATATATACAAAGGGCATTGGTCCTGGTTCGTGACTCCAACCGGGACTAATGGCCCCCTTTAGTCCCGGTTGGTGCCACCAACCGGGACCAAAGGCCTCTTTTTCGGCAGCCCAAAGGGCGGGAACCGGCGGCCTTTGGTCCCGGTTGGTGGCACCAACCGGGACTAAAGGGGGCATTAGTCCCGGTTGGTGCCACCAACCGGGACCAAAGGCCTATGTGCTACCCGCCTCGGGGCCAAAGTTTAGTCCCACCTCGCTAGTCGAGAGGGGCGCGCAATGGTTTATAAGCCCCACTGCCGCACCCCTCTCGAGCTCCTCTCCACCGCAGGCTTTCGGGCCTACTTGCTATTGCTTTGCCTGATGGGCCTTCTGGGCCTACTGCGGGCCTGAATCCCGGCCCATAGTAGGGTTTCTAGTCATATTCAGGCCGTGGGGGCCCAGTAGGAGGCATTTTTTTGTTTTTTTGTTTTCTTTACTTATTGTTGCTATACTTATTGTTTTCCCAGTTTTTTTCTTTTGTTTTCTGCATTATTTATTTTCTTTTGTTTTTTGCTTTATTTTTTAATTGTTTTTGCTTTTAGTTTTAGGAAAATTATAAACTTTCTGTTAGTGCCATTAGTTTTCAAATTTGAAAACACTTTTTTTGTTTTTTTGTTTTCTTTCTTGCTTTATTCATTTTATTTTGTTTCTACTTACACCAAAATAATTATTGTTGTTTTTTCTTTTGTTTTCTGCATTATTTATTTTCTTTTGTTTTTGCTTTATTTTTTAATTGTTTTTGCTTTTAGTTTTAGGAAAATTATAAACTTTCTGTTAGTGCCATTAGTTTTCAAATTTGAAAACATTTTTTTTGTTTTTTGTTTTCTTTCTTGCTTTATGTATTTTATTTTGTGTCTACTTACAACAAAATACTTATTATTGTTTTTTTCTTTTGTTTTCTGCATTATTTATTTTCTTTTTGTTTTTTGCTTTATTTTTTAATTGTTTTTGCTTTTAGTTTTAGGAAAATTATAAACTTTCTGTTAGTGCCATTAGTTTTCAAATTTGAAAACACTTTTTTTGTTTTTTTGTTTTCTTTCTTGCTTTATTTATTTTATTTTGTTTCTACTTACAACAAAATACTTATTGTTGCTATTTTTAATTATTACGAGGGCCGAACCATAAGACATTAAAGCATTTCAAATGAACTCTGAAAAAGTTGAAAGTTGGCATGGTATCATAAATTGACCCACATAGCATGTGCATGTACAAAACGGACAATGGTATCATACTCGTTAGTTACAAAGTTGGCATGCTATCATCATAATAGTTGCTCGGAGAAAGTCTTCACTTTTTCTTCGCTTGTGTCATTTGCTTATTGCGCCGTAACCATGGATAATCTTCATCGTTTATCAGGATGCTGGGGTCAGCCTTGACTTTGAAGGGAGGAATTTCATGAAACTTTTCATAATCTTCAGACATGTCTGTCTTGTCCTCCACTCCCACGATGTCCCTTTTTCCTGAAAGAACTATGTGGCGCTTTGGCTCATCGTATGATGTATTCGCTTCCTTATCTTTTCTCTTTCTCGGTCTGGTAGACATGTCCTTCACATAGATAACCTGTGCCACATCATTGGCTAGGACGAACGGTTCGTCAGTGTACCCAAGATTTTCCAGATCCACTGTTGTCATTCCGTACTGTGGGTCTACCTGTACCCCGCCTCCTGACAGATTGACCCATTTGCACTTAAACAAAGGGACCTTAAAATCTACTCCGTAGTCAAGTTCCCATATGTCCACTATGTAACCATAATATGTGTCCTTTCCCCTCTCGGTTGTTGGATCAAAGCGGACACCGCTGTTTTGGTTGGTGCTCTTTTGATCTTGGTCAATCGTGTAAAATGTATTCCCATTTATCTTGTATCCTTTCCAAATCAATACAGTCAAAGATGGTCCCCTTGGACAACAAGTACAGCTCATCACAAACAGTGTTGTCACCTCTGATACGTGCTTCCAACCAACTGCTAAAAGTCCTGATGTGTTCACATGTAATCCAGTCGTCGCACTGCTCCGGGTGTTTGGAGCGCAGACTGTTCTTGTGTTCATCGACATACGGGGTCACCAAGGTAGAGTTCTGTAGAACTGTGTAGTGTGCTTGAGACCAAGAATATCCGTCCCTGCATATATTGAGTCCCTTCAAGCGTGCCTTTTCCAGTCAGTCTCCCCTCATACCGCGATTTAGGGAGACCTATCTTCTTAAGGCCAGGAATGAAGTCAACACAAAACCCGATGACATCCTCTGTTTGATGGCCCATGGAGATGCTTCCTTCTGGCCTAGCGCGGTTACGGACATATTTCTTTAGGACTCCCATGAACCTCTCAAAGGGGTACATATTGTGTAGAAATACGGGGCCCAGAATGACAATCTCATCAACTAGATGAACTAGGACGTGCGTCATGATATTGAAGAAGGATGGTGGGAACACCAGCTCAAAACTGACAAGACATTGCACCACATCACTCCTTAGCCTTGGTATGATTTCTGGATCGATCACCTTCTGAGAGATTGCATTGAGGAATGCACATAGCTTCACAATGGCTAATCGGACGTTTTCCGATAGAAGCCCCCTCAATGCAACCGGAAGCAGTTGCGTCATAATCACGTGGCAGTCATGAGACTTTAGGTTCTGAAACTTTTTCTCTGCCATATTTATTATTCCTTTTATATTAGACGAGAAGCCAGTCAGGACCTTCATACTAAGCAGGCATTCAAAGAAGATTTCCTTCTCTTCTTTGGTAAGAGCATAGCTGGCAAGACCTTCATACTGCTTTGGAGGCATGCCGTCTTTTTCGTGCAAACGTTGTAGGTCCTCCCGTGCCTCACCTGTATCTTTTGTCTTCCCATACACGCCCAAGAAGCCTAGCAGATTCACGCAAAGGTTCTTCGTCACGTGCATCACGTCGATCGAAGAGCGGACCTCTAGGTCTTTCCAGTAGGGTAGGTTCCAAAATATAGATTTCTTCTTCCACATGGGTGCGTGTCCCCCAGCGTCACTCGGAACAGCTAGTGTGCCGGGACCCTTTCCAAAGATTATGTGTAAATCATTGACCATAGCAAGTACGTGATCACCGGTACGCATGGCGGGCTTCTTCCGGTGATCTGCCTCGCCTTTGAAATGCTTGCCTTTGTTTCGACATTGATGGTTGGTCGGAAGAAATCGACGATGGCCCAGGTACACATTCTTCCTGCAGCTTGCCAGGTATATACTATCGGTGTCAAGTAAACAGTGCGTGCATACGTGGTATCCCTTGTTTGTCTGTCCTGAAAGGTTACTGAGAGCGGGCCAATCGTTGATGGTCACGAACAGCAACGCCTTTAGGTTAAATTCCTCCTGTTTGTGCTCATCCCACGTACGTACACCGTTTCCATTCCACAACTGTAAAAGTTCTTCAACTAATGGCCTTAGGTACACATCAATGTCGTTGCCGGGTTGCTTAGGGCCTTGGATGAGAACTGGCATCATAATGAACTTCCGCTTCATGCACATCCAAGGAGGAAGGTTATACATACATAGAGTCACGGGCCAGGTGCTGTGATTGCTGCTCTGCTCCCCGAAAGGATTAATGCCATCCGCGCTTAAAGCAAACCATACGTTCCTTGGCTCACTTGCAAACTCATCCCAGTACTTTCTCTCGATTTTTCTCCACTGCGACCCGTCAGTGGGTGCTCTCAACTTCCCGTCTTTCTTACGGTCCTCACTGTGCCATCGCATCAACTTGGCGTGCTCTCTGTTTCTGAACAGACGTTTCAACCGTGGTATTATAGGAGCATACCACATCACCTTCGCAGGAACCCTCTTCCTGGGGGGCTCGCCGTCAACATCACCAGGGTCATCTCGTCTGATCTTATACCGTAATGCATCGCATACCGGGCATGCATTCAGATCCTTGTACGCACCGCGGAAGAGGATGCAGTCATTAGGGCATGCATGTATCTTCTGCACCTCCAATCCTAGAGGGCATACGACCTTCTTTGCTGCGTATGTACTGTTGGGCAATTCGTTATCCTTTGGAAGCTTCTTCTTCAATATTTTCAGTAGCTTCTCAAATCCTTTGTCAGGCACAGCATTCTCTGCCTTCCACTGCAGCAATTCCAGTACGGTACCGAGCTTTGTGTTTCCATCTTCGCAATTGGGGTACAACCCTTTTTTGTGGTCCTCTAACATGCGATCGAACTTCAGCTTCTCCTTTTGACTTTCGCATTGTGTCCTTGCATCGACAATGACCTGACGGAGATCATCATCATCGGGCACATCGTATGGTTCCTCTTGATCTTCAGTAGCTTCGCCCGTTGCAGCATCATCGTGCACATCGTCTGGTTCCTCTTGATCTTTAATAGCATCACCGTATTCAGGGGGCACATAGTTGTCATCGTACTCTTCTTCTTCGCCGTCTTCCATCATAACCCCTATTTCTCCGTGCCTCGTCCAAACATTATAGTCTGGAGGATTTTCCGGTCAGAGTAAGACTTCGTATTCCCACATATAGGGCATGGACAACACATAAAACCATTCTGCTTGTTTGCCTCAGCCACTTCGAGAAAATCATGCACGCCCTTAATGTACTCGGAGGTGTGTCTTGAACCGTACATCCATTGACGGTTCATCTGCGTGCATTATATATAATTAAGTGTGTCAAAAATCATTACAGAACATCATGAATAGATAATTAAGTGACCAAATTAATAGAAGTTCATCATCACATTAAAACCAAAGTACATACATAGTTCTCATCTAACAACATAAACCTCTGCAGAGCATCTAAATTAATTAAACCATACACTGAAACTATGTAAAACATTTCAATGCGAAAACAAATGCGATCATAATCGCAACCAATGTAACAACTGATCCAACAGCATAATGATACCAAGCCTCGGTATGAATGGCATATTTTCTAATCTTTCTAATCTTCAATCGCATTGCATCCATCTTGATCTTGTGATCATCGACGACATCCGCAACATGCAACTCCAATATCATCTTCTCCTCCTCAATTTTTCTAATTTTTTCCTTCAACAAATTGTTTTCTTCTTCAACTAAATTTAACCTCTTGACAATAGGGTCGGTTGGAATTTCCAGTTCAACAACCTCCTAGATAAATAAAATCTATGTGACGTTGGTCGGCATAATTGTCATAAACAATAAATGAACCAATAGTTATGAAAAGATAATATATACCACATCTGAATCATAGACAGGACGAGGGCCGACGGGGGCGGATACCAAAACCATCACACTATATAAGATGCAATAATAGAAGTAAGAAAATTATACAAGTATCTATATAAATATACAAGTAAGATTTTTTTCCTTTCAGAAAGAAGATAAGAACAAGAGGCTCACCACGGTGGTGCCGACGACGAGATCGGCGCGGGCGATCGACGGCGGTGAAGACGGGGACGGGATGTGACGGACCGCTAAACCTAGACAAATATTGAGGAAAATGTAGCTTGGAGGTCGAGCTTGGAGAGGAGAAAGCTTAAGTAGTGTGGTTCGGGCATTCCATCAAACACCTCGTGTGCATAGGAGGTGAGCTAGAGCACCACAAAGCTCTCCCCTCGCCAGCCACAAAAAACAGAGCACTGGGAGTGCTCTACTCGCGGGCGAGGGGTAGATATAGGCAACTAATTGGTCCCGGTTCGTGCCACGAACTGGGACTAAAGGGTAGCCTTTGGTCCCGGTTCACGCCACCAACCGGGGCCAATGGTGGTGGGCCAGGAGCAAGGCGCATTGGTCCCGGTTCGTCCCACCAACCGGAACCAATAGTGCCACGCCCAATATGCGACCCTATCCAAAAGGAACTCGAAGGTCCCATCAAGGATAGACCCGCATATTGAAACGCTTTTGCAAGGTGGATATCATTACATCAACATTACATAATAGATGGTTATACATACAAGAGGCATACAATGCCACACGAATACGACACCATAATACATAAGATCATCATCCGACTACGGATGAAACACAAACAGAAACTCAGACAACATCCTCCCTGCTAGCCCAGGCTGCCGACCTAGAACCTGTCCCCTGATCGAAGAAGCAGAAGAAGGACTCAATGCAAGCAAGCATCTCTCGCGTCATGATCATCGCATAACCTGTACCTGCAACTATTGTTGTAGTAATCTGTGAGCCACGAGGACTCAGCAATCCCATTACCATGGGTATCAAGACTAGCAAAGCTTAAAGGGAAAGGAAGGGATAAAGTGGTGAGGCTGTAGCAGCGACTAAGCATATATGGTGGCTAACATACGCAAATAAGAGCGAGAAGAGAGCAAAAGGAACGGTCGTGAAGCTAGCAATGATCAAGAAGTGATCCTGAACTCCTACTTACGTCAAACATAACCCAAAACCATGTTCACTTCCCGGACTCCGCCGAAAAGAGACCATCATGGCTACACACGCGGTTGATGCGTTTTAATTCGGATTTGGTGTCAAGTTATCTACAACCGGACATTAACAAATTTCCATCTGCCTATAACCGCAGGCACGGCTTTCGAAAGATTATACCCTGCAGGGGTGTCCCAACTTAGCCCATGATAAGCTTTCGCGATCAACGAAGGATATACCTTCTCCCAGGAAGACCCGATCAGACTCGGAATCCCGGTTTACAAGACATTTCGACAATGGTAAAACAAGACCAGCAAAGCCGCCCGGATGTGCCGACAAATCCCGATAGGAGCTGCACATATCTCGTTCTCAGGGTACACCGGATGAGCGAAGCGTACAGGAACCGACGTAACCCAAGTTGCCAAGTGAGGGAGTCCCGGACTAGGGGGTGTCCGGATAGCCGAACTATCATCATCGGCCGGACTCCAAGACTATGAAGATACAAGATTGAAGACTTCGTCCCGTGTCCGGATGGGACTTTCCTTGGCGTGGAAGGCAAGCTTGGCGATACGGATATGTAGATCTCCTACCATTGTAACCGACTTTGTGTAACCCTAGCCCTCTCCGGTGTCTATATAAACTGGATGGCTTTAGTCCGTAGGAAAAACAACAATCATACCATAGGCTAGCTTCTAGGGTTTAGCCTCCTTGATCTCGTGGTAGATCTACTCTTGTAACACACATATCAATATTAATCAAGCATGACGTAGGGTTTTACCTCCATCAAGAGGGCCCGAACCTGGGTAAAACATCCTGTCCCTCGTCTCCTGTTATCATCCGCCTAGACGCACAGTTCGGGACCCCCTACCCGAGATCCGTCGGTTTTGACACCGACATTGGTGCTTTCATTGAGAGTTCCTCTGTGTCGTCACCATCAGGAAGGATGCCTTTTCCCGTCTTCAAAGACGGCACCGTCGTCAAGGGAGCTTTGGCCGCCGGCCAGACTATCCGGCTAGGCGGTTTTCTTATGACCGCCTGTTCGGCCACCGCTCCGACGATGACCTCTCAGGTCATTAAAAGCGATCTTCATGTCAGCTCGGAATTTGCCGAGCAGCTAGATCCGATTGAGCTCTCCTCCGTAAACGAGCTCTTGGATCGCATCGCCGCCCTGGGAGTCGCTACCGACTACGATCAGATTGGGCTTAAGACCGATCTGAGAGAAATTAACTCTCCCCAGGTTACCCACCATGTTGTCATGGTAGAGGAACAATGCGGCGACTCTTCTTTTATGTTAAAAATCAACTATGTCCGGATTCCCGATCCCTCCATGCCGGACTTCCGCGGAGGGACGGACGCCAATCAAATACTGAACCTAAAGTCAGGCATTGGACCAGATTCGTTGGAAAGCATCCAGCAAACCAAGCTTCCGAATCCGGAAGCTTCTTGGCCTTTGAGCCTCAGATTGGGCGGGGTTCCGAACTTGATTCCACCTGCCCACCCAAACATAAGCGATCTATCTCAAATACGGCAAGAGCCCGATGAAACAGTACATCATTACTGGGCCAGATTCCTCCTAGTTATGGACAGGATAAAGGACTGCCGTGAAGAAAGCGCGATTTCAATTTTCTGCAACAATTGCACGGACAAGGGAATCATAAACGCCATCAGTCGTCGCGAAGTTACACGCTTCGCCGACCTAGCGATCATTGTACAAAAATACTGTGCGATGGAGAGTGCCTGGAAAACCGAAACTAGGTTTTGGGACAATCCGGCCCTGAATAGAACCCAAGTTCGAAATAAAAGAGTGCGTCATACTCAAGCACCTGGGTTAAAAACCAAAAAGCAAAAACCCCCTAAAGGGTACGGAACCGTACTGGAGGGATGGCTCAACGGACCCTGCAAAATCCACAGTACGGAGGACGCCACTCCAACACATAGCCTTCGAGCATGTTGGATACTACGGCAGGTGGCCAAAAGTGGAAAGGCTTTTTAGCCCCGGGCAACCAGCCCAGCAGCACCAGTACGGTATTAACAGTCTTCGAGACTTTCGCATCAAATAATATGCGGAAACGAACAATCCGCAGCCTCGCCGAAGTCTACCAAGTAGCAACAGAAAATCCATGGAGCGACACGGCTATCACCTTCAATGCCAGCGACGAACCTATATGCTGAACAGCTAGAGCACCAGCCGCATTGGTCCTCAGTCCGATAGTGGACGGCTTTCGCCTTACCAAGGTACTCATGGATGGCGGCAGCGGATTAAACCTCATCTACGAGGAAACCCTTCAAAAAATGGAAATTGACTGGAGCCGCATTGAGCGAAGCAGCACAACCTTCAGGGGGATAATCCCTAGTCGAGAAGTACGCTGCACAGGAAAAATCACACTAGATGTAGTGTTCGGCTTGCCGGACAATTATAGGTCCGAAGAGGTCACGTTCCAAGTGGCCCCATTCGGCAGCGGATATCACGCTTTGTTAGGGCGAGAGGCATTCACAATCTTCCAAGCTATACCCCATTATGGGTACATGAAGCTCAAAATGCCCGGACCCAATGGAATAATCACTCTCGCCAGTGATCCAGATACAGCACTCCGCGCTGAAAATAAGACAGCCGCACTGGCCCTAAAGGCATTATCCGAAGCCCTAGCGGCAGAGGAATTAACTGCGCTACGCTTCAGGTGGATAGGGACGATGTGATACTCGATAAGAGGTCCAAGTCCACCTCTTTCAAACCAGCAGATGAAATAGTCAAATTTCAGGTCCACCCAACGGACCCCACAAAGACGGCATCCATTGGGGCACAATTAAATCCTGATGTAGAAGCCGCACTACGAGAATTCCTTCGGGAAAATTGGGACATTTTTGCCTGGCACCCTTCAGACATGCCAGGCATCCCACGCAGGCTGGCAGAGCACAGCCTAAATATCCTAAAAGGATTTAAGCCAGTCAAACAAGCTCTTCGGCGATTTTCCGAACCCAAAAGACAGGCAATGGGAGAGGAGCTAGCCAAACTCTTAGAAGCCGGATTCATCAGAGATATCAAACATCCGGACTGGCTAGCCAACCTGGTAATGGTACCAAAAAAGGACAAATCTTGGCGCCTCTGCGTCGATTTCAAAGACCTTAACAAGGCCTGTCCAAAGGACCCTTTCCCTCTCCCTCGCATCGACCAAATCATCGATGCTACCGCAGGGCACGATTCATTGTGCTTCCTCGATGCATACTCCGGATACCATCAAATCAAGATGGCGGAAAAAGACCAGGCCGCAACGGCATTCATTACTCCATATGGGCCATTCTGCTTCAACACAATGCCCTTCGGACTCAAAAACGCCGGTGCAACATATCAGCACATGATTCAGACATGTCTGGCTACCCAGATAGGCAAAAAAGTAGAGGCATACGTAGACGATGTGGTCGTCAAGACCAAACACGTCGAAACTCTAGTAGACGACTTGAGGGTGACATTTGACAACCTCCGAGCATATGACATTAAGCTCAACCCGGAAAAGTGTGTCTTCGGAGTACCAGCTGGAAAGCTTTTGGGCTTCATTGTATCCGGTAGAGGAATTGAAGCAAACCCAGCCAAGATCCGAGCTCTGTCACAATTGGATATCCCAAAAGACCTCAAGCAAATACAGAAACTAACTGGGTGCGTAGCGGCTCTAAGCCGCTTCATCTCCCGTTTGGGAGAAAAGGCTCTGCCCCTCTATCGCCTCCTCCGGCGCACCGAACACTTCGAATGGACGGATGCCGCCATGACCGGACTCGAAGAAATCAAGGCCATACTGGCAACAAATCCGGTCCTGGCCGCGCCCAACCTGGGCGAACCGATGTTATTATACATCGCAGCAACACATCAAGTTGTTAGCGCGGTACTCGTCGTCGAACGAGAAACTGAAGGGCACAGATTCCCTCTTCAAAAACCAGTATACTACATATCCACTGTCTTAACTCCATGCAAGTCCCGGTACCCACATTATCAAAAGATAGCGTATGTGGTGTTCATGGCATCCCGGAAGCTGCGACACTACTTTCAAGAGTGTTCCATAACGGTGGCCTCCGAAGTACCTCTCAACGATATTATAAACAACCGCGACGCAACGGGCAGGATTGCAAAATGGGCCATTGAGCTCTTATCATTTGACATAACCTACAAACCACGGTGAGCTATAAAATCGCAAGTCCTGGCTGACTTCGTCGTTGAATGGACCGAAGCCGAACTCCCTAAAGAGTACGTCACGTACTCCAATTGGATCATGCATTTCGACGGATCCAAAATGCTGGCTGGCTTGGGGGCTGGCATTGTCTTGACGTCCCCAACTAGAGACACAGTCCAATACGTACTTCAAATAATGTACATGGACTCCAACAATGCAGCCGAATACGAGGCCCTTCTACTCGGCCTCCGGATAGCAATCTCCATGGGCATTCAACACCTAGAGGTGCGCGGGGATTCAAACCTTGCAATATCCCAAGTAAATGGAGACTTTGACACCAAAGATCCAAAAATGGCAGCTTACCGCAATGTCGTCCTAAAAATGTCAGCTCGATTCGAAGGACTCGAATGCCATCATGTAGCCCGGGATAATAACCAGGCAGCAGACGTGTTAGCACGCATCAGCGCAAAACGTGACACCGTCCCTCCAAACATCTTCCTGGAATGGCTCTTTAAGCCATCCGTATTATGGGAAGAGGAGTCCGGAAATAACAATCCGGAGCCAGCTGCATCACCTAACTCAGACAATTCTGACACGATCGGTAGCTCAGCCAATGAAATAACACCTTCAGCCCACGAAATAATGGCAGTAATTGCCCCGTGGACGGAACCATTCCTAGCCTACTTAATTAGGCAGGAACTTCCTAAAGACCAAAATGAGGCCCGCTGCATAGTTCGGCGGTCTAAAGCCTACAAGGTCCATGAGGGAGAACTTTATAAGAAAAGCACGACCGGAGTCCTTCAAAGGTGTATCTCCGAAGAGGAAGTGCGAAATCTCCTGGCTGAAATTCACGCCGGACTTGGCGGGCACCACGCCGCCGCCTGGGACCTTGTAGGCAAGGCCTTCCGTACAGGATTTAATTGGCCGACCGCCTGGGTAGATGCTCAGGACTTAGTCCAACGATGCGTCGGTTGCCAGCTCTTTGCCAATCAGAGCCATATGCCACCCACCGCCCTCAAAACTATACCCATTACTTGGCCGTTCGCGGTCTGGGGGCTTGACATGGTTTGACCCCTTAAAGGGGGAACCCACAAGCACAAATACTTATTGGTCATGGTGGATAAATTCACCAAATGGATAGAGGCCAAGCCGGTTAAAACGGCAGAATCCGGACCTGTGATAGACTTCATATCCGGGGTAGTACACCGCTTCGGCGTCCCCCACAGCATCATCACTGATAACGGCACGAATTTCACGGCCGACGAGGTTAAACTCTGGTGCAAAAACATGGGCATCAAGCTCGACTACGCTTCAGTCTACCACCCTCAAACTAATGGTCAAGTGGAACGAGCAAATGGTCTAATCATGAGCGGCATCAAACCCAGATTAGTGTGGTCCCTCACGGAATCTAACACGCACTGGGTAGAGGAGCTCGACTCCGTACTCTGGGGGCTGCGGACCACGCCAAACCGCACAACCGGATTCACACCATTTTTTATGGTATACGGCGCTGAGGCAGTTTTGCCCTGCGACATAATTCATGACTCACCTCACGTGCGCATGTACGAGGAAAGAGAAGCCGAGTTAGATTGGCAGGATAGTTTGGACGCTTTAGAGGAGGAGCGCGACGTGGCAAAATCCCGTTCCGCATTTTATCAACAGCAGGCTCGAAGATATCAAAGCAGAGAAGTACGGGCCAAAACTTACAACGTTGGCGAGCTAGTTCTACGCCTGCCGGACAAGAAAAAGGACAAACTTAAGCCCAAATGGGAAGGTCCCTTCATCATTGACCAAGTCCTTAACGGTGGTGCATACCGTCTACGCAACGCATCTGACAACCGACTCGAGCCAAACCCATGGAACGCAGCCCGTCTCCGAAGATTTTACGCCTAGCGCCGGACTCAGGGTTCGTCTCCTTCCTCCGTCCACCTTTCATATTTTCTCGCTGTCTTTGTTTTCCCTCCTTTCTCCTCTCCTTTCTTGAGCTCAAACCTCTCGAGGGCTGATCTGCGCTTTGTTCGCACTTACTCGATGTGCTACTCGCACTCATTATACCTGGGGGCTTCTTTAACAGAAGCTTATTTATACGGGCTTTATGCCCAACACATGGGTCATACTTCCGCATGTACCTTTTATTCACCATTATATGCATCGATATGACTTAAGTTTTGGCCAAGCTGGGTTGCCTGGCTCCTGTGCTTACCCCTACGTTCCCGATTGTTCGGCTAGGAGGTAAAGGGAGCACCTCTGCGATTGTTACTACCGGGTCAGCCGGATGTGTACCTCAGACTGGGTGAAGCCGAAAGCTAGCGTTCTTAAGAGAATATTCGGTCGGTGACTTGAAAGATGATTTATTACTTACTTATTTATTTGCCCCCAGATGCTTTTTCTGCTATTTTCGCAGTCCGGACATGCACTCTAGGGCATGCCTCCCCAGGGAAAGGAACCCTTAACGGAACTATTCTCCCTGGAAGATGTTTCTTACTAACCATGTAATATAACATAGCTAGTTGGGCACTTGTCTGATAAAGCAATTATGACCCCGACGCCTTGTCTCCACGCATGCCCCGGTTCTTCTATAACCGTAAGGGTATTCGGACACACTCCGGACTGTTGGGTCCCGAGGTTGAAGCAAAAAGGTCCGCAAAGACAAATGATCTACAATCCGGCTAGAAGGCATTTTACATGTCATTTAAAAATTACATCGTCAAACTGACTGATTGTACTCCTCTTCAATCCCATCTAATTTACAGTCCTGTTGGGAATATTTCGCGGCCAGTTCTACTTGGCCGTACATCAAGCTCACAGGGATCTCCTTCCCGTCAGGCCCCGCAGGTCCGACCTCGGCCATGTGGTTTGGGTCAGCCTTCGGATACCGCGTCTTCACCATGGCCCAGGCCTCCCTGGCGCTTTGACGGCAGGCCGATATCTTCCACAGACGGAGGCGTCGCCGTGCTCCCTGAAGCTTCTCAGCAAGCCCTCCAAGGCCCTCGGGTAGGGAGACGGAAGGCCATAAAGCCTGCACGACGCCGCTCATCGCCTGCCGAACACGTTCGAGAAGTTGCACCAGCTCGGGAAGTTGGTCACCCGTTGAACCAGGCATTTCCTCCGCAGGGCGACCTGTGAGCACACCTACAGAAATATTTCTGTTAACCGACTTCCTTGCCGAACTCTTCTTTTCAAAAGAGTTTGCTCAAGCACTTACTATAGATGCCGCGATGAAGCCGCTGATTCTCCTTCAAGGAGCCAGACAGCTGGGCCCCAACACCTTTCAGCTCTTCTCCAAGATGGGTGTGGGCATCTTGGAGTTTGTTCCTCTCCTGCTGCACCTTCGTAAGCACCCTCTCGCCGGCCTTCAACTGGTGCAGTAGCTGTTGCTTGTCCGGATCTAGTCCGGCGCCCTCTGCAATATTATTGTCAGACTATACACACACGCTGCATTTTGTTAACTACTTCTCTATTCAAAAATATGAATTACCAGAGGGGGTCTCCGTGGCTCCCCCGGCAGCGGCTAGTGCGGCCTCAAGTTGGGCCTTGCACTTTTGAAGCTCCTGAGACAGGTGGGTATTCTTCTCAGTAAGATCCTGCATAACAAATGATCCTTAAATCAGTTAGTTTAACTATTTTAAGTCTTGGGGCTACTGGCATATATAGCCATTAAAATTCCTCACCCGTATGTCCTTTACATACTGCTCCGTGGCTTTGGTTAAACCATCTTGAGCAGCACGGAGGTGCGCGTCTCCCGCATTAAAGGCATTTAACGCCTCAGGAGAGAAACACGCGTCACGAAGAATTGTCCGACGGCGCCTATGATTCATGGCGCTCTCCACCTCAGACCTGGTGGCGGACAACCTGTCGGCATCCTCCGTTGGAAGAGCGTCCGGCTCGCGCCTTGCGCTAGCCTCCCCTTCCAGACCAAGCGTTGGAGCCTGGCTGGCGGAGGCTTGGTGGGCACCCTCTCCGTACTCAGTCCGGCGAGCGCTTTTTCTCCTAGAAGAATCATGAGCATTAATATGCCTCCCAAGAGTTTTTCCCTTAAAGGACAATGGTGCGCCATACCTTTGCGGCGACGTTTCGATTCGCGCCGCACTCCTCTTCCGCCTGCTGGGCCGAACTGACCCCGTTTGGTCAGTCGCCGCAAGCTCGGCTTCCTGCCGTGAAGGCACCGCCTGCCGAGCACCATTGGTGCACGGTGGTTAGAAATAAGCATTAACAAAGCAACGGCGTCAGAGCTTCGGTCATACTCACCTGGGAAGCCGGACACAAACCAGGGTAGTCAGCCGTAATGGCGACCAAAGCATTATCTATGCTGAGCTGGTGGAACACCCCATCAATTAAATCCACCTTTATGTCCGGATCCTCTTCGGAAGCCGGATCAAGGGATCTTCCCGGATCCTCGGGTTGTGGAGCCGGACTGTGTATGCGCTCCACATCCCGACGCAGTTCCTGCGTCAAAATCATAGAGTAAGGCATTTAAACTTCGAAAGCACGGGTCGAATGAATAAACGTTCGCTTACCTAGCTCCGAGGGTTATTCATCGAGAATCCATTCGATGGGCTCGTCTAGAGAAAGTCTTCCTTCTCCCCCTTGTACAAGTCAGACAGGATCTTCACCAGATCCGGGCCGATCCTGGCCCCTTGCGGCCATGACGGGTGGCGTCGTTCTCCCCGTTGAAGTCCCACATGGGGTGGCCCCTATATTGGAGCGGCTGCACCCCTCGCATAATGCACGTGGCCATGATTCCAATCATGGTCAATACGGAGTGGGCCAGTAACCTAATCCGGCCCATCAGATAATGGACGCTCCCATCATCCTCCCGTTGAGGGCTCCGTGGGCGCCAACTCAGGCGTTTCTTCAAGGGGGCATTGCTGAACTCCGGGAGGCCAATCCGAACTGGATCCGGCAGAGGAGCGTCCTCCATATAGAACCATTCTGAAGGCCAATCTTCGGACGCCTTCTTCGGGGTGCCGGATGGATATCCGGTCCCGGCGATGCGCCATATTTCGGCTCCGCCCACTTGATATATCGACCCCTCGTGAGAACGGGGTACGAGGCAAAACAATCTCTTCCACAGTGCAAAATGGGGCTCGATGCCCAGGAACAGCTCACAAAGAGCTACAAAGCCCGCGATGTGCAAAATGGAGGCAGGTGTAAGGTGGTGAAGCTGGAGTCCGTAGAACTCCAGGAGCCCCCGGAGAAACGGATGTATGGGAAATCCAAGTCCCCTTATTAAATAAGGGACGAAGCATACCCGCTCCCCTTTGGAGGGGTTGGGAACGCTCTCTGCTTGCTTTCCACCCCGGAAGGTGGCCAGTCCAGCCCGAACCGGAACCATGAAGGCTGGGGGAAGATATCCCTCGGTTTGGAGCGCCACTAGCTCACTGTGTGGAACTGAGCATCTCCCCTAATCTCCTGGCTTAGGGCTGGGAGCGCGAGAGGAGGAGCCGCATCGACTGTCCATGATAGAGTGGATTTTTGTCAGAGGCGCTTCGATGAGTACTTGCGGAAGGAGGATGGTGTGAGTTGGATCAAGATCCTCACCTCTCTTATAGGCGGCTCGTTCGCACGGCTGGGGGGAGAAATGTAAAAATACCCTAGCTTTTCGCATTCATACGACACATGGAAGAAGGCCATTATTGGGCGTAGAAGCCAAGGAGCGCAACATTTATAAGGAAGCCGGACACTATTTGACAGGAACATGAAGTTTGAAGGAGAACCCGCCTTGCAACGCCGAAGACAACATATGCGCCGGGCTCGTCGTCATTGAAGCCTGGTTCGGGGGCTACTGAGGGAGTCCGGACTGGGGGGTGTCCGGATAGCCGAACTATCATCATCGGCCGGACTCCAAGACTATGAAGATACAAGATTGAAGACTTCGTCCCGTGTCCGGATGGGACTTTCCTTGGCGTGGAAGGCAAGCTTGGCGATACGGATATGTAGATCTCCTACCATTGTAACCGGCTTTGTGTAACCCTAGCCCTCTCCGTTGTCTATATAAACCGGATGGCTTTAGGCCGTAGGAAAAACAACAATCATACCATAGGCTAGCTTCTAGGGTTTAGCCTCCTTGATCTCGTGGTAGATCTACTCCTGTAACACACATCATCAATATTAATCAAGCAGGACGTAGGGTTTTACCTCCATCAAGAGGGCCCGAACCTGGGTAAAACATCGTGTCCCTCGTCTCCTGTTACCATCTGCCTAGATGCACAGTTCGGGACCCCCTACCCGAGATCCGCCGGTTTTGACACCGACACCAAGGGATGGCCCCGCACGGTGCTCTAGTTTGGACCAACACTTAGACAAGCATTGGCCCGGGGGGGCTGTAATAAAGATGACCCTTGGGTTAATTACTCCCAAGGGAAATGTAGGTGGTGGTGAGGCAAATGGTAAAACCAATGTTGGGCCTTGCTGGAGGAGTTTTATTCAAGGCGAACTGTCGAGGGGGTCCCATAAATCACCCGACCGCGTAAGCAACGCAAAATCCGGGAACATAACACTGGTATGACGGAAACTAGGGCGGCAAGAGTGGAACAAAACACCAGGAATAAGGCTGAGCCTTCCACCCTTTACCAAGTATATAGATGCATTAATAATATAAGAGATATTGTGATATCCCAACATAATCCTGTCCACCATGGAGAAATCTTCAACTTCACCTGCAACTAGCAACGCTATAAGAGGGCTGAGCAAAGCGGTAACATAGCCAATCGATGGTTTGCATAGGGAAAGTGTCAAAGGTTAGAGGTTCATGGCAATATGGGAGGCTTGATGAGCAAAAGATAGGTAACGCAGCATAGCGATAGAACGAAGCAACTAGCATAGCAATGATAGTAGTGAGATCCAGGGTAGTGGTCATCTTGCCTGAAATCCCGCAAGGAAGAAGAACGTGTCCATGAAGAAGATGAACGGATGAAGCCACGAAGACGAACCAAGCGTAGACGAACGAATCCTCACGATCCCAATGAAACAGGAACTATCGAAAAGAAGCACACAACAAGGTAAACACACCACACATAGACAAGACATGATGCACAACAAGCATGATGCATGACAAGGCTACATGAAGCTACTCACGTCAAGAGATGATGCAAACAAGAGCAACACATCAAGGCAAGTTTAAATGAGTCCGGGAACAACATATAACAATTCTGGTAAGTCCTCATATGCATATTTCGAAATTGGTCCAGATCTGAACAAACATTAAGTTGAAATTGTTAAACAGCAAGTTAAGATGCACCAAGATGATCTACACGAGATTCTAGTCAAGTTACATATAAAGATCATTTAGTTCGGAGCTACGGCCTAGAAGATATGAGCAAATCAAGTTAAACATGGCATAGATGCAAAATGCACCCAAACATCAAGCAAACACCTCAAAACATGGATGCAACATGATAATATGAATCTACATGCAATTCTAAGCAAGTTTCATATAGAGCACACTCAAAACGGAGCAACGGTGAAACACATACACATGAAACAAGTTATAAGGACAAGCTGTCCAAAACAGCAATTAGGCATATTGCAAGCATCAAAACAATATTCTACAGCAACTCAACATAATAACAAAAGGCATGGGCATGATGTACAGGTAAAGCACAACAAAATATGAACACTGAGCTATCTCCAGAAATCACTAGAACATGCCCAAACACACATGGCAAGATTGCAAATAATAACAGTTCAGACTTTGCAGAAAATAACATCAGGTTGCAATGTTTAGAGCTATCAAACAACATGTTACATGAACTTATCATGGTAAACAAAGGAATGGCATGAATCTACTAATTGCATAGATCAAAAGTCCTTTACTGACCATGAGCCGAAAAGGAACGGAAAATATGATGGCACCCACGTAAACATAGCAAGTTATAATACAGATTCAAACATGGCAAAAACAGAATTATGAAGGCATGTTGGTGAGCTTGTACCACTCACCACAGAGCATTACATGGCATGGAAAGGAAACCAACAGTAAGAAGGCATATTTGTGAAGTTAAGCATGGCAAGAGCAAGGTCATAAGGTGCATGGAACTCTAGCAAAACACATGGCAACAACTGAACTTAATGTTAATAGGCTGACAGCAACATTATTAAGCAACTTTGGAGCAAGATATGAACAAGTTACAGCAAGCTATAAATGCAACCAGGGGCATGGATAGATAGAGCATGACATGTAGAACAAAAAATATTTAGTGAACATCTCCAGATTATGCATAGAATGATTTGTAGCAGCAGGTTTACATAGCATCACGAAATAACAGATTCAGCCTAGCAAAACAACAACAGCGAGTACCCTACTTAACAAGCTTGATTCACTCACCACACGTCATTGCATGACAAGATAAGCATAGCATCATCAATAAGACATGTTTATGAAGCTAACCAAGGCAAGAACAAGTCCATAGCATGCAAGGATCAACTACAACAACCTTGGCAAAATTGAATAACATGTAAACAATCTGCCAGGAAACATTTTGAAGCAAAAGTAGAGCACGAACATGACATGCTAGACTACTCCATAATTGCAACCAGGGGCATGAATGGATAGAGCATAACCATATGTTCAAAACATCCTTACTGAAGTATCTCAAAATATGCATGGATCTCTCTGTAGCATCAAATTTACATGGCATCAAAATAACAGCAGAACAGGAACTAAAATCAGCAACATCACGATGCCTAGTTTGCATGCTTGTGCTAGTCACCACATTGATCATAAAAATACATGGCATACACCACTGTAAAGAAGACATGTCATAGATCGAAACACATGTAGGGATCAACCTCATAGGATGCACACATCAAACATGGCAAAAATGACAAAAGAGCTCGTTCTGATAACAGACAGCAACAAACATCATGAAGCACTCTTGCAACAATGATTCAGGCATCAAGATGAGCTCAAATGAATATGATGCAATGGAATGAAATGAAGTACTCGTTGAGTCGAACAATTAGACATATTACACGCACAAAACGGAGCTACGGATGCAGAGATACGATGCAATGAACATGACATGAAAATTACACAGATCTGGGACTTTGCAGATTTTTTTGAAAAAAAACAGAGTGAGCGCTAAATGACTATACGTCGCCCGGGGCGGGACTTTGTGGGTTCTCACCTAGCGGGCTGAGCCCAGGTAGCAGAGGAGGCAGGCCGAGGAGGTGGACCGGGCCGGGACGTGGCCTGGGCCAAAGCGAGGCCCACGCGGGAGGCGACTCGGTCAACGGCGCGAGGTCGTTGTCCTCGCGCTCACGCGCGGTGGCAGGGGAGGTCGACGGCGCGAAGGCAACCGGCAAGGGCGGTGCGCCGGCGACGGAGAAGACTGGGAACGGGGCGGATCCAGCCGCCTGGGCATCGGATCCGGGCGCGGCGGCAGTCGGCGGGGCTCCGACGAGGCGGCAGCGGCGGAACGGGCCGGGCGGGCCCCGCCTGGGCTCGCGGGCCCGCGGCGGCACGTGGTGGGAACGGCGGCGGAGCGGACACCTGGTGGCTTCTGATTGGGCGCGGGGCCGGTTGGACATGTCCGGCGGCTCGACGGACATGTCCGGCTGCGGGTAGGGATGGATCTAGGGTTTGGACTGCGCGGAAAAATCGGGGAGGGGCACAAATATATAGGTAGAGGGAGCTAGGAGAGTCCAAATGAGGCACGGTTTTCGCCCACACGATCATGATCGAACGACCGAGAGCATGGAGAGAAGTTAGATGGATTTTGGCCACTTTGGAAGGGGTGTTGGGCTGCACACAAAAGAGGCCTTTACGGTTACCCGGTTAACCGTTGGAGTATCAAACGAACTCCAAATGGCACGAAACTTGACAGGCGGTATACCGGTGCTATACCAAGGCCACTTGGCAAGCCTCGGGTCATTTCGAGAAAATTTAACACCCGCTCACAACGAGAGACAAAAGGGGAACGCCGGAGGGCATAGGAGCGCCGGATTGCAAAATGGACAACGGGGAAAATGCACGGATGCATGAGACGAACACGTATGCAATGCAATGCACATGATGACATGACAATATGCAACACGCAAGCAAATGACATGGAAACGACGGCGAATAACTGGCAGACACCTGGCGCATCGAAACCGGGGCGTTACAACACTCCTCCACTAACAAGAGATCTCGTCCCGAGATGTTAGGACCGAGACGGAAGGGAAAAAGGGGATGAGGTGAAACAAGAACGCAAGAGAAGAAGCAAAGAATCGAGAGCATTCAAGAAGAAGAGAGGGATGACGAGAATGACGAGAATCAAATGCTCATGGAACCAGATAGACTATGAAACAACTCCGGTTAGAACGAGATAAGAACGAATGAGGCTGAAAGGATTTAGGCAGCACTCGGGCTGAAAATGGAAGGAATAGAACATGAGCTTGAGAAAATGGAATGATACTTGATGAAGACATGACAAAAAAACTCCGGAAAGAATTGAAAGAGTTGAATGAAAGAACGGAGAAGAAAAGATACTTGAATTTCTCCAACAAAATCTTGATGAACTCTTGAAAGAATGAATTAAATCAAGAAGAACCACCAAGAAGAACTCCGGTGACAAAAGAATGATGAGATAGAATGAAGGAAGAAAGAATAAGATTAAAGCCTTGCGATGATATAGATGGAGGTTCCGACGAAATGGCTGAGGAAATTGAACTCCGGGAAAAGAAAAAGATGGAAACACTTGGAACTAGAATTTATTCATTAAGAACAAACTCCGAAGGAAGGGATTAATCACTTGGATGAAATAAGAATAAGATTTATTGTATGCTTATCCTTCATCAAATTAAATTGATGACAAGCAATGGATTCTTCATACTACTTATTCTTCTTGAAAAGGATTGAGAAGGGATATAGCACAAAACTTGAAGAAGTCTTCATGAACCACCGGTAGGATTGGAAAGAACGAATGAATTAGTATGATAATCAAGGAAAAAGAATCTTGAACGAACCACCATAAGAATTCGAAAATGACTGACGAAAGAGAGATAATCACCGGAAAAATTAGAAGAACAAATATGCTAGAGGGGATTTAGATGCAAAACAATAAATAGATCACGAGCCAATTAAGAAACTCTTGAACAACGCACCGGGATGAATAGAGAATGATAGCCAAAATGATGAGGGCGAAGAATTCTTCTGGAATGATGGCCTCCGAAAAACAATTGCTGACAAACTCCGGATGGTTGAGAAAAAGAATATCTGACAAATGGAATAATTCGAGAGGATGATATGAAGCTAGAACCACGAATCTTCAGGAGGATGGACAAGGTTTAGAGGGAAAACTCTTCTTCGGTCTTCAAATGACGATGAGAAACACCACCAAAATTACTGAGATACACCGGGGGAATGAAAAGAGGAAAGGTAGAATCCGAGATGAAAAGAATTTGAAAGCGATCTTGGAGATGGCATCTGACTGATGAAATTCATTCTTATGTCAAACTTCGGAAAGGATTTGAGAATAGCTCCGGGAAATTAGAAGAGTCGGGTAAGATCCTGGGAAAAACCTGTGGGTTAGGGCCCACTGAAGAGATAACACCATTGAAAAGGATTGAAGAACAGATAGACGAAGCACCGGAACAATTGAAATAATTGAATGAGGTGACAACCTCGAATTAATTGGAACACTGACGAATCTCCTGAGATGTCTTGAACACTCTGGAAGGATAAACTGGCGAGAGGCAAATGAACAGGTAAAACACTTGAGCCGAGGGAAAGACTATGATCACTATCGAAAACTTGAATTGAAACCACCGGAGAAGAAAAGAGATGAAGAATGTCAAACGAGACGAGAATTCACCGGTTGAACTAATTGACGAAGGACTGAAGAGACTCCGCACGAATGGAATTGATGCGCGAAAGAGATTCAAGCTCCGGGAAGAAGAGGGTGGGAGGGCGGAAAAACAAAAGCAACTTGGAAGGAGAAACGACGAATATCTTGAAGAGAAAACACTGGTTGAAAACATTGAAGAAAGAAGGCAAGGACTCCGCACGAGTAGAATGGATACTCGATTACGGACTCCGGCCCTGAGAAGGAAAAAGGGTGGGCGGGTGGGAAAAGAAGACAACTGAGGATTGAACTCAAAGATGAAGAGGCTCGAGTCAACTTGACGAGAAATGCCCCGGATAAAAAGAGCTGAGGAACTACGATCGGAAAACCAACTGCGTGATCCTAAAGAAAAATTTGAAGGGGAAGAGGATTAATTCAAAACACCTACGTCAAGATTCCTCACCAGAGCGACGAAGGGGCTGAGGAGTAAAAAGAATTCCTACTCTCCGATATAACTAGACTCTGAAAAATAGTTTTCTTCTAGACTCAACAACGGCCAAACTACACGATCAATCAAGGGGGCTCCTAGGATCGGTCGAGGCTCTAATACCAACTTGTCACGCCCAATATGCGACCCTATCCAAAAGGAACTCGAAGGTCCCACCAAGGATAGACCCGCATATTGAAACGCTTTTGCAAGGTGGATATCATTACATCAACATTACATAATAGATGGTTATACATACAAGAGGCATACAATGCCACACGAATACAACATCACAATACATAAAATCATCATCCGACTACGGATGAAACACAAACAGAAACTCAAACAACATCCACCCTGCTAGCCCAGGCTGCCGACCTAGAACCTGTCCCCTGATCGAAGAAGCAGAAGAAGGACTCAACGCAAGCAAGCATCGCTCTCGCGTCATGATCATCGCATAACCTGTACCTGCAACTATTGTTGTAGTAATCTGTGAGCCACGAGGACTCAGCAATCCCATTACCATGGGTATCAAGACTAGCAAAGCTTAAAGGGAAAGGAAGGGATAAAGTGGTGAGGCTGCAGCAGCGACTAAGCATATATGGTGGCTAACATACGCAAATAAGAGCGAGAAGAGAGTAAAAGGTATGGTCGTGAAGCTAGCAATGATCAAGAAGTGATCCTGAACTCCTACTTACGTCAAACATAACCCAAAACCGTGTTCACTTCCTGGACTCCGCCGAAAAGAGACCATCACGGCTACACACGCGGTTGATGCGTTTTAATTCAGATTTGGTGTCAAGTTATCTACAACCGGACATTAACAAATTCCCATCTGCCTATAACCACAGCACAGCTTTCGAAAGATTATACCCTGTAGGGGTGTCCCAACTTAGCCCATGATAAGCTCTCGCGATCAACGAAGGATATACCTTCTCCCAGGAAGACCCGATCAGACTCGGAATCCCGGTTTACAAGACATTTCGACAATGGTAAAACAAGACTAGCAAAGCCACCCGGATGTGCCGACAAATCCCGATAGGAGCTGCACATATCTCGTTCTCAGGGCACACCGGATGAGCGAAGCGTACAGGAACTGACGTAACCCAAGTTGCCAAGGGATGGCCCCGCACGGTGCTCTAGTTTGGACCAACACTTAGACAAGCATTGGCCCGGGGGGGGGGCTGTAATAAAGATGACCCTTGGGTTAATTACTCCCAAGGGAAATGTAGGTGGTGGTGAGGCAAATGTTAAAACCAATGTTGGGCCTTGCTGGAGGAGTTTTATTCAAAGCGAACTGTCGAGGGGGTCCCATAAATCACCCGACCGCGTAAGGAACGCAAAATCCGGGAACATAACACCGGTATGACGGAAACTAGGGCGGCAAGAGTGGAACAAAACACCAGGCATAAGGCCGAGCCTTCCACCCTTTACCAAGTATATAGATGCATTAATAATATAAGAGATATTGTGATATCCCAACATAATCCTGTCCACCATGGAGAAATCTTCAACTTCACCTACAACTAGCAACGCTATAAAAGGGCTGAGAAAAGCGGTAACATAGCCAATCGGTGGTTTGCATAGGGAAAGTGTCAAAGGTTAGAGGTTCATGGCAATATGGGAGGCTTGATGAGCAAAAGATAGGTAACGCAGCATAGCGATAGAACGAAGCAACTAGCATAGCAATGATAGTAGTGAGATATAGGGTAGCGGTCATCTTGCCTAAAATCCCGCAAGGAAGAAGAACGAGTCCATGAAGAAGATGAACGGATGAAGCCACGAAGAAGAAACAAGCGTAGACGAACGAATCCTCACGATCGCAACAAAATAGGAACTATCGAAAAGAAGCACACAACAAGGTAAACACACCACACGTAGACAAGACATGATGCACAACAAGCATGATGCATGACAAGGCTACATGAAGCTACTCATGGCAATAGATGATGCAAACAAGAGCGACACATCAAGGCAAGTTTAAATGAGGTCGGGAACAACATATAACAATTCTGGTAAGTCCTCATATGCATATTTCGAAATTGGTCCAGATCTGAACAAACATTAAGTTGAAGTTGTTAAACAGCAAGTTAAGATGCACCAATATGATCTACACGAGATTCTAGTCAAGTTACATATAAAGATCATTTAGTTCGGAGCTATGGCCTAGAAGATATGAGCAAATCAAGTTAAACATGGCATAGATGCAAAATGCACCCAAACATCAAGCAAACACCTCAAAACATGGATGCAACATGATAATATGAAGCTACATGCAATTCTAAGCAAGTTTCATATAGAGCACACTCAAAACGGAGCAACGGTGAAACACATACACATGAAACAAGTTATAAGGACAAGCTGCCCAAAACAGCAACTAGGCATATTGCAAGCATCAAAACAATATTCTACAACAACTCAACATGATAACAAAAGGCATGGGCATTATGTACAGGTAAAGCACAACAAAACATGAACACTGAGCTATCTCCAGAAATCACTAGAACATGCTCAAACACACATGGCAAGATTGCAAATAATAACAGTTCAGACTTTGCAGAAAATATCATCAGGTTGCAATGTTTAGAGCTATCAAACAACATGTTACAGGAACTTATCATGGAAAACAAAGGCATGACATGAATCTACTAATTGCATAGATCAAAAGTCCTTTACTGACCATGAGCCAAAGAGGAACAGAAAATATGATGGCACCCACGTAAACATAGCAAGTTATAATACAGATTCAAACAAGGCAAAAACAGAATTATGAAGGCATGTTGGTGAGCTTGTACCACTCACCACAGAGCATTACATGGCATGGCAAGGAAACGAACAGTAAGAAGGCATATTTTTGAAGTTAAGCATGGCAAGAGAAAGGTCATAAGGTGCATGGAACACTAGCAAAACACATGGCAACAACCGAACTTAATGTTAACAAGCTGACAGCAACATTATTAAGCAACTTTGGAGCAATATATGAACAAGTTACAGCAAACTATAAATTCAACCAGGGGCATGGATGGATAGAGCATGACATGTAGAACAAAATAGATTTAGTGAACATCTCCAGATTATGCATAGAATGATTTGTAGCAGCAGGTTTACATAGCATCACGAAATAACAGATTCAGCCTAGCAAAACAGCAACAGTGAGTACCCTACTTAACAAGCTTGATTCACTCACCACAAGTCATTGCATGACAAGATAAGCATAGCATCATCAAGAAGACATGTTTATGAAGCTAACCAAGGCAAGAGCAAGTCCATAGCATGCAAGGATCAACAACAACAACCTTGGAAAAATTGAATAACATGTAAACAATCTGCCAGGAAACATTTTGAAGCAAAAGTAGAGCACGGAAATGACATGCTAGACTACTCCATAATTGCAACCAGGGGCATGAATGGATAGAGCATAACCATATGTTCAAAACATCCTTACTGAAGTATCTGAAAATCTGCATGGATCTCTCTGTAGCATCAAGTTTACATGGCATCAAAATAACAGCAGAAGAGGAACTAAAATCAGCAACATCATGATGCCTAGTTTGCATGCTTGTGCTAGTCACCACATTGATCACAAAAATATGTGGCATATACCACTATAAAGAAGACATGGCATAGATCAAAACACATGTAGGCATCAACCTCATAGGATTCACACATCAAACATGGCAAAAATGACAAAAGAGCTCGTTCTGATAACAGACAGCAGCAAACATCATGAAGCACTCTTGCAACGATGATTCAGGCATCAAGATGAGATCAAATGAATATGATGCAATGGAATGAAATGAAGTACTCGTTGAGTCGAACAATTTGACATATTACACGCACAAAACGGAGCTACAGATGCAGAGATACGATGCAATGAACATGGCATGAAAATTACACAGATCTGGGACTTGGCAGATTTTTTTGAAAAAAAAACAGAGTGAGCGCTAAATGACTATACGTCGCCCGGGGTGGGACTTTGTGGGTTCTCATCTAGCGGGCTGAGCCCAGGTAGCAGGGGAGGCAGGCCGAGGAGGTGGACCGGGCCGGGACGTGGCCTGGGCCAGAGCGGGGCCCACGCGGGAGGCGACTCGGTCAACGGCGCGAGGTCGTCGTCCTCGCGCTCACGCGCGGAGGCAGGGGAGGTCGATGGCGCGAAGGCAACTGGCGAGGGCGGCGCGCCAGCGACGGAGAAGGCTGGGAACGGGGCGGCGCGGGGCGGATCCAGCCGCCTGGGCACCGGATCCGGGCGCGGCGGCAGTCGGCGGGGCTCCGGCGAGGCGGCAGCGGCGGAACGGGCCGGGCGGCCCCGTCTGGGCTCGCGGGCCCGCGGCGGCGCGCGGTGGGAACGGCGGCGGAGCGGACACCTGGCGGCTTCTGATTGGGCGCGGGGCTGGTTGGACATGTCCGGCGGTTGGACGGACATGTCCGGCTGCGGGTAGGGATGGATCTAGGGTTTGGACTGCGCGGAAAAATCAGGGAGGGGCACAAATATATAGGTAGAGGGAGCTAGGAGAGTCCAAATGAGGCACGGTTTTCGCCCACACGATCGTGATCGAACGACCGAGAGCATGGAGAGGAGTTAGATGGATTTGGGCCACTTTGGAAAGGGAGTTGGGCTGCACACAAAAGAGGCCTTTACGGTTACCCGGTTAACCGTTCGAGTATCAAACGAACTCCAAATGGCACGAAACTTGACAGACGGTATACCGGTGCTATACCAAGGCAACTTGGCAAGCCTCGGGCCATTCCGAGAAAGTTTAACACTCGCTCACAACGAGAGACAAAAGGGGAACGCCGGAGGGCATAGGAGCGCCGGATTGCAAAACGGACAATGGGGAAAATGCTCGGATGCATGAGACGAACACGTATGCAATGCAATGCACATGATGACATGACAATATGCAACACGCAAGCAAATGACATGGCAACGACGGCGAATAACTGGCAGACACCTGGCGCATCGATACCGGGGCGTTACAAATAGGTCCAGCCGAACCGGGACCAATGGCCCACGTGGCCCGGCCGGCCCCCGGGGCTCACGAATCGGGTCCAATGCCCCCATTGGTCCCGGTTCTGGATTGAACCGGGACTAATGGGCTGACCCGGCCTGGACCATTGCCCCCCTTTTCTACTAGTGTATAGCACCAGTTCGTAAGGCCCTTTAGTCTCGGTTCTATAACCGGCACTAAAGGGCGGGGATTAAAGCCCCCCTAGTTCCGGTTCTGCATGAACCGCTGCCAAAGGGCCACCACGTGGCACGTGCCAGCGACGGGGGTGGGGAGCCCTTTAGTACCAGTTGGTACCACCAACCGGTACTAAAAGGTTTGGGGGGTTTTGGGTTCATGATTTCTTTTTCTTTTAATTTTGTGTTTTTTATTTAATTCTTTTTCGTTTTCTGGTATTTTACGATGCTACATATTGTACACGTTATGCATATATATAAATAGAATTTCTCATAGAACCGATCATATATATATCATCGAATGTCTCACAACCACCATTATTCACACATACACATGTGTGTGTGTGTGTATATATATATATATATGTATATATATTATGTCTCACAACGACCATTATTCACACATACACATGTTTATATATATATATATATATATATATATATATATATATATACAATACAATTTCTCCTACATGTTGCCTTCAGAGCCAGTGGCATTTGCCTTGGTGCCTTCGGAGCACGATAACAATTGGGAGTGGTTCATGGGGGCGGTAGTGGGTAATGGTATTCTCCTTTGGGATCTATGACCTGGTCGAGCAAAAATCCCACTATTTCCTCTTGAAGTGCTCGTATGCGCTCCTTTGGTAGGAGTGTCTCCCGCACCTCATTGAACTGTTAAGAAGGAGATCAATATGCATGTGTATTAGTTCTGTGACTAGATATCGATAATGATGTAAAAATTCTGAATAGTGTTCTGGCAAACGTACCCATAGCTGTCTATCAGATTTGGTCCTTTCGGACCCCACCATGCGAATGTTCTTGCAAACATAGTATGCACACACTTCAGTCCCTGGCGCCTGTTTCATGGCCTTTATGAGAATAGAATTTAATCAAATAATAATTAATCAAGCATGATAATTAATGGTACTGAAACTAGAATTAAAGAGATGTGGTAGCTAGCTAGTACTACTTAATTAATTATACCTTGGGTCGAAACCAATACAACTTTTCTTTCTATGGACCTGGAACCTCTTTCCTGAACTTTTTCCCAGCCCTACACACCAGCAAAGAAAATGAATAAATAAGTTATTAAATAGTTAATATCAGGAAATGACGAACTAAAGAGGCTGACATATAGTTAATAATGATTGAAATTACCCGTCGACTATCCCCTTCAAGATTGAGTAGTCACTTTGTTTTTTAAGTAGTGAGCCTAGTACTTCAACTGTTCCTTCTTCAACTTTAATGATTAGCAAGATCCAATGGTAACTAAATGCGCACATGTTTGCATGTCTTAATTAAGCGGGCATGTGCATAACACTCATCAACTACCCTAAACCCTATACACTCAATTATTAACATCTAGCTAGATAGTAAGCAAAAACAGAATTTGTAGTACAAGATAGTGTGACTCACAGGAAGTTGTAAGGAAGTAGTATATCTTCATTGGTAATGAGGTGCTTCAAGAACTCTAGCATGTTTTTCTCTACATCTGCTTTATACCATTCATATGTCCATGTTTTTTCATTAATGGTATTTGGGTCAATGAACTCAATGCCATAGTGTTCACCTTTTTTCATTTCATACATCTCCATCCTGCATAATACCACAAAAAATAATATAGTAAGGATAATTACAGGTAATGATCGATCAATGAGCACTACAGCTAGCTTGAGACTTAAATTACAGAAAGAAATCACTTACAGACAGTAGCAACTGACGAGATATTTGTCGAGTGCTTCTTGATTGAATAACTGAAATAGTTCTGAATACTCAACGGGCAGAGCTAGCTTATGGAAGTAATGCTCTTCCTTGACGGTCACCATCAGGGACTCTCGATTGGTACTCTTGGTAATTTTCATGTACCAATCATGCAATTCATACATTCTCATTGGGAGGTTCTTGACCTCCTCAGGCTCAACCAAAGGTTCGCCGCAGACATATTTCCGTTTAATGTCCTCCTCTCTAAGCGGAGACATGGGCTCAATCTCGAGGAGTTGTCCAACAGTGATACCGACCATTTCAGCCTACCTTCTATGCTCGTCAGTTATTACCAGCTGACTAGCGCTGATACTCTCATGTGTTGGTACAACAAGCAGGGGGATCGATTGCCCCGCCTGTTCTCCCAGCTGGGGAATGGTTTTCCCGCATGTTTTGCCAGCTGCTTGGCTCGAGCTCGAGCTCGACTCCTTCTTTTGTCGTGATCGATGTGCCTTCTTGATTTGGCGCTCATAGTCTGAGTCAACAGGCTTGGGAGCTGGTGCTTTAGCCATATGAATAAAGTGGTTAATCTTATCCTCAGGCACTTTCTCCCTTGGCG
Source organism: Triticum aestivum (assembly GCF_018294505.1). Lineage (NCBI taxonomy): Eukaryota > Viridiplantae > Streptophyta > Magnoliopsida > Poales > Poaceae > Triticum > Triticum aestivum. The sequence goes on from NC_057807.1 coordinate 59,812,167, forward strand.
GCGGTGGCAGTTTCGGTCCAAAATGGGCGTCCACTTGGGCCTTCACTACGGCTTCTTTTGCTCCTCGATCATGTCATAAGGCATCTGCGGAAGAGGCCCGAGGCTTGGACCATATTGAAATCGCTTGCCTCCGCTAGTACCTCCTGTACTACCACGACTTATGCCGCTACGCACCATAGCTGCGGCAGCTCTCTTCTGTGATTGCTGAGGCAGCGGAGACGGCTGACGCGGTGTCAGACTTGGAGGGGGAGTGGCCTGACGCGTTGGCGGACTTGAAGCAGGAGGAGTGGCCTGACACTGAGGAGTGGCCTGGCGCGTTGGTGGACTTGCAGGAGGAGGAGTGGCCTGACGTGTTGGCTGAGTTGAAGCAGGAGGTGTGGCCTAACACTATGACGTACTTGGAGGAGCGGGAGTCTGCTCCTCCTCACCTCCAGGAATGTCAAGCTCTAGCTGACGCGATGTCGGTGGCCATTGAAAGATGATGCAATCCTTTCTCCATAGGATGATACGATGTATGGCCTCTCCCAGTGTGTGCTCCTCGTCACCTCCAGGAATGTCAAGCTATAGCCCCGAATATTGGTCCACCACCTCGTCAACCATGACACGAGCATAGCCGGCTGGAATCGGGCTGCAATGGAAGGTTGCTTCAGGGGGATTTGTATAAGCAACGACATCCGCCACCTTCACGGATACGTTCTTTATTTTGAAGTGTAGCTCACAGTTAGTGTTCTCCATGATGTCATCCACAGGGTATCTATCCAGCAGTGCGCCGCCCAGGGAGGAACCCATGCTGCTTCTCGACATGGATGGGACGGTGCTATCCAATGCTGGATCATCCGCTAGCTTCTGCCACTGCTGAGACCCCCTTTCCTGGCTAAGTGAGTCGATTTGCTGCTGCTGCCGCTGGAATTTGAGTGCCAAGTCTGCATGCGCTGATTCTAGGCCTTGAAGGCGTTCTGCTTCCTGCTTCCTCTGCTCGTCCTCCAGCTTCTTCTTCTCCTCCTCCTCCATCTTCCTTCTCACACGGCTTCTGTAGTCGATGTTCCAGTCCGAAAATCCCTCATACCACGGAACAACGCCCTTACCTCGTGTTCTTCCCGGGTGTTCAGGATTTCCCAGGGCGCACGTAAGCTCGTCGTTCTTTCTGTTGGGTGTGAACACCCTCTTTTGAGCATCTTCTATTGCATCAGTTAACTTATCTTCGGCTCCTTTAAGACATGCCTTCTTCGAAACCTGGCCTGTCTTCGGGTCCAACGCCCCCCCATGCACATAGAACCAAGTTCTGCACCTGGGGGGGCAGCTCAATGTAACTGGAGTGACCTGTATAGCCTGCATCTCTTGCTCAAACTTATCCCACTTAGGCATTGCCACCGCGTAGCCACCTAGCCCTAGCCTATGGAACTGCTCCTTTTTTGCGGCATTGGCCTTGTTTTTTCTCGACGGTTCCTTAGATAATTCTGATTCCTTGAATTTCACAAAAGCGGGCTAGTGTTCTCTTTTCTTCTCTAGTGTTCCCTTGAATTCTGGAGTCTTCTTTCCTCCTTTGATGTAGTTGGCCCATACAATTTTCTTGTGGTTGTTGAATGCAATTGACATCTTCCTAAGAGAAACGTCCTTGATTTTCTACACATCTGCATCTGTGAAATGATCTGGTTGGGTGAAAGGTTCCATGAGTTTTTCCCAAAGCAGAGATTTTGCTCTTTCGTCGACAAAAGTAAGATCTGGACGTTTCTGTTGAAAGGACCGCGATGCCGCCTAGAGGGGGGTGAATAGGTGTTTTAAAATCTTTTACGGATTTGGCTAAATCCTAACGCGGAAATAAACTAAGCGGATACTTTTCAAGCACAAATCCAAAATATACTAGGCTCACTAAGTGCACCAACAACTTAGGATAAACAAGATGAAAACAACAAGGATATGAGTAAGCACAAGTAAGTCACACAAACTTACTCAATGTATATCTCGAGATATGGAAATGAATAATACACACAACCACAAGTAAGCAATACAAGCTTACACAAATTGTATCACAATATATGGAATTGAATGATACAAGCAAACTCAAGTAAGCACTACAAGCTTACACAAGTTATGTCACAAGATATGAAAATGAATGTTACAAGCTAGCAATTCACACTAAGCATAAGATAGAACAATAGTAGAAAGTATGAATTGCTAATATAAAGTGTAGGCCTAAATAATCTCTTCAAGGGAATGGCCAACGCAATATAATGAGGAAAACGAGATATAGTGAATGCACGGTCAAGTGACCAAAGTAAACCACAAGTAAGGAGTTACGGTTAGGGATAACCAAAGTCACAAAGACGAGGATGTATCCCAATGTTCACTTCCTTGGAGGGAAGCTAGTCACCGTTAGAGAGGTGGATGTTACCACGAAGGCACACCAACGCCACGAAGGCTCACCCTATTCTCCTTGAGATATCACCATGAAGGCGATTCTCAACCACTAGTGGTAGACCTTGAGGTGGCCTCCAAACCTTCACAAATTTTCCGGGGGATAAATCACAAGTTGATTCCTCACCGGAGCACTCCTACCGCCTAGGAGTCTCCAACCTCCAAGAGTAACAAGAACAAAGGGGAAATACTCAAGACTTGCTCAAATCACGAATTCCTTTGGTTAAGAGAGGGAGAGGGAGTGGATCTATCACTTGATTGGAAAAACTCTCAAGAACTCTCACGAATCTCTCCGGGGTCTAAGATTTGGTGTAGGAGAAATGAGAGGGAGCCACTTGTGTTCTTGGGGCGATTTGGGATGAAGTGGTCAACCCTCTACCGGATGGGTAGAGGGGTATATATAGTGTGCCAAGAAAACTAGCCGTTTTAGTGTAAGTGGCAGGGCCGGGCCGGACATCCGGGCAATGGCCGGATATCCGACGGCTGAGAATCACACACACGTATGTGGAAAACATATTACAGGGCCCGGACATCTGGAAGAAGCCCAGACATCTGGCCAAACTTGGGGCCCCGGACATCCGGCGTATACACACAACATTTCGGTAAGGTTTCTGGACATCTATGGCCGGACATCCGGCGATTTCACACAAATCAGATGCCCTCTGGATAGCAGTGGTCGGACATCCGGAAAAAAGCCCGGACATCCGGCCAACACAAAAACTGCAGCCGCCCCAAAAGTAAAACATGCATAACTTTCACATCCGGACTCTGATTTTGATGATCTTGGGCTCGTTTTGAAGCTATGGATAAGCTCCAGGTCCTCACATAGAGAAACACCCAATGTAAACCAAAATGGAGGGTGCGAAGTATGGAAAGGTAAGATCATATACTTTGGGGAACCTATTTGGCTATGGATTTACTTTGGTAGATGTATACGCATATTGTATTTGTATTGGATAGGAGTGAAATATGCCTATGTTGGAATATGATGTGAGGAACTAGAAATAGAAGATGTTGACTTGAGAAAATCTAGCACAAACCCCTTTGATCCCCTCTTAATAGTGCGGGATCCCTATAACTCAAGAAACATAAAAGAGCTATACTACATAGCTATCGAGAACCATTCTTGAGTGTATATTTTTCTTCGGTGGTCATCTCTCCACAACACTAACGCCAAAGGAACTAATACCATTGACTCAAGCCTTTCACTTGAGCTTGATGTTGATGTTTCTTCTTAGCTCAAGTTGAAGGCAAGACATTGGTGAAGTCTTCAAGTAGCTCTTCCATACACAATATGGGAGGCTTTGCTTTGTATTCATCTTCACTTGTCCATCATGTGATCATCCACAAGCTTCAAGCATGTAATCCCTCGGGATGGTTATCTTGAACTTGCCCTTATCAACCATGATCACCAACACTTGATGTTATCCTCTCATAGACACTTGAAATCTCTCTCTCGATGCGAGCCCATGAGAATCACCTAACCCTCAAAAACATAGACAACACATAGTATGGGTTAGTACACAGAGTGCAATTGCTAATTTCTTATCATACCACAAGATCTTATGTGGTGCATCATTTGCGCTTGTGTGTTGACCATTTAGAGTTCAATCTCCGAGATTCAACTTGGTTAACCGATATCTCTACTCCATGTTTAATCTTGACGTCATGAAGGGTATATTGAATTCTTCACTTGAATAGCTTGCTCAATCATGACTCAACACATGAGTCCATTATGATCATATCTTTGAGCCACTCCTAGAATTCATCATTCAAATCATCCTTTTAAGATCTTGATCCATTATGGCTCAAACCATAGCTCTAAGCATGGCAACCCTTAAGATACTCCAATGAACTCCATTTTGATCATCTCGATGTAATTGTTGCTTCAAAGGAGTTTTCTTCCATTATTCTTCAATCATTTTCCAATGGGAGTAATCTTCAAATGTATATCTCAATGCAAACATTAGTCCATAAGGATTGTCATTAATTAATTACCAAAGCCACACATGGGGACTACATGTACTTTCATCTATGCTAGCTCTTTCCATTCTTGAATGGAGATCGTGAGTTCGTCCTTCACAAGAACTCTGCACTGACGAACGAACTTGTTCGCAATGTTCTTAGGCGCTAGTGGTTCGCCATCAGTTTTGATGGCATCGATGTTGTACTTTACACCCTCCTTCAACTTTTTGGCCGGGCCTCGCGCTGTCCCGCTGCCTATAGAAGATTTGCTCGATCCGGAGGGCTGAAAGAAGAAAGATCGATTCATTAATATATCTTCAAATCATTTAAAACATGTGATGATCACCAGATGCCTGCTTATATAAATATACCTCGCCAGTCTCTGTTATTTCAAGATCAACATTTTCTTCGCCATCATAACCATAGTTCATGACTTCATCAATTCGGTCGTCGCGATCGAATATCATATCATCACCCTCCCCAGTATTGTTCAGATATTGGGAGCCGTCATCTTCTTCGTTCTGATCATCTGGCGCACGAGGGGAGTGTATGATCTCGAACAAGGCCTCTTCTCCCTCTCTGCCTGTATTGTCTGCCATAGCTTCTATTTAACTAATCCAGAAGAAATATAAAACAATTTAGTATTCAAATTACAATGCATGCATCCAATCAATAAGGAAAAACTGAATCATAGTACATAATATGCATCGTCTCGAATAATATATAATCTCGAATGCACCGTCTCGAATAATATATAATCTTGAATACATCGTCTTGAATAATATATAATCTCGAATACATCATCTCGAATAAGATATATAATCTCGAATACATCGTCTCGAATATTATATATTGAATAAATTACTAGCTAGCTAGCTAATAAAGATCGAATACTACAGAATAATCTAGGCCACTCATGGTTCCTGAGGGGCGGGCGGTGGACACCCAAAGAGAAGGAACCATCACAGGATCATAGCTCCGGTCATCTCCCCAAAGAACCTGCCAGGTATTGGAGAACCTGAAGTGCATAGCAGCCATGTAGCGATGGGCGTGCTCGTCCTCCTCCCTGACACGGCGACGCACCACTTCCAGCGGGGCCGGCTCCCTCTGCACCAAAAGTGGCCACGCGAATGCCACCAAAGGAGCTCAGGGTCAACGACGGGACCCGGGGGCAGGTTTCTCACCAAGCGGCGAGCCCCTGAAGGTAGCACCTCCCAGTGCCAGCCTGGCGGAGCCCAGTCCCGGACATGGGTCCTCTGAAGCAGGACGTCGTTGCGAACGAGTCGACAACGAGGATGCGGGCCGGGCATCGTCGAGAACAAATACTATACGCCACAAAAGTAACATTTTTTAAAATGATTGGATTGTGATTTCTTATATGCATATTCTAAATTTCTATAACTAAAATTATAAGAAACTAAAAAAACATCGATCATCGTCTAACAATTTGAAATTAATCTAATTCATCTAGCTAAAACTAACATTTCTTTCTAACATTTCTATATAACTAACATTTCTATAACATTTCTAACATTTCTATATAACTAAAATTTCTATAACATTAATATATCTAAAACCTTTGACATTATACTATTTGACAGAAAACCTTTGTATAAAAAACAGAAAAAACCTTTGACATTATAACTAACATTTCTATATACTATTTGACATTAATCTAATCTAATTAATTAATTCATCTAAAACCTTTGTATAAAAAACAGAAAAAACTAAAAACCAAAAACAGAATCTAGTGCAAAAGATGAACAAATTGTGTGTGTGTGTGGGGGGGGGGTGGGTGGGTGGGTGTGTGCGCGTGTGCACCTACGGCGCGGCGGCTTCGATTGGAGGGAGGAGAGGGGCCGGGGAGAGGGGCTCACAGCGCGGGCGAGGTCGAGGTGACGGTGACGGCGAGGTCCAGGCGACGGTGAGGTCCAAGGTGATAGCGAGGCGAGGGGACGACAACGAGCCGATGCGGCGATGGGGACGGGCCGGCGACGGGGGCGGCACGGAGTCGACGAGGACGACGCGACGAGGACGGGGGCGGTGCGGAGTCGACGGGGACGGCGCAACAGGGGTGGCTACAACGCAGGACGGAGCGGTGGCGCGACGTCGAAGCAGAGAGAAGTGGTGAGAAACTGAATTTTTTTTGAAGTGTTGTTTATATAGTTGGGACCTTTAGTACCGGTTGGAGCCACCAACCAGTATTAAAGGGCTGTTTTGGCCAGGCGAAGCGGCGGGAAGCGCACCCCCTTTATTATCGGGTGGTGGCTCCAAGCAGTACTAAAGACCCCCCCCCCTCATCTGTATGTAACACGGCAAATCCAGGACGTCCTGTCCTAACTGATCTTTCACCTTCTTGGGCTTCCACTGTGGTTTCGGTTTTCCTTTGAACTTTCCACCTCCTGCATTCAGGACTGCAACCTCAGCAGGACCTATAGATTCGGCTTTACGCTTCTGCTTCCAACTGGAATTCCCAGCCTCGGGTCATGGACGACTGTTTTCCCCTTGCCGTTGCGGAGTCGGTCTTCCTCTTCACCATTGGTGTACCGAGTGGCTATCTCCATCATTCGGGTCGGAGTCATATCTCCGGACCGACCGAATTTAAGGGTAAGCTCTATGTACCTGGCGCCTTCTTTGAAGGCACAAGCTGCCTGGTGATCCGACACATTTTCCACCATATGATGAAGGGTGATCCATCTCTGGATGAATTCTCTCAAAGTTTCTTTCGGCTTCTGAACGCATTGCTGCAATTCAGTCGGCCCAGCAGGTCGCTTGCATGTGCCCTCAAATGTTTTGATGAACACTCGGGCCAAGTCATCCCATCAGAAAATACTCCCAGGGGCTAACTAAGACAACCATGCTTTGGCCGAACCCTCAAGCATCAGGGGGGGGGGGGTGTTTCATAGCTACATCATCATTGCCACCACCAATCTGCACAACCACTCGGTAGTCTTCTAGCCAGGTATCTAGTTTTGATTCTCGAGTAAACTTACTTACGCCTGCTACCAACCTGAAGTTGGGTGGGATCTCAACTGATCGGATGGCCATACTGAAACATTCAGGCCCAGAAATAAAAGCTCTGTTTCCAATGGACGATCTCTGCCTTGCCCTTCTTTGTTTGCTCGGCCTCTATCGACCAAACCTGCACAAGGAGTGACCTTGCATCGAATCCCGACTCTCTTAGGTCGATCGCGGCCCTCCGCTCATCACTGTACGGGTGCCTATCATCATAACGACGAGGCGCGTACGATCTTCCCCTTGGAGGGGGCGTAAGCACTCGACGGTGGTCATCCTGGAAAAACTGACGATCAAACTGCCTGTGGTCCCGCTCCAGGTACTGGTCCTAGCGGGGACCATGATCTTCCGACGCTGGAGTGACCTCAGACTATGGGTTGACTAAACTGTGTCTGCAACCACTGGTCTACTATGAATTCTGTTGCGCGACTAGGAAACAACATAATTCTGTTCTCCAGCGGCCTTAAGCAATGCTCGGATCTGTTCTAAACCTCTACTAGCTTCTCAACGTCACGGCTGAATTGACTCTTCTATGTGTGCTATCACTGCAACATTTTGAATCTGAGTTCAGTATACCTGAGTTTCAGTCAGAAACAACCGTCTGGCCCGTCGACTGGATTCGGGAACCCGCTGATGAGAATGCTCGTCGAGTGCGTTCTGCAGATTCTCCAAGCGCGTACGCTCAGCCAAAGTGGCCAAGCACGTCGCCTCCAGGGCCCGAGCCTCGGCGGTCTCCCCAATGATGGGGGTCTGGAGCACCTGAACATTGCATCGATGCAACTCTTCCCTCTGCTCCGTGGTAAGGGCCTCGGGGACGTACACAACATGCCCTTGTGACGGGCCAGCGCCGCCATCACCGCCACCGTTGCAGCAAAATCCGGGCAGGCCGTGCTATGAAGTGACCACGAGAACTTCTGTCGTTGGGTCGTTACTCTCGCACTCGGAGAGGGAATCCGAGTGACCAGTCGGTAGATCGAACAGACCATAAAGAGATTCGTTGGGCTCGATCACCGCGACTTGGAGGGTGGTCGATTGGCGAGCCACCGCATGCTTCACCCACCGCTGGAGCCGCGAACGGCCAAACCGCTTGCAACGGCAAACAGTGGGGAGCGATGATGCATCCAGGGCCGACCGGTACTGGGTCGGCGGCTGTCGAAGAAGAACGCCGCAAGCACTCGCACGGAAGTACGTCAACCCATGGACCGGGAGGGCCTCGACATCGAGGGGAGCTTCTTGAAGCCAGGCGGAGTCGTCGGCGATGAAAACGAGCGCGCCGAGACAGATCTTGCGACCCAACGCCAAACCACCACCGGAAACCATGTTGTTGAAGAATGAAATCGGCAACCTCACCAGAAGTCGCTTAGACGCCTGCCCCAAGGTGGGCGCCAACTGTCGTGGGAGTAAGTCTGACAGTAAGAATATGGGGTACGTAGGAGGAGGCAAGGTCCTAGCTACGGTTTGTTGTACACACTAGTATTATGAGTTCAGTCCCCTCTCGAAGGAGGTAAAAACCCTACGTCTCGGTGCCCTGAGGCTGTGCCGGCTGGATTATGCGTGAATGTTACAAGGGGTGTGAACCCTTGTGCCATAGGAGGAGGGTGGCTTATATAGAGTGCGTCAGGACCCTCTCAGACCTCCGTTACACAGGGTTCAATGTGAGTTAAGATGGGGCGTTACTGGTAATGCCAGCCATAAATGATCTTTAAGACTACAGGGTGAACGCCTGACCGTTACCATCCTGGGTGACTTTAGATCTTCCGTACTCCGAGTGGTTCTCCATATGGTCGAGTGACTATGCTGTGGTCGAGTGGAATTGGGGTATCCGAGTGGAGTTGCCTTGTCGAGTGGACTGCACTTCAGGGTAACTTCAGTCGGTACTTTCCGTTTGTCCTTGAATGTCTTTGACTGTAGGTCAATGTCCTCGGGTGGGGTGTTTAGGTCAGGCCTAAGACCCTACCCTAGGTACATGTCCTCGTCACTGTGGTCCTGCTTCTGCGAGACGGTTGGTGGACAGTGGTGCAACACCAACTTCCCAGACCTGCTTGCGGAGATCCACGCCTCCGCCCCTCGCCACCGCCATATTAGATGGCTCTGCGTTGGGGTCCTCGCCTGGATGCTTTGGACCATCCGCAACAAGCTTGTTATTTAGAAAGTGCCTCTCCGACGTGCGACTGGCGCGATCTTCAAAATGTGTGGTTACTTGCAGCTCTGGCGGCCACTTAGCCGCCCCCAGGATCGGGATACCATCAACACCCTCCTCGACGATCTTCGCTCGATGGCCTTCCGCGTGGCGCCCCCGCTGCCGCCCCCTCCTCTGGAGCCCGATTAGTCATGTTGCTCGGGTTGCTGTGTGTGAGTGTGTTGTTTTATTTTCAGGGCTTGTTGAGCTGTGCCCTCAGCACTAACCCTATTTGCTACTATGTGTGCTTGTGAGACTTGTGTGTGTGTGTGCGCTTCTGAACCTTGTTGGTTGTTTGGCTTGGGCGGTTTTCTTTATCTATAAAGCGGGGCGAAAGCCTTTTTCGGTAAAGTTCAAATGCTTGGCTAAACTTTGAGCACATGCAACATTCCTTAGTGTGTGGATCATATGATCAAATCATAGAGTGTAAAAAAAGCAGAACTATGGCATAGGGTTTGAGTCATCTATTTGATTCATTTTTTATTTCTACAACGGGAGTTGATTTATGGTTTCATGAATTTTGACGGGTGTCAATATATTCTATCCAAAATCATGAACTTTTTTTTGTTATATCAAGGTTGTTATCCTGCCAGAACTAGTTGAGTACAAAATTTTAATAAAGATACTGCATGCAAAAACGCGCAGTTTTTTCAAAAATAACAGCAAAGCTAAACTGTCTGACTTGACTATAGAAACCACAGCTATACTAATTCTGAACAGTAAATTGTAGAATTAATGATGTGTTTGCTGACTTCAAACTGGTTCCTCCATAGAACCCCAAGCCTTCAATCTCACGACCAGAATCTTTCATATCCAGCAGTTCATTTCTAAGCCCCTCGTCTGTGCAACCTAGTAGTGCATATGCCTTCACTGTAGCACTAATAAACTCCTGATAATACTAACAGATAGAGTAATTAATAATTAGCGCATACATAACTTATGTCAAGAAGTACTAGGTGAAGAATTTCTACAAATATCAATCTTTTAGGTCGTCTCGGCCTGCTCGATCAATAACAACCTTATACTGCTTGAATAAACTGATCGCTATCGATGATGAGCAGAAGTCATCATCTGACAAAGCATGAACATGGCATCGATGCAGCATGCAAAAAGAATGTTTAAAAGGGGTAGGAAATACAGTGATCAAAATCGCTAAATATAGAGGGAAAGGAGAAACACCAGTGGGCCTTATACTTCTTTCATTTAAGCTTTTACTGTCTTAACTGTAGTTGTGAACAATGTGTAGCTTTCTTTACATGATGATTTCCACTGAATTATAAACTGTACTACTCCCTCCGTCCGGAAATATTTGTCATCAAAATGGATACAAGGGGATGTATCTAGATGTATTTTTGTTCTGAATACATATGTTTTTATCCATTTTGATGACCAGGGGCGGACCTAGAAACTATTCTAAGTGGGGGCAAACTATAGGAGTGGGGGCACACTTTACACCAACTTAAATAGTTTTGGCAATTTTTCTCAAATTTCAGAGAAATTCTACTAGAACTTCAAAGTTTGAGCGGGGTCCTAGGCCCCCACTCCCCTGAACGTGGGTTCGCCCCTGTTGATGACAAGTATTTTCGAACGGAGGGAGTACATCCTAATTTATCATGCCAACAGTGGCACTTGTTTCAGGCAGTTCCAGGTCCCAGCAAGAACTAGCCAACTAGGTCTCGCAAAAGGAACAGTTTCTCGACAAACAGGAAACATAAGCTGCAGCCTGACTGCCGGAGGAATAGATCTTTTGTAGCACAAAATGACCCTTTGTCATACTTGATCTTAGCAACGAAATACATATTACACAGGCACAAAAATTAGTTGAGCACTGAACAATAGCCAGGTGGTCACTAAAATATGTTAAGCAACTCAGCAAGTAATGATATCACTGAACAATAAGCAACATATCACTGAACAATAAGCAACTGTAAATACGCAAAAATATAAAGCACACCATTGTACAATATTGTCACTATTTTTACTTATGAGGCATTCAATAAATGTTTGGATGTTCATGTACAAGTTTTATTACAATGATGGAGGCCTAGCATCTTCTTTCATTTCGAAAGCTATGTTTGTCGTCTGACAACTCTTATGGCCAACCACCTGCATACATTCAGGGTTTCAGACAACATTCATGTACAAGTTTTATATTACATATCTTTACACTAATTCTGTAGACATATGATAAGTGAAATCATAGTCAAAGTTGTGTGTCGAAGACAAAAAGAGAATGTCAACAGTGCCTTATATTTTGGGAAGGAGGGAGTACATTTTTGCAGAAGACGCAAAAAAGAAAAAGCAAAGCATGTGGAGTGGCCAAAATTAGTTCTATATCTCCGGTACGACTCCAACCACGCACGACTTGAAGAAACCAGCAATGCCACGTCGTCGGTTGTGGAAGTGGAACCAAGGCTTCTGGAGCGTCTCCGCTGCGGTAAGCCGCTTCTCCGGGTTGCTCTCCAGCAACCCGCTGAGCACCTCGAAGCCGGCCGACGATAGCTTGCGATTGGGAAACTTGTGCCGGAGGCGGCTGATGCCTCCGTCACCCGGCAGCTTCGACTTCCGGTCTGCCGCTAGCCCCGAGTATCCAGACCACTCCTTGATCCCCTCCGTGCCAACGATGCCAAACACTTTGGCCATGATCTCTATGTCTGACTCGCCGTCGAACGTGGAGGCGCCGGTGCCGGAGAGGAGGTCGGCCATTATGCATCCGAGCCCCCAGGTGTCCACGCGATCGTCGTATTCACGCGAGTGCAGCAGGAGCTCCGGTGCGCTGTACGGCGTCAGAATAGTCACCTCCGGCGGGATCTTGCCCGGCCCTTCCTTCTGGGACATCCCGAAACCGCCGATCTTGTAGATTACGCGGCCGCCCTTGACCTCGCCGCGAACATCGGCTTCGATGGCCCCCTTCTTGGGCCTCTCCTTCCTGTCCTCCGTGCCGTCGTCGAGGAGCACGTTCTCCGGTTTGATGTCCAGGTGCAGGATGCCCAGGCCGTGCATGGCCTTCGCCCCCTCCAGGAGCTGCTTCATGATCCGGCGCACCTCGGCCTCAGAGAACGGACGACGACGAGTGACCCGGCGCTGCATGTAGCCGCGCAGGTTGACGCGCCCGACGTAGTCCATCACGATGAAGGAGTCGCCGGTCTCGGATTGGTATGCGTCAGCGTAGGTCCGGCGGTGCTGCACGATCGAGGGGATGCCGCGGCACGCGCCCAGGCACATGCTCTCGCGCGCAACCTCCCGTATGCCGGAAATAATTAAGCCGTCGTTGCCGCTCCCGCTGAGCCGCTTGATGGTGACGATCAGCTTGTCCTGGGTGTCCCACGCCTTGAACACTTCCCCGTTGATGCCGGCGCCCAGCTTCTCCAGCTGTTCGTACCGCGCCATGGAGGGGGGCCAGACAGCCTCTTTCTGGCGAAGTCTTCTCGCGGAAGGCGCCATGGGGTGCGCGCCGGTGCACGCAGGTTCGATCGCGAGTGAGGCAACGAGTTGAGGGAGTTGGAGATGCAGCTGCAAGGTAGCTGGTTCCTAGTATTTATGTATGCACACGTCCGGAACACGATGGCGCTGGATACGGTACGGACTGCAGGAGGTGGTACCTCGACTCGAACCCTACTCGGAGTCAAAACCGATCTCTACTCCAACTAAAAATAACTGATCATTTTTTTAGCATTGTGCGTGTGAATCGAATCGCGTGGCTCATGAGCTAGCTATAGAGGGGCTAGGGTTGATCCTCCGGTTATGTGGACAGACAATCCTCCTTCTTTATCAGTAGCATTATTTTGGATGATTTACCGTTATTTGAGATGAAATAAAACCCGTCATGATGGTATTCCTAAAAAGAATACCAATTTTTACCTTTTAAATGGCAGAGGGGGGGGGGGGGGGGGGGGGCGAGGGATACCAGTTTTGCCCATGAGCATGGGTATCCGCGGGTACCCTACCTAAAAACAATGGATATGGATAAGACTTGAATACAGTTTGTACATACGGGTAATGGGTATTCATACCCGTAAAATATACGGTTAGTGCATAGGTATAGAATTGCACCCATGATAACTCAATGGATATCCGGAAAAAGCAAATAAATGAAAATAACTTCTATGACATGTGGGGTCAACATCCTACTCATATGACCCAACCCTAAATCTCATATTCTCTAAAATGACAATAGCTCATAGGCCTGCAATCACCTACTCGCCTCTCCTCCTACATCCTATGTGACTCCTCGGAATGATGAAATCTTGACTCATCCCCACCGAACTCATGACAACTCTCAATCTAGCAATCACCCAATTCCCGCCGTTGCCTCCCACTACGTTGGGCTTCCACCAACCGTTGCACATAATCCGTTGATGCCTCCAAAGTCCACCCATCGGAGGAGGCCGCGTCGGTGTTATATTGCTCGTCCATCATCACTTGAAATTTAAACTCATTTCTCTGCATTTTAATAATTTAGATGCTATATATTGTATCCACTCGATACCCATTGGGTAGAGGATGCTCGATGATTATGCATGAGTGTCAATTTATGTGCATGGGTAATTAAGTGGGTGGGTATGGGTTTGGGCAGAAGGAGGTTGTACCTGCACATACCCTATTCATTGCTAGCAGGGGCTAGCCCCTACCGATCGAGTATACATCAAACAGGTACTATGATTTTTAACTTTCGAACGAGTACTATACTTCCTCTGTATAGTGATCTAAACGCTCTTATATTTCTTTACAGAAGAAGTACTCTGTAATTATCAGTGAATATATGTAAACATAGGTATTTTGCCCCCGCAAGTGCTATATCTTGCCTGTATTAATTCTTATAAGGAATCGCCTACGGGCGAGTGAATTAGGCCACCCCATCAGTGCACTCGCTAGCTGCCGCTCGTGCTTCGATGTAGGTTAGCTCGCTCGCTACGGTTTTCTTGGGGTTTTTCTTCTTGTATTTTTCCTTTTTTTTACCTTTTTTCCTGCGTTATATTTTCTTTTTCTTTTTTTTCACTGGCTTGTTTTCTTTGTTGTACTTTTGGTTTTTTTTTGTTTCTTTCTTAGTTTTCTTTGTTTTTCTTGTTTCTCTGTCGGTTTTAATCGGTTTAGGTTTGTAACACATGCCTACTTTTTATGAGTACACAATGTATATTTTTAGCACCCGCGTGAAACATTTTTTTACACACTTTGGACCTTTTACAATACATGATGTACAATTTTACGTGTTTTCACTCTTTTCTAATACATGGTAACATATTTCCAAATACATGCACATTTTAAAATGACAATAACATTTTTTTTACATTATATTTTTGAAATTCCATGGCTTTTATTTGGAAACACGTGTTTTTTAAATGTCATGATACCTATTTTTAATGGAAACAAATAATTTTTACTTACGCGAACATTTTTTCTACATTTGTGAATTACATTTTTTAAAATTTCCTGAAAAAAATTTTGAACCACGGAAATATTTCAAACAAATGTGATATGCATTTTTCGAATAGCACGAAACTTTTTTTACATTACGCAAACGTTTTTTTACATTGTATCCACATTTTTTAAAATTTGCATAAAATTGTTGAAATGTGGAAACATTTTTTTCATTGTTCTGAATGTTTTCTTTGAAAGATATCTACATTTTTTTAACTGCGCTAACAAAAATTTCATACTATATTAACATTTTCAAATTTTTCTTTTTAAAATTTTCCTAAGTAAATTTATGTTTTTTAGATATATGCATTTAGTTTAAGATATATATAGAAAGAAAAAAAAATGGAATTCAGGTGACGTCAGTAGGACTAGCCATGTCAATTCACGATCGGCGCCCAGTAGGCTAGGCGGCCTTGCGCCTCACAATAGGCGGCAGATAGTTGTATTCTCCCACCTCGCGGTCTCAAGCGTAATAGATTCTAAAAAAAGACAATGGCCTAGGCCAAATTGGCCACCCGCTCCTGGTCTGGCTTTAGGCCTTTCCTAATGCTTCATCTTTTACAAGTGCTAAGCCTGTCATGTAGGGGAAAATTCTGAAGTGGCAAGTTAATTAAGAGCAGAGAGATGAGTGTAGTGACCCCAGAAAGAAACAATGTCAAGCGCGTGAACCTAGGCAAAACATTTAAATGAAAGAAGCCCACCAATGCATGAAGAATTTTAGCTACTAAATCATTAAATGAAAGTAGCTTAGCTACAAGAAGCTAAGCACCTATGCATTGAGGAGTATATATAGTTGCTAAGCTATCTAATGTGCTTAGCAACTTATCTAAGCATCGGTGCATTGGCAGCAGCCTTAGCTTGAAGCTATGTTCAGGAGCTCCTAGCTGTCGCATTCGCGACGAATAGCAGCCTGACGCACACTCATACGTCAATTTTGCATCATGAATTCTGACTGTTAATCATAATGTTTTTAATCAATATAACACTTTGTGGAGCAATTCTAATACCTTTTCTATCTTAATTTGCAAGATTCACATGAAGAGGGAGATTGCAAGCAGCTGGAATTCTGGACCTTAAAAAGCTATCTCAGAGATACCTATTCTGCACATCTTCAAATGAGCTGGAAATTTCATGGAGAATTATTTTGAAATAAATAAAGAATACTGGAAGAACAAAGTTCCAGAGGGGGCCACCCAGGTGACCACGAGGCACCAGGGCACGTCCATCCCCCTGGGCACGCCCTGGTGGCTCGTGAGGCCCCTGGCCAGCCTCCGGTGCCCATCTTCTGGTATATAAGCCCATTTGCCCTAGAAAAATAAAGGGAAGACTTTCAGGATGGAGGGCCGTCGTCTCGAGGCGGAACTTGGGCAAGAGCACTTTTGCTCTTCGACGGAGCGATTCCGACGGGGATACTTCCCCCGGGAGGGGGATATGGAAGCCATCATCATCACTAACAACTCTCTCATCGTCGGAGGACCAATCTTCATCAACATATTCACCGGCACCATCTCATATCAAATCCTATTTCATGTCTTGTATTCAATATTTGCATCAAAACCTCAGATTGATATCTATGGGTTGCTAGTAGTGTTGATTACATATTGTAGTTGATGCTAGTTGGTTTACTTAGTGGAAGGCTAAATGTTCAGATCCTTGATGCTATTTCATACCCATCTGATCTGGAACATGAATATGATTCGTGAGTAGTTACTTTTGTTCTTGACGACATGGGAGAAGTCTTATCATAAGTAATCCTGTGAATTTGGTATTCGTTCGATATTTTGATGATATGTATGTTGTTATTTCCCTTAGTGGTGTTATGTGAACGTTAACTACATGACACTTCACCATCTTTGGGCCTAAGGAAACGCATTGTGGAGTAGTAATTACATGATGGGTTGCTAGAGTGACAGAAGCTTAAACCCTACTTTATGTGCTATTCTGTACGGAGTTGATTTGGATCCATATGTTTAATGTTATGATTAGATTTATCTTAATTCTTCTTTCATAGTTGCGGATGCTTGCAAGAGGGGTTAATCATAAGTAGGAGCTTGTTCAAGTAAGGACATCATCCAAGCACTGGTCCACCCACATATCAAAGTATCAAAGTAGCGAACACGAATCAAACAAACATGATGAAAGTGACTAGATGAAATTCCCGTGTGTCCTCAAGAACGCTTTGTTTATTATAATAGATCGTTACAGCATGTCCTTTGCTACAAAAAGGATTGGGCTACCTTGCTGCACCTTTGTTATCATCACTACTTATTGCTCGTTACAAATTGTCTTGCTATCAAACTACTTGTTACTGATAATTTCAGTGCTGGCAGAAAATACCTTGCTAAAAACCGCTTGTCATTTCCTTCTGCTCCTTGTTGGGTTCGACACTCTTACTTATAGAAAGGACTATGATTGATCCCCTATATGTGTGGGTCATCAAGACTCTTTTCTGGTGCCATTGCCAGGGAGTGAAGTGCCTTTGGTGAGTGAAATTTGGTAAGGAAACATTTACATTACGTGCTGAAATTTACTATCACTTGTTACTATGGAAAACATTCCTTTGAGGGGTCTGTTCGGGGTATCTTCACCTTGACCGGAAGCACAAAGAGTTGGTCCTCAATCTATTGCACCTACTGAAAATATTTATTATGAGATTCGTTCGGGTATGATAGAGAAACTGCTAGCTAATTCTTATATAGGAGATGGAACAATACATCCTGATATGCACATAATCTATGTGGATAAAGTTTGTGAATTATTTAAGCTTGCAGGTCTACCCGGAGATGAAGTTAAGAAGAAGGTTTTCCCTTTATCTTTGAAGGGAAAGGCATTGACATGGTATAGGCTATGTGCTGATATTGGAACGTGGGATTGAAACCAATTAAGATTTGAATTTCATCAAAAGATTTATCATATATATATATATATACATATATATATATATATTGGCCTCATGAAGGAGAAAATATCGCTCAAGCTTGGGGGGCTTAAGTACATGATGTACACATGCCCCGATCATGAGCTCTGAGGAGAAATTATCTTACAGAATTTTTATGCTCGTCTTTCACATGATGATCGAACCATGCTCGATTCTTCTTCTACTAGTTCCTTTATGAAGAAAACTATGTAATTCAGAGGGGATCTTCTAGAAAGAATAAAACACAACTCCGAAGATTTGGAACTTGACAAACGTAGGGAGTCAAGTATAATACTTACGTTTGACTGTGTTAAAAAACTTATGGATACCGATGCTTTTCATAAGTTTAGCACTAAATATGGACTTGACTCTGAGATAGTAGCCTCCTTTTTTGAATCCTTTGCTACTCATATTGATCTCCCTAAGGAGAAGTGGTTTAAATATCATCCCCCTGTTAAAGAAAATAGACGAGCCCGATATGGTTAAAGATGAGACCATCATTTACAATGTTGATCCAGTTGTGCCTACTACTTATATTGAGAAACCACCTTTTCATGTTAGGATAACGGAACATGCTAAAGTTTCAACTATGGTTAACAAAAGTAATATTAGAACATTTAGATCCTCTGAACAAATATAAAGTTGAACCTAATGTTCCTATGGTTAAGGATCTCTTGGTTGATAATATAGATGGGCATGTTATTTATTTCTATAGTTAAGCTACTAGAATAGCTAAACCCGATCCTAAGGATAAGAATAAGCATGTTGTTGGCATGCCTGTTATCTCAGTTAAAATAGAAGATCATTGTTATCATGGCTTATGTGATTTGGGTGCTAGTGTGAGTGCTATTCCGTTTACCTTATATCAAGAAATCATGAATGATATTGCACCTGTTGAGATAGAAGATATTGATGTCACTATTAAAGTTGCGAATAGAGATACTATCTCGCCGCTTGGGGTTGTTAGAGATGTTGAAGTCTTGTGTGGAAAATTAAAATACCCTACTGATTTCCTGGTTCTTGGCTCTCCATGATGATTTTTGTCCCATTATATTTGGTAGACCTTTCTTGAACACCGTTAGTGCTAAGATTGATTTCACTAAAGAAAATTTCAGCGTTAACTTTGGCGATGTATCTCATGAGTTTAATTTTTCTAAGTTTGATAGACATCCTCATGATAAAGAGTTGTCTAGTAAAGATGAAATTATTAGTCTTGCTTCTATTGTGTACCTCCTACAGATCCGTTAGAACAATATTTGCTAGACCATGAAAATTATATGCACGTGAATGAAAGAAATGAAATAGATAAGATGTTCTTTGATCAACCACCTATCCTTAAACACAATTTGCATGTCGAAATTCCTGGAGGTCCACGTCCACCTAAAGGTGATCCTTTGTTTGAATTAAAACAATTACCTGACACACTAAAATATGCTTACCTTGATGAAAAGAAGATATATCATGTTATTGTTAGTGCTAATCTTTCAAAGCATGAAAAAAAGAGATTACTGAAAACTCTAAAGAAGCAATGTGCTGTTATTGGATATACTCCTGATGATATTAAGGGCATCAGTCCCACTCTATGTCAGCACAAGATTAATATGGAACCCGATACTAAGCTAGTTGTCGATCATCAACAACGATTAAATCCTAATATGAAGGATATGGTAAGAACTGAAATATTAAAGCTCGTGAAAGCAGGTATAATTAATCCTATAGCTGATAGTAGATGGGTAAGACCTATTCTTTGTGTTCCTAAGAAAGGAGGCATTACCGTTGTTCCTAATGATAAAAATGAACTTATTCCACAAAAGATTGTAAGTGGTTATAGGATGGTAATCGATTTTAGGAAATTGAACAAAGCTACTAGAAAAGATCATTACCCCTTGCCTTTTACAGATCAAATGTTAGAAAGACTATCTAAGCACACACACTTTTGCTTTCTTGGTGCATACTCTGGTTTCTCTCAAATACCTGTGTCATAAGAAGATCAAGAGAAAAATACTTTTACTTGCCCTTTTGGAACTTATGCTTATAGATGTATGCCTTTTGGTTTATGCAATGCACCTTTCACCTTTCAAAGATGTATGTCTACTATATTCTCTAATTTTTGTGAAAAGATTGTTGGCATTTTCATGGATGATTTCTCCATTTGTGGGACTTCTTTTGATGATTTATTAAGCAACCTTGGTCGAGTTTTATAGAGATGTGAACAAACTAATCTTGTCTTGAATTGGGAGAGGTGCCACTATATGGTGAATGAAGGTATTGTCTTACGTCATCAAATCTTTGAAAGAGGTATTGAAGTAGACAAAGCATTGATGTAATTCAGAAAATGTCATGTCCTAAAGGTATTAAAGGTATAAGAAGTTTCCTTGGTCATGCTGGTTTCTATAGAAGATTTACTAAAGACTTCTTTAAAATTTATCGGCATCTTATTAATCTAATGCAAAAAGATATTCCATTTCTTTTTTATGATGATTGTGTAGAAGCCTTTGAAACACTTACGAAAGCCTTAACTTCTACACCTATTGTTCAACCACCTGATTGGAACTTGCCTTTTAAGATTATGTGTGATGCTAGTGATTATGTTGTTGGTGATGTTCTAGGACAAAGAGTTGATAAGAAACTAAATGTTATCCATTATGCTAGTAAAACTCTAGATAATGCTCAAATAAATTACGCCACTACTAAGAAAGAATTTTTAGCAGTTGTGTTTGTATGTGATAAATTTAGACCTTACATAGTTGACTCTAAAGTAATTGTTCACACCGATCATGCTGCTATTAAATATCTTATGGAAAAGAAGGATGCTAAACCTAGACTCATTAGGTGGGTTCTATTGCTACAAGAATTTGACTTGCATATTACTGATAGGAAGGGAGCTGGAAATCCCGTAGCCAATAATTTGTCTAGATTGGAAAATATTCTTGATGACCCACTAACTACTGATGATAGTTTTCCTGATGAACAACTAGCTGTATAAATGCTTCTCGTAATACTCCTTGGTATGCAGACTATGCTAATTACATCATTGCTAAATTTACACCACCTAGTTTCACATACCAAGAAAAGAAAAAGTTCTTCTTTGATTTAATACATTACTTCTGGGATGACCCACATCTTTATAAAGGAGTGGATGATATTATTAGACGTTGTATACCTGAGGATGAGCAGGAACAAATCCTACGAAAGTGTCATTCTAAGACTTACAGAGGACACCATGTTGGAGATAGAACCGCACACAAGCACTGGTACAACGACATGCTATACAAATGGTTTTTAACCCCTTTACGCGACGGTGTTTTGAACCATCGCCAAGTGAGTGTGGGCGATAGGGGGTCCTGGCACACTGGCTTTGGCAAATTGAGTTCGTGTGCAATCTGGCGGGGCATTGAAACCCAATTGTTTCCGTTCGTATGTACATCCCACACGGTGAAATCCCAGGAAAACATTTCCACTCGTATGTATGTCACACACAGTTTTTTGTGTGGAAACATTTGTGCAAGGTGGCCTAACGCAAACAGTTCTCTGCCGGAAGCCGTGTGTGATTGTTAGTTGATCGAACATGCCTACTTTCTAGAAACCGTGTGTGTTGCTTGAGTTCATCGCCCACGGTGCTTTTTGAGTAACCGTTTGCAATAGAAAACCCAATAAGCAGGGTAGTTAACCTGTTATTAATAATCCATGTACTAATCAAATTTATATTTCTTATAAAAACACACCAGATATTTCATATCCATATAAAAGTTGTTGGGGAACGTAGTAATTTCAAAATTTTCCTACGCACACGCTCTGTTGGAAAAGGCAGTGCCTAGGAGGCGCTTAGGCACGCCTAGGCGCTAGGCAGTGGCGAAACGCCTCGCCTAGGGCATAAATGGAGGTCTAGGCAGGGCAAGCAAGGAATTGCCTACCCAAAAAAGAAACCATGCCACATACTGCACTGATATGCCAAATGGGTTATATTCCAATGGCCGTAGATGGTAATTAACATATTTATATGCCTTTAACTAATATCAACACACATATAATAATCACCAAATACACTACGAGTAAAAACTATATTACCGCCTAGACTGTGCCTAGGGCGCTTAGGCACCGCCTAGGCACTAGGCGATGGCCAACCGCCTCGCTTACGCCTACCGCTTTTTCCAACGACACACGCAAGATCATGGTGATGCATAGCAACGAGAGGGGAGAGTGTTGTCCAGGTACCCTCGTAGACCGAAAGCGGAAGCGTTAGCACAACACGGTTGATGTAGTCGTACGTCTTCATGGCCCGACCGATCAAGCACCGAAAGCACGACACCTCTGAGTTCTTGCACAAGTTCAGCTCGATGATGTCCCTCGAACTCCGATCCAGCCGAGTGTCGAGGGAGAGTTCCATCAGCACGACGGTGTAGTGATGATGATGATGTTCTACCGTCGCAGGGCTTCGCCTAAGCACCGCTATGATATTATCGAGGAGGACTATGGTGAAGGTGGGCACCGCACACGGCTAAGAGATCAATGATCAATTTTTGTGTCTATGGGGTGCCCCCTCCCCCGTATATAAAGGAGCAAGGGGGGAGGTGCGGCCAGCTAGGAGGAGGCGCGCCAGGAGGAGTCCTACTCCCACCAGGAGTAGGACTCCCTCCCTTCCTTGTTGGATTAGGAGAAAGGGGGAAAGAGGAGGGAGAGAGGAAGGAAAGGGGGGGCGCCGCCCCCCTCTCCTTATCCTATTCGGACTAGGGAGGAGGGGCGCGCTGCCTGCCCTAGCCGCCTCTCCTCTTCTCCACTAAGGCCCACTGTGACACTCCAAAAATTTTGTGGTTTTTGTTTTCAGCAAGAGCCTTGCTTGGTTTAAAGAAGGTCACTTAAACCCTTCTTAAAAACCTCTCTTCTGAGTTTTCCCTCAAAAATCTTTTCTTGGATTTAGTTTCTTCTAAAAAGAAAACCTTTTGGTTTTGGGCTTTTCTTTAGTTTTGATCCCTTCCTGTTTTTACCATACCTCCTATGGTAAAATTCTCCCAAAACCCCTCCTTCCACTTTGGGACAACCCAAACATGCTGTCCCAACTAGTTAAATCCATTTTTGGATTGTATCTCATTTATTTCTTATCCCAAAACAATTCTGCCCTTTATTTTGAGCCTAGGTAATTTGCAAAGCAAGTACCTTAATGCCTTTGAACTTTGACCTCAACTCAACTCCCCTGGATAGTCCTTAGCACCCACAACCTAGAACCATCAAGATCCACTCTTCTTCTTTTCAAGATTTTCAAAATTCACCCTCTGCAAGTTTGGACCAGATTTGTAAAATTTGGTGAAATTCATATCTCCACTCCTCCAAAAATTCCACCAAAATTTAGGCAACCCCCAGTTGCAATGAGAGACCACTCCACCAAAAACCAGCTCAAGGAAAAATCCCCACATGCCAAAATAGTTCTGTCGAACACCTGACCTGCACTGTTACTGTTCATCTTCAGAAATTCAGTAAGTGCAGTGTCGTTTCTTCGTCAGAGTTCAGTCACGTGTCGACTGTGCGCCTGGCGCGTTGCGCACGGCCCTTCCTCCCTGTCCAGAGCACCACACGCGCGCTTGGCTTGTTCCTGGCGTCAGTGGCACCCTGGCCTGACTGCGCCGGCGTGTTCCGCGGCGGCAGAACCCCGTGGCGGCCGACAGGGGGGCACCCTGCGGCATAACGCCGTTCGGCACCGCCCAAATCACCTGAGCGCTCCGCGTGGCCATCTCCCTTGCCAGCGCACGCATGCAGCACCGTCGCCGTGGCCTGGCACGCGCAGGGCGTGCTCTCTGCTGCCGACGTGCCGTACGGCCGTTCCGTCGGGGACAGGCCGTAACCACCCTTGCCACGTTGAGTTAGGTACTGGATTGGAACCAGTACTCTGTCTAGACGATGCTCAAGCCTCTAAACCATCCATCCAGCCACATCGCCGCTGTAATCTCTCGCCGGACTTATCCCGTTCACGGCAACCGCCTCGGGCCGACTATAAATAGCGCCTCCGAGCTCGCTCTCACACCGGCACACCTCCACCACCTCACCAGACCACGCCTAGCCACTGGAAGAGCCTCGAGGGGCCCTTCTTCCTCAACTCCGGCAACCTCCGTCCGCCTCGGACTCCGGCAGCGTTCTCTCCCGTGAGAACTCCTCCACTGCCCTAGACTTGTCCGTAGCCTCATGGCACCACTAGGAGGCTAACCCCCACTCCAATTTGACCCCCGCAGCTCTCTCCGGCGAGATCCACGACGACCCGAACCACCGTCCGCCCGAGAAAGGGCCGTCGTCGACACAGTGCTTGCCGGCGACCACCACCACCACCCACCGACGTGGAAGGACGTGCTGAACACGGAGGTACCACCGGATCCCCCTGCCTCGCCGTGGATCGCCGTCGGCGACCACCGCAGCTCTCGGGCGCCGTCGAGCCCTATTTTCCTCATTTGAATATTCAAACCTGACGGGTGGGACCCGCCTGTCAGTCTCTCATTCGTTTCTTTTAAACGAATCATTTTCTAGACTTTTCTGCAGAACCCCCTGGGAGTTTTTTGTTTCATTACAAAAAGGTCCCTGAATCAAAACCCTTATAACTTTTAAACAGAAAAGGATTTTGGTTTGATTCTTTTTCTGTTCTCTTTAAAATTTTGTCTAGTTTGTTATCAGATTTATTTGAGAATTTATTTAGATTACTTTTGTGCACCTCGCGGTATTTACGTTACGTGCGTATTTTCTTATACCGTAGATACCGGAGGAGGTGACGGAGCCGCGAACTACACCCAGTTAGACTCCGACTACTCGGAACCTGGCAAGCATGTTTGAACTCTTGATATGATGAAGTGTTTGTTGCATGTTTGCACTTAGGAGTTTCATGGCATGTTTATGAACATTTCGTTGAATGTTATATTTCATGCACAGAAGTGAAAAGTAAGTTTCGGAAAGCCATATGTTGTTGGATACATATTTGCATGGCCATGTGATGGCATGAAGATGGGTAAGATGGAAGTGTTGTGGCATGCCAGTCTTACGCCAGTCTATTTTGACTTCAGTGTCATCGTGAATCAAATCACCTTCCCATTCATTTCCATTCTTGTACTGCCACATGTTTTCCGCAAGGAATATGGCTTAGTAAGTTGCAAACTGTTTTTTCCTAGTACACACCAAATAGAGAGGCCGGGATGAGGGTTCCATGGCCCTGGATTAAAGCCCGTCATCCGGCCAGGGGGCATGGGTGTTTCCGGTTGGGACCGAGAGGGGGGCACCCCTTAGAGCGCGCGTATAGAAATTTGATCCCATGCTATTCGAGGTTGTGACCTCCCCGTCTCAAAGTTTTTCTTGGACGTTGTCCAGGGTGATTCCTGGCATCGTGAGGTGGAATGGGTGTGTACTGGTTAAATGTGTTTCTACCGAAATACCGTAAACGGAACTAGTCCTTCGTGACTACGGAAATCCGTTGGCTGTGGTCAGTTAGTACAAACTCTGCAGAGTCACAAATCCTTAAATCGTCTTGTACATGTCCAAGTATTGTGTTCATCTTATCTTGTCAGATATCAGCCTCAGTAACAAAACCCGGTGGACTACATGAGTTTTAAATTCGGTTAAGAGTTTATTCCTATGGATGGACTAACCCGTTATTTACTATTGATATAAGCCCTTTCTGTGATGTCGCTCAGACGTCCGACTGTGGCATACTTGTTATTTACATTTGATATAAGCCCTTTCTGTGATGTCGCTCAGACATCCGACTGTGGCATTTCTTTTACAAGCCCTTTCTGTGATGTCGCTTAGACGTCCGACTATGGCATTTCTTTTACAAGCCATTTCTGTGATGTCGCTCAGATGTCCGATTGTGGCATTTCTTTTACAAGCCCTTTCTGTGATGTCGCAGAGATGTCCGACTGTGGCATTTCTTTTACAAGCCCTTTCTGTGATGTCGTAGAGACGTCCGACTGTGGCATTTCTTTTACAAGACGTTTCTGTGATGTCACAGAGACGTCCAACTGTGGCATTTCTTTTACAAGCCCTTTCTGTGATGTCGCTCAGACGTCCGACTGTGGTATTTCTTTTACAAGCCCTTTCTGTGATGTCGCTTAGACGTCCGACTGTGGCATTTCTTTTATAAGCCCTTTATGTGGTGTCGCTGAGACGCTCGACTGTGGCATTTCTTTTATAAGCCCTTTATGTGGTGTCGCCTAGACGCCCGACTGCGGCATGAGTTTTATTTGTTTACCTTTCGAGGCGTCGCTCCAGACACCCAATCGGTTTTCAGTTATTTGTTTTACTTTTCAAGTCGTGCAACCACTTTATTATTGGAGTGAGCATCATTATTTTTGCTCATGACGCATTCATGCATGCATTTGTTATATCTTTTGTCCGAACTGTCTTGCGAGTACTTTCAAAGTAATCACCTGGCTTGTTGATTTGGCCTGATGTTGATGAAGGCGATCTCATGGATGAAGAGTTCGATAGCGAGTCCGACGCCTGGAGGAGTCCCAGTTAGTCCCGTGCGATCCTGCATTTGGTCACTGTATTATATCCGCTTCCGCCACCCCAGTAATAAATCCATCGAGCCTCACCTCGACGCTCGATGGGCTGCCAGTTAGGAGTCAAGTTATCCACCACCACTTTTATCTCGAGCTAGTAGCATGTCACCACACCCCTGTGTCATAACCGCCCTTATGTAAGATATTGGCGAGTTTGTAATAAATTGTTGAGCAGCCTCAGCTCAACCTTGTAATATATTTTATGCTACTGGTCCTCTGTTTATCAAGTATTTGTCTACCAGTGAGAATAACTTTTCCTATACTGGGATCTAAAGATCGATTTTCTCAATAAGTATTTTATTGAAAAACCGGTCGTGACAGACTTGGTACCAGAGCCAGGCTGACTGTAGGAAGCCACTAGGTGCGATCGCTAATCGGTTATTAGCATGATAGAGTTTATTCATGTTTTTACAAATGTAGTCATTTTTCTGACAGTCGGCATAAAATTTATGATCTGATCGCTTAGAATTTTTGCCTACTTTTGTAGATGGCTGGCAACGTGTCAGGACCCCGACTCAATGCCACATCGATCTAGCATGTAACACCTCATATCACTTTGCGGCCTCACGCACGGTATTCCCACGGGTGTCGCCCTACCTTTACCCGGGACCGTTTGCGCCTTTTGGCACACGTATATGACAGTGTCGCTAGCATCTATATGATAAGGAGCCCGGGCTGACATGGCTAGTCGTAAACCCAAAGTGGCACAAACTTACAGGGACAGGCATCCATGACCCAGCATCGAACGTGTCGGTCATCAGCGAGTGAATCCAGGCTGTAGCACTGGGCTAGCAGGACTCCGGTGAACCGGGCTGTAGTGGGCTAACAGGACTCCGGTATTCATCGTGTGACATTTCCCCGAAGGGACAGACACAGGAACGAAGAAGGACACATGCCGGCCAGCCTAAGTGTTCCGGAGCAGTAGCAAGCTACCATTGGAAACACTAGGAGACATTTCCCGGTAAGAGAGGCTACTAAGGATAAACAACTAGATAGTCAGATCCCACACATACCAAGCATTTCAATAACATACACACAATATGCTCGATATGTGCAAACACAACATGGCATCACAACATGACTCTATGACTCAAGTATTTATTCATTAGGCTCCGAGGAGCGAGATATTACAAACATAGGTCTCATGACCCAACATTCAGAGTATACAAGTCAAAGCACAAGCGGAAGCTATCATGTCTGAGTACAGACCACTATAAATGAAAAAGGCTGAGAAGCCTGACTATCTACCAGATACTGCCGAGGGCACAAGATCGTAGCTGAGGTAACAAGCTAAACGTCGAAGTCCAAGCGGAACTACTAGTGAGACTGAAGTCTCTCTGCAAAAACATAAAATAGGCAAACGTGAGTACAAATGTACCCAGCAAGACTTACATCAGAACTAACTACATATGCATCATTATCAACAAAGGGGTGGTGGGGTTTAACTGCAGCAAGCCAGCTTTGACTCGGTGGCTATCCTAAACTACGACTGCAAGCGACTCTTTTGAGGTGGCGCACACGAGTCCACATATTCACCATATCAATACACCACTATGGATCCGCTCCCGTCTCCCTACGAGAACGCCATCCATAGCACTCACGCTTATCTTGCGTATTTTAGAGTATCCACTTTCACTTGTCTATGAACTGATATAAGCAACCCAGAAGTATTTTCCGCGGACACGGCTATTCGAATAGATCATATTAACCCTGCAGGGGTGTACTTCTTCACACACGCTCTCACCACTTACCGCCATTTACACGACATGTACTCGGCAACCTTCAAGCGGAAGCCCAACGTGGGTGTCGGCCACGGCCTGCCTAAACACTCAAGTCTCTAGTCCAGGTTTATCGCCTATTCGGGTTCCATCCATGAGGAGATCCGGCCGGAGTTTCGCTCACAGCCCCAAACGATGTGAACAGGGTTCCCGAGACACCAAACGGGCGCCCGGTACACCGTGCCACGTGCCTACCGCATCACAGCCCACCCCTACGGTCAGCGCTGCCCACGGCCTCCAGCATACTACAAACACCAGAAACTACTTGCAACTCCTGGACAGAGGACAAGGGTGATCAAGAAGCCGAGAGGGTCCATTGGTTTCGGGCCCAATGCGTGGTAGCAGCTGAATCATGGATCACAAACACAGAACTCAGTTCCTGAGGACGGCTGCAATGAGACAACCCACCATGTACTCCTACATGGCCTCTCACCGCTACCTTTACCAAAACGTGTTCACACACTTAGCTCACACACAGTAGGACATGTTCACACGCCTCTGATTCATCCCCGATGAATCAGACCTGACTCAACTCTAAGCAGTAGCAGGCATGACAAACAAGCAAGAATGAGTAGGCACAACAGGGCTCAAACAACTCCTACTCATGCTAGTGGGTTTCATCTATTTACTGTGGAATGACAGGTCATGCAGAGGATAAAGGGGTTCAGCTACCGCAGCAAGTAACAGATGATTCGGTGTTGTCCTAATGCATTAAAAGAGAGCAGGAGCGAGAGAGTAGGATTGTATCGAAATGAACAAGGGGGTTTTGCTTGCCTGGCACTTCTGAAGATAACATTGAGTCTTCATCAGTGTCAACGATCACAACGTCAGAACATCGTCTACCGGGAGGGGACAGATACCGGCAACAAGGAAGAAATACAATCAATGCAATGCACAATATGATGCATGCTCATGACATGGCAATATGAATGTGTTTTGAGCTAATGCAACTAGCAACAGATTAAATGAAGTTGGTTTGAATACAAGATTCAAATTCAAACTCCATATGTGATTATTCAAATGCCATTTAATTGATTTGTGCTATACAGCAGCTATAAGTTGTTCTAACATGCATGAAAATGGTACAGATGGATTCCTTGAATTTTTTTGATAATTTTTCATATATAAATTATTTAATTTGGAGTTACGGTTGAATTACTATGATTTTTTGAAGTTTTGAACATTTTCTGGAATTTCCTGAATATTTAGAATTAAAATAATTCCAGAAAATGA
Organism: Triticum aestivum; assembly: GCF_018294505.1. NCBI lineage: Eukaryota > Viridiplantae > Streptophyta > Magnoliopsida > Poales > Poaceae > Triticum > Triticum aestivum. Next base: position 59,841,618 of record NC_057807.1, read on the forward strand.
TTTAACTGCGTCAGCCTGACGCCAGCATAACGTCAGCGAGTCAACGGCCAGGTCCAGGTCAAACCTGACGTGCGGGGTCCACACGTCAGTGACACAGGAACTAATCCCGGTCAAACCCAGCGCTAACTGAGGTTTGACCAGGGGTGGGGCCCACAGTCAGTGGCCTAGGGGGTTGGTTAGGGCGTCATTAGCGTTTAATGACATCGCCACGTCAGCTGCCGACGTTTAACCGCCGGCGACCTCAGATCGCGGCGGCGTCCGCATCGGGATTGCGCTACAGGCCAGGGTTTGGGGCGTGGGGAGCATCTACGGGGAGCTGGCGGAGTGGCGCTTCCAGTGGTGGAGGCGGCTGGAGCGGAGGTGGCCGGAGTTGAGCACGGCGTCGACCTCGGCGGCGGCCGGAGCTCGGGCGAGCTCGGGGTCGGGGTTAGGGAGCACGGCAGGAGGAGCTGGGGCGTGCTACGGACTCCTGAGATCGCGGTGAGCACGTCAGTGGGCTCGGAAACGAGCTGCAGTGGCTGTGGCCACGGCCACGCCATGGCCGGCGGCGAGAAACTCTCGGCCGCGGTGGAGGAAGAGGCTAGGGGATGAGCGCGAGCTTGAGGGAAGGGGGAAGAGGAAGAGGGACTCACAGTGGACTGGACGGAGGGGTCGGCGAGCTCGGGGAAGCTTCTGCGACGGCGAATTTACGGCGGCGATCTCCGGGCACCGGGGATGAAGACGACGATGCTCCGGTCGACTGGGGCCTCCTCTGGTCGCGTGCGTCGGTGTGCAGCTCCATGGGGTCGGGACGGAGCTCCTGAGCTCATCGGAAGGGCGAGGGGTGGCCGGTGGCTATGGATGCGACGGCGGCGGCCTCCGGTGGCTCTCGGTGGTGCTCCAAATCGAGAGAGGGAGAGAGCCAGAGCGAGCAGAGAGAGGGATAGCGGTCGGGGACGACTCCGTGGCGTCGCTAGAGGGCTCGGGGAGGAAGCAGGAGGTGGCCAGGGGAAGCAGGAGGTGGCGCGCGCGGCGGCGTCGCGGTGTCTGTCCTCCTGGCAGGGAGGAAGACGACAGGGGGGGGTGGAGATGGGCTGGGCCGTGCTGCTGGGCCAGGTGGGCTACCAGGTGAGCGTCAGGTAGTCCTTCTCTCTCTTTCTATTTCTGTTTTTATTTATTGTTTTCTATTTTGTTCTGTTTTGTTTTAGTTTAGTAAAATACTAAACCATTTTATAAAATCCTGAAAATAGTTATGTGGCTAGGGTTAAAATATACCAAACCACATAAAATGTTCCAGTAATTATTGGACATATATTATTTATATATCAAATATATATCCAATGCAAATAGCTATTTATTTAATTCAAAGGCCCAAAATAATTAACTCTGAGATACCAAAAATATTGTTTTGAGTTTTACCTCTTTGCAATATTTTCAGAGACTAAGAGGAACATTTTCTTGGACTTCTTTGAGGAGATTTTAATGTTGATCATTTTTAGAAGGTTTCTGAGGCTTTGAAAATTCCTCAATTCAAATTTCATTTGAATTAAAACATGATGCTCACATGAGGTCTAGCCTAGTGCATAACAGGACCAGGGATGTGACAACTCACCCCCACTAAACAAAAATCTCGTCCCGAGATTCAAGCGTAGGGTAAGGTGAAGGGGAAACGCAACTAGTATAATCTTCACGATCCAGGGTGCACTTCATAAGAGCGTTGATTCGATCACCATCATTGTCTCGAAGTCTTTCTCTGAGAACTCCAACTAACATGACAAGAAGAGGAAAGGAAAACTCTAGAAGAATTAATCTTCTCAAAGAACGAACAACTCAGGATTAACTCACGGAATGGGACATAGCAACATCTCTCGAGCTGAGAGACGAAGCACAGATCTGAAGAAATGGAGTGAGACAGATGACAAGGGTTCACTAGGTAGACAACAACTTCACGCTTAAGGTGGTAATCGGTTGTCAACATAGCGAGGAGTTGAATTGCCATGACACCATAACGATGCACCTTAGGGAAGGTGACTCGTAGATATATCCCCTTAAGTGGCAAAAAGAATTACCTTTGATTCAAAGATCATTGAAACTCTTTATACCAGCCTAAGGCAATCACAAGCGATCATTTGGAGGGGGTCGGTAGAATGGCATACTCGGACTTGGATGATGTGGATTACCTTGTTGAAGACAACGTAATGGATGAATTTGCTTATCACCGGAAATGGAAGAGACCCATGGTAGAATGACACATTGACGGTGCAAACTGGGAACAAAATGCAAATGATGGGAATGATTCTAGTAACTGGGGAGAGGCTTAACAATAGAGAGTTATCCCACTATTGAAATGGTTATAGCATAACCGAGGAAACTGAGAGCGCTATACAGTTAATGCCGACGATCAAACCTAGCACTTGCGCGTGCTCTCAAGAACTTGAGCAATTCCATAATCATCAAGGTTTTACCAACATCCGTGTCAAGGGTCCGGTAACACAACTTACTACCATGATGAATGGTGATGGAGGATGCAGATGCAAAGGAAGATAACACCTTCTCAGATTTCACCTTTGGTGGGGCCAAGGAAATAAAATCTGGATGATCGACCGAGAGACATTTAGCACTCCGCTTCTAATGTTCTCCTTGATTTGCTAGTGTAACCCATTCATAGATATGGTTTGATATCTAGAACATCAAGTAAAAAGGTCGGACTTCGGAACACAGAAATCCATAGGGGCAACTAGGGAGTAATCCTACGAAATCCCTATGGGGAGGTGGCCAACTTCCTCAAACAAGATACTATAATAATAGGTCTACCGGATGGGTGTGTTGGCCACGACATCCACCTTGCCGGTTATTGAGAGACCAATATTATAATTCTTGGGAAATGTTCCAACCATCACATCTGCCTAAGATTCAGATCTGGTTGGTGTCAGGATATCCCAGACTTATCAAGTCTAGAAAGAAAAATGAAAGTTTGCAACACAAATTGACGAGATAATGTTGCGGGATTCTCGGGGAGTGAGCTACGATAGTAAGCTCCAAAACATGAGCTGGTTCTGCTACAAACATGTGAACACGTTGTCCCAGACAAGCATGGCCACGTAGCAGTCTTATAATTAAACACTACCGAGTTCAGGTGGAGAACCATCATCGAGGGTATCGAAGTCTTTACGCAAGTCCATGGATTAGATCCCAAGCATAGACTTCTTTTCCTTGAACAAGTCAATCAGTGGCTTAGTGTGCTAGGGACACATATAGAATGAAGGTTGCAAGTCTCCAGACTACAGAATACTTCGCACGTGTGCATGACTGATTTGGGATGATTCCAAAGGAAACAAAACAATCTTTCTCAAATTCACGGCGGCAACTTTCACCAAATGCACGTGTATAAGAGGAAGTCACTCCTTTCATCAAACAAATACTTCATGAGCTAGCATGAAGAAAATGCTTTCAAAAGTTTCCAACACTAGCTTAATGTTCAACAACATCATGGAGGAGATAAGGATGTTGCCAATGGGCTCAACAACAATTCATCTAGGTTTCCTTTTAAAAGGAATTCCATAGTTAAGTGAACACGGTGATAGCATTGGTCAGACCAAAGATGTAATGGTGCATGCTCGAGGGATCAACCACGAATAAGACAACATTACGAGCATCGTTGGTACTGATTTGATTTGACGATAGCCCACACTCAAATCAAAGGATTGATAAGACAATAGGTCCAGCAACTGATCACAAGGACCAATCGATGAAGATATCATCTTTCTTCAGCACACCCTACACAAGAATATCCCTTTGGAACGAACTAAGTCAGGCAAGCTTTTATCTTCCAACTCTCCAAGTTGTTGTCTAGCTTAACCAACTAGCTCAGGGATATCTAACACCGATTTTTGGAGAGAAGGTGGTTCACAAGAACCCAACTTGATCACGAGATCAACATAGCGGTCAGGCGACAACCTGGTGATACTTCCGAGAAGAAATTTGGAATATCATGAACCACCGGTATGTTACTAAGCTCGAGAACAATCTTACTTTTCAGGGCAAGACGATATGATCAATTAAGCAAGGATTGGCACTATCCTAACTCACTGATCGGAGAGTGCACCAGAAATAAGGACTAGGTAGCACAATCAACCTTAGGGTGACGATTCAATAATCGACACGCTAAGAATGAGGTTATCGTCCATTTAACTACCAAGCAATGGAGTTGCTAGCAGTATTGATTTCACACGCCATGATTCATTTGTCGGCATTCCGGTTACAATAACACGGAAACCGAGAAATTATCAATGATGATCAGAAGTATTACTGCGTCAAGAATTCATAAGATGGTGTGCAATTCCCATGATATTCCTGATATAAAGATGGTAATACTTCAAGGTAGAACAGACCAGAAGCTGGATTGGCATTTTGATCTGCGGAATACAATTGCTTTGACCCAATCCTAGATATGGATGAGATTCTGGAGTTTGTTTCTCCTATTCATTCTGAAATAGAATGGCTTGGCGGACCACAAGGGTAATAGGCATCGACGAACGAATGCACGCATACTCTTGACTATCAATTGATAGGCGAGGGTCGGAAACAACTAAGATGGGACAACTCAAAAGAACATATGATTTTCTGATTTGTGGATGCATGGATTAGCATGTCGAACGAAGTTCAACATATTTCTTCCGGATAACCCATGCAGAAAGGTAGAACTGGCAGAGCCACAATATATAATGGAGAACTCATCAAGAATAATCCTGTTGTGATATTTCAGTTCAACGAGGAACTTCTGCCATAAGTAGTTCATGGTATTTGGAAGAAGAAGATACCACGGACTTCAAGGACTATCGCAAAGGTTACTAATATCCTAAAGGCACTAGCAATTACTATCAACATGAAGTAGGTAGAGTGAATCTTGGGTTCAAGAACCCAGGAACAGAATACCTATTACTAAGTAGCATCACAGGATGCTTTCGAGAATGATGGCCAGAATCATCACACTGGGAACACAAATCATGGCTAAATTACTAGATGATCCCCTAAGACACCTAGGGTCATAATAATATCTCCAACATATATGTCAAGGTAACGGAGTACCTCAACTCACTGATTAGTGTGGTTAATCTGGCCCATGGGAACATTGAAACGGGAAGAAAGGATTTGCAAATGCATCAGACTACTTAGAAACCTGGGATGACTCGGACAGCATAACGGCTGTAAATGCTCAGAAAAGATTTGAGACATTCACAAAAATGGTGGCATAACCACTCAGAAGCACAATATCAAGGTTTCGAGATCAACAATTAACATACGGAAGTAGTAGGAACTGAACTGAGACTTAAATCCAACAATCTTATAAGTCCACTGATTAGTAACACGTGATCCTAATAGAAAGAAGAGATAGCCTAGTTCTTAATCCCCGTAGAAGAGAAGATGATGACTCAGATCAGAAGGCCATGAGGTATAAGGAGTAAAAAGAGCCTTACGTTCCATCCCACAATCAATTCCCCTACATATAACTAAAGAATTTCTAGACTCAACATCGACCAGTTTGGCTTGGTAATCCTACAGGCAGTCAAGCTCTGATACCAACGCTGTCAGGACCCCGACTCAATGCCACATCGATCTAGCATGTAACACCTCATATCACTTTGCGGCCTCACGCACGGTATTCCCACGGGTGTCGCCCTACCTTTACCCGGGACCGTTTGCGCCTTTTGGCACACGTATATGACAGTGTCGCTAGCATCCATATGATAAGGAGCCCGGGCTGACATGGCTAGTCGTAAACCCAAAGTGGCACAAACTTACAGGGACAGGCATCCATGACCCAGCATCGAACGTGTCGGTCATCAGCGAGTGAATCCAGGCTGTAGCACTGGGCTAGCAGGACTCCGGTGAACCGGGCTGTAGCGGGCTAACAGGACTCCGGTATTCATCGCGTGACATTTCCCCGAAGGGACAGACACAGGAACGAAGAAGGACACATGCCGGCCAGCCTAAGTGTTCCGGAGCAGTAGCAAGCTACCATGGTGGAAACACTAGGAGACATTTCCCGGTAAGAGAGGCTACTAAGGATAAACAACTAGATAGTCAGATCCCACACATACCAAGCATTTCAATAACATACACACAATATGCTCGATATGTGCAAACACAACATGGCATCACAACATGACTCTATGACTCAAGTATTTATTCAATAGGCTCCGAGGAGCGAGATATTACAAACATAGGTCTCATGACCCAACATTCAGAGCATACAAGTCAAAGCACAAGCGGAAGCTATCATGTCTGAGTACAGACATCTATAAATGAAAAAGGCTGAGAAGCCTGACTATCTACCAGATACTGCCGAGGGCACAAGATCGTAGCTGAGGTAACAAGCTAAACGTCGAAGTCCAAGCGGAACTACTAGTGAGACTGAAGTCTCTCTGCAAAAACATAAAATAGGCAAACGTGAGTACAAATGTACCCAGCAAGACTTACATCAGAACTAACTACATATGCATCATTATCAACAAAGGGATGGTGGGGTTTAACTGCAGCAAGCCAGCTTTGACTCGGTGGCTATCCTGAACTACGACTGCAAGTAACTCTTTTGAGGTGGCGCACACGAGTCCACATATTCACCATATCAATACACCACTATGGATCCGCTCCCGTCTCCCTACGAGAACGCCATCCATAGCACTCACGCTTATCTTGCGTATTTTAGAGTATCCACTTTCACTTGTCTATGAACTGATATAAGCAACCCAGAAGTCCTTTTCCGCGGACACGGCTATTCGAATAGATCATATTAACCCTGCAGGGGTGTACTTCTTCACACACGCTCTCACCACTTACCGCCGTTTACACGACATGTACTCGGCAACCTTCAAGCGGAAGCCCAACGTGGGTGTCGGCCACGGCCTACCTAAACACTCAAGTCTCTAGTCCAGGTTTATCGCCTATTCGGGTTCCATCCATGAGGAGATCCGGCCGGAGTTTCGCTCACAGCCCCAAACGATGTGAACAGGGTTCCCGAGACACCAAACGGGCGCCCGGTACACCGTGCCACGTGCCTACCGCATCACAGCCCACCCCTACGGTCAGCGCTGCCCACGGCCTCCAGCATACTACAAACACCAGAAACTACTTGCAACTCCTGGACAGAGGACAAGGGTGATCAAGAAGCCGAGAGGGTCCATTGGTTTCGGGCCCAATGCGTGGTAGCAGCTGAATCATGGATCACAAACACAGAACTCAGTTCCTGAGGACGGCTGCAATGAGACAACCCACCATGTACTCCTACATGGCCTCTCACCGCTACCTTTACCAAAACGTGTTCACACACTTAGCTCACACACAGTAGGACATGTTCACACGCCTCTGATTCATCCCCGATGAATCAGACCTGACTCAACTCTAAGCAGTAGCAGGCATGACAAACAAGCAAGAATGAGTAGGCACAACAGGGCTCAAACAACTCCTACTCATGCTAGTGGGTTTCATCTATTTACTGTGGAATGACAGGTCATGCAGAGGATAAAGGGGTTCAGCTACCGCAGCAAGTAACAGATGAATCGGTGTTGTCCTAATGCATTAAAAGAGAGCAGGAGCGAGAGAGTAGGATTGTATCGGAATGAACAAGGGGGTTTTGCTTGCCTGGCACTTCTGAAGATAACATTGAGTCTTCATCAGTGTCAACGATCACAACGTCGGAACATCGTCTACCGGGAGGGAACAGATACCGGCAACAAGAAGAACACAATCAATGCAATGCACAAATGATGCATGCTCATGACATGGCAATATGAATGTGTTTTGAGCTAATGCAACTAGCAACAGATTAAATGAAGTTGGTTTGAATACAAGATTCAAATTCAAACTCCATATGTGATTATTCAAATGCCATTTAATTGATTTGTGCTATACAGCAGCTATAAGTTGTTCTAACATGCATGAAAATGGTATAGATGGATTCCTTGAATTTTTCTGATAATTTTTCATATATAAATTATTTAATTTGGAGTTACGGTTGAATTACTATGATTTTTTGAAGTTTTGAACATTTTCTGGAATTTCCTGAATATTTAGAATTAAAATAATTCCAGAAAATGATTTAACTGCGTCAGCCTGACGCCAGCATAACGTCAGCGAGTCAACGGCCAGGTCCAGGTCAAACCTGACGTGCGGGGTCCACACGTCAGTGACACAGGAACTAATCCCGGTCAAACCCAGCGCTAACTGAGGTTTGACCAGGGGTGGGGCCCACAGTCAGTGGCCTAGGGGGTTGGTTAGGGCGTCATTAGCGTTTAATGACATCGCCACGTCAGCTGCCGGCGTTTAACCGCCGGCGACCTCAGATCGCGGCGGCGTCCGCATCGGGATTGCGCTACAGGCCAGGGTTTGGGGCGCGGGGAGCATCTACGGGGAGCTGGCGGAGTGGCGCTTCCAGTGGTGGAGGCGGCTGGAGCGGAGGTGGCCGGAGTTGAGCACGGCGTCGACCTCGGCGGCGGCCGGAGCTCGGGCGAGCTCGGGGTCGGGGTTAGGGAGCACGGCAGGAGGAGCTGGGGCGTGCTACGGACTCCTGAGATCGCGGTGAGCACGTCAGTGGGCTCGGAAACGAGCTGCGGTGGCTGTGGCCACGGCCACGCCATGGCCGGCGGCGAGAAACTCTCGGCCGCGGTGGAGGAAGAGGCTAGGGGATGAGCGCGAGCTTGAGGGAAGGGGGAAGAGGAAGAGGGACTCACAGTGGACTGGACGGAGGGGTCGGCGAGCTCGGGGAAGCTTCTGCGACGGCGAATTTACGGCGGCGATCTCCGGGCACCGGGGATGAAGACGACGATGCTCCGGTCGACTGGGGCCTCCTCTGGTCGCGTGCGTCGGTGTGCAGCTCCATGGGGTCGGGACGGAGCTCCTGAGCTCATCGGAAGGGCGAGGGGTGGCCGGTGGCTATGGATGCGACGGCGGCGGCCTCCGGTGGCTCTCGGTGGTGCTCCAAATCGAGAGAGGGAGAGAGCCAGAGCGAGCAGAGAGAGGGATAGCGGTCGGGGACGACTCCGTGGCGTCGCTAGAGGGCTCGGGGAGGAAGCAGGAGGTGGCCAGGGGAAGCAGGAGGTGGCGCGCGCGGCGGCGTCGCGGTGTCTGTCCTCCTGGCAGGGAGGAAGACGACAGGGGGGGGTGGAGATGGGCTGGGCCGTGCTGCTGGGCCAGGTGGGCTACCAGGTGAGCGTCAGGTAGTCCTTCTCTCTCTTTCTATTTCTGTTTTTATTTATTGTTTTCTATTTTGTTCTGTTTTGTTTTAGTTTAGTAAAATACTAAACCATTTTATAAAATCCTGAAAATAGTTATGTGGCTAGGGTTAAAATATACCAAACCACATAAAATGTTCCAGTAATTATTGGACATATATTATTTATATATCAAATATATATCCAATGCAAATAGCTATTTATTTAATTCAAAGGCCCAAAATAATTAACTCTGAGATACCAAATATATTGTTTTGAGTTTTACCTCTTTGCAATATTTTCAGAGACTAAGAGGAACATTTTCTTGGACTTCTTTGAGGAGATTTTAATGTTGATCATTTTTAGAAGGTTTCTGAGGCTTTGAAAATTCCTCAATTCAAATTTCATTTGAATTAAAACATGATGCTCACATGAGGTCTAGCCTAGTGCATAACAGGACCAGGGATGTGACACAACGACTGTGAGTCACAAATGTTCGCCAACGTGCCTGAGGGGTTCGACAAGCTCCTCTCCTTCATCGTTCAGGTCGCGATGGGGCCATCCGTGCGCCCAATCTTCACACTTTATCCACACAAGATCAACGACAGTCTGACCATGCACCAGGCCGCGGTGCAATTCAGGGGAGGGCGTGCTGAGATACGCCGCTTCCGATTCTTGGGGACAGCCATGCCTACAGAGAGGCATGCTATGCAGATGGCTGCCCGCGAGGCGATAGCTCGTCTTCGGGATGTCCTTCCTGCAATGAAGACCCGTCGCTACCGCTACCTTCCATGCCACGTGCCTTCCACCTGTCACTACTCATTCTCTTGCCCCAGAGGAGAGCGAGACGAGGCCTTTGAGATGCTTGTCGAGTACCTCCGAGCCTTGGAGGCAGCCTTCGACGGCATGGTGGACGACCTCGTAGCTGCCCGCATGGACTCAGTCCATGGCTGTGCCGCCAACAGGAGGGAACTTCTGCACACCGCTCCACCGCTGACTTTTATCTCGTCCTCAGCTTCTCATTCACCTACCGTTCTCGCCACTGCTCGTCGTCTGCCTACCACTGAGGAATTTAACCAAGCTATTGCACCCACACCCGTTCGCTCTGCACCACTTATTGCACCCACTCCCATACGGGCTACTCCACCTATTCCACCCACTCATATTCGTGTTACTCCACCTATGGCACCTGCTCCATCAGCTCAGCGCAGCGTTTCTCATCTGGAACCTATTAGCGAGGACGAGGTTGAGTCCCCAGCGTCTCTGTGTCTCACCCTCGGCAGGCCAAGGGAGATCCTCACCATCTCCGACTGAGTACGTGTAGACGTCATGCGATGTGCCGACTTGTGTAATATGTTTATATGTACATAGGTTGTGAGAAGTAGCCTGTTTGCGCATCATGTAGGATATGGAGAAGTGCACTAGTTTCAATAGCATGTCAGCATTATGTACGCATATCCTGAGTGATGTAATGTATAATTATGCCTACGTGTAAGATATGTAATAGTCCTTCTCCGCGAGCAATCGTGTATTTTCAAAAAAAAATCCTGGAGTTTTACGTGTGTTTTTATTGACTTTTGCGACTCTCTTTCTTGTCTTACGAGTTTCACAAAATATATCCCCAGAGTGAAAGATGTCTCGTCCGTGGACGCGCTCCATGCCAAATCAGCCCGAAGAAAATTATGGCACACCACCAAACCACAATTTCACTCAGGGATAGACAAGTCAACAGGGCAGTGAAACAGCATTTACCCAAGTGTGTCGTCTATATGAACAGAGTCAGCAACAACACCAGGAAATGATGAACCAATTCATCAATATGGGGAATCACCGTGGTCAGTATCAGCAGCAATCCAAGTTGTCTGAGTTACAGAAGACGCGTCCCCCAACATTTTCTCATACTGACAAGCCTCTTGAGGCTGAAGACTGGCTTCGAGACATGGAGAGAAAATTAATTATTGCACAGTGTTTAGACCGTGAAAAAGTTTTGTATGCACCACATTATCTCACAGAAGCAGCTGCATTGTGGTGGGAAAACTTCCTGCACATGCACCTCAACGAAAATGAAATAACCTGGGAGGATTTCAAGGAAGGTTTTCATGGGGCACACATTCCTAAGAGTGTTATGAAAATCAAGAAGAGAGAATTTGATGACCTCAAGCAAAGGACCATGACAGTGTCAGAATACAACAGCCAATTCACTCTGCTGTCTCGCTACGCCAATGAAGAGCGCATGACCGAGAGCAAGAAGATGGAAAAATTCTTGGAAGGCCTAGCACCCGCACTTAAATGCCAGCTGGTTGTGCATACCTTCCCAGATTTTAAAACACTGGTGGATAAGGCCATTACTCTGGAAAATGAGCGACGCAGCTTGGAAGATTTCCGCAAACACAAAAGGGACCAGTCTACTTTTGCTCGCAACCACAGAAGCAAGACGGAAATTCAGAAGGGTGGTACACACAAAACCCCGACGAATAATTCACGCCCAATCAAGAATTTCCATGCAAGAGACAAGGAGTTCACATATCGCCCAGGCGTTACTTGTTACGCTTGTGGAGAAGAAGGGCACTATGCCAAGCAGTGCCCCAAGCCAAGGAACTCAACCCCGAAGCCTAACAATGGTGGAAATAATTCAGCGCCAAAGCGAAACAATTTCAACCCCAATAACAACCACCGGAAGGGTCACCTGAACCACGTGACCAAAGAGGAAGCACAGAACGCCCCAGATATCGTACTCGGTACGTACCCTGTCAACACAATACCTGCCATGGTTTTGTTTGATTCTGGAGCTTCTCACTCATTCATTTCGAAGAGTTTTGCTTTGCAAAATAATTTTTCGATGCTTCCCTTGGAAAAATCAATGATCATCAAGTCCCCTGGGATTAAGCAAGTGACCCAGAGTTATTGTCAAGGTGTGGTTATTGAATTTGAAGGATTGAAGTTTTACGCCAACCTTATTGTATTGGAAAGCAAAGGACTGGATGTCATCCTAGGGATGGATTGGTTAACCACCAACAAAGGTTTTATTGACTGCTTCAACCGGACCGTGATTCTCACACACCATCACGGGAAGACAATAAAAGTTTCAGCCAAAGAGAGACAAATACCTCGGCAACCGAGATTAAACAAGGTGGACATTTCTGAGCTGAACAAGGTTCCAGTAGTGTGTGAATTTCCAGACGTATTTCCAGAAGAACTACCCGGCATGCCACCGGACCGAGAGATAGAATTCAGCATTGAGCTAGCACCCGGAACCGCTCCCATTTACAAGAAACCATACAGAATGGCACCATCCGAATTGGTAGAATTGAAGAAGCAAATAAAAGAATTATTGGAGAAAGGATACATACGAGCCAGTTCCTCACCTTGGGGTTCTCCAATTTTATTTGCCAAGAAAAAGGATGGAACACTGAGATTGTGTATTGACTATCGAGCTCTTAACATGGTCACAATCAAGAACAAATACCCAATGCCCCGAATAAATGATTTATTTGATCAGCTCGCACAGGCCAAAGTCTTCTCAAAAATTGACTTGAGATCAGGATACCACCAATTAAAAGTGCGAACAGAAGATATTCCCAAGACAGCCTTCACTTCCAGATATGGACTGTATGAGTTCACAGTAATGCCATTTGGGCTAACCAACGCCCCCGCATATTTTGTTCACCTCATGAACAAAGTATTTATGAAGTATATGGACAAGTTTGTTGTGGTATTCATCGATGATATTCTGATATACTCCAAAACACCAGAAGAGCACGCCGAGCATCTCAGGATTGTACTAGGAGAACTCAGGAAACATCAACTGTACGCCAAATTCAGCAAATGTGAATTTTGGCTAAGACAGGTGGGTTTTCTGGGCCACGTGCTAACCCAAGAAGGTATTGCAGTAGACCCGGAAAAGGTCAAGGCCGTACTTGGCTGGAAACCACCAGCTAGCGTAACGGACGTACGGAGTTTCTTGGGAATGGCAGGCTATTATCGGAGATTTATTGAAGGATTCTCCACCATAGCAAAGCCAATGACGCAGTTGCTCAAGAAAGGCAAGAAGTTTGAATGGACGGAAGCATGTGAGAAAAGCTTCCAAGAGCTAAAAAGGAAATTAACAACGGCACCAGTATTAATTGTGCCAGACATACACAAGAATTTTGAGGTATATTGTGACGCATCCCGGAAAGGCCTCGGATGCGTATTGATGCAAGAAGGCAAGGTAGTTGCGTATGTCTCCAGACAACTTCGCAAGCATGAGGAGAATTATCCCACTCATGACTTAGAATTGGCAGCGGTCATCCATGCACTCAAGGAATGGAGACACTTTCTACTTGGAAATCGTTGTGAAATATACACAGACCATAAGAGTCTTAAGTATATTTTCACACAGCCGGAACTTAATTTACGGCAACGACGCTGGTTGGAGTTGGTGAAGGATTATGATGTTGGAATCCACTATCATCCCGGAAAAGCAAATGTTGTGGCAGATGCCCTTAGTCGGAATCCCAGCACGGACAACGACAGTATACCAAATTTGAGGCCAGAATTTCAACAGGAATTTGCCAAACTCAATTTAATAATGGTCACCGAAGGCAGTGTGTCGAATTTGGAAATACAGCCTACCCTGATGGAAAAGATTAAGGAGGCTCAGCATGGACACCCCAGCATTGATGGCATAAAAAGGAAAGTGAGTTTGGGCAAGGCCTCAGAATTCAACGTAGATGAGCAAGGAATATTGTGGTACGGAGAGAGACTTTGCGTACCAAATATCAAGGACCTCAAACAGCAGATTCTGGCTGAAAGCCACACCGCTCCGTATTCAATCCATCCTGGAGGAACAAAAATGTACAAAGACCTTCAGGAAAATTTTTGGTGGCACGGTATGAAGAGAGACATAGCCACGTTCATTGCATGCTGTGACTCTTGTCAACGCATCAAGGCCGAGCACCAGAAACCAGCCGGGCTGTTACAGCCAAACAAGATACCCGAGTGGAAGTGGGACGAGATTGGAATGGATTTCATTGTTGGACTACCACGGTCACGACACGGAAATAATGCCATATGGGTCATCACCGACAGATTAACTAAGGTAGCACACTTTATCCCGGTGAAGACAACTCACACCACTCAGAGACTGGCCAGACTTTATCTTGCCCGTATCGTCTGCCTGCATGGAGTCCCAAAGACTATCATATCCGACAGAGGCACACAGTTCGTCTCTAGATTTTGGGATCACCTACAACAGGCACTGGGAACCCAACTATCATTCAGTACCGCATACCACCCCTAGACTGATGGGCAAACTGAACGCGTAAACCAAATTCTAGAAGACATGCTGAGAGCATGTGTCCTCACCTACGGAACCAGTTGGGAAGAAAGTTTGACATACGCAGAGTTCGCATACAACAACAGTTATCAAGCCAGCTTGCAAATGGCACCCTTTGAAGCTCTATATGGTTGAAGATGTCGTACCCCGCTTAACTGGTCAGAAACCGGGGACAGCCACATCTTCGGCCCAGATATGCTCAAAGAGGCTGAGGAGAAAGTTAAGACGATTAGAGATCGACTCAAGACAGCTCAAAGTCGGCAAAAGAGTTATTACGATCGAAAGCATCGGCAAATCAGTTTTGAACCCGGAGAGTTTGTATACCTAAGAGTTTCTCCTATGAGGGGTCTGCAGCGATTCGGGATTAAGGGAAAACTATCACCAAGATTCATCGGACCATTCCGTATAGTGGCCCGAAGAGGCACGGTAGCCTACCAGCTAGACCTACCCGGGGATTTATCCGATATCCACAACGTGTTCCACATCTCGCAGTTGAGAAAGTACGTGAGCAACCCAGAGAAGCAAGTATCACATGAAAATATTGACGTGCAACCAGACCTCACCTACCGGGAGCACCCAATAAAAATATTAGAAGAGTCTGAGAGGAGGACCCGACAGAAAACCATCAAGTTTTTCAGAGTTCAGTGGAGCAATCACACCGAGAATGAAGCAACTTGGGAGAGAGAGGATTTTCTTCGGACAGAGCACCCACACCTGTTTAAGGATCAGCTGAAATCTCGGGGACGAGATTTTTCCTAAGGGGGTAGGTGCTGTGACACTCCAAAAATTTTGTGGTTTTTGTTTTCAGCAAGAGCCTTGCTTGGTTTAAAGAAGGTCATTTAAACCCTTCTTAAAAACCTCTCTTCTGAGTTTTCCCTCTCAAAATCTTTTCTTGGATTTAGTTTCTTCTAAAAAGAAAACCTTTTTGGTTTTGGGCTTTTCTTTGGTTTTGATCCCTTCCTGTTTTTACCATACCTCTTATGGTAAAATTCTCCCAAAACCCCTCCTTCCACTTTGGGACAACCCAAACATGCTGTCCCGACTAGTTAAATCCATTTTTGGATTTTTATCTCATTTATTTCTTATCCCAAAACAATTCTGCCCTTTATTTTGAGCCTAGGTAATTTGCAAAGCAAGTACCTTAATGCCTTTGAACTTTGACCTCAACTCAACTCCCCTGGATAGTCCTTAGCACCCACAACCTAGAACCATCAAGATCCACTCTTCTTCTTTTCAAGATTTTCAAAATTCACCCTCTGCAAGTTTGGACCAGATTTGTAAAATTTGGTGAAATTCATATCTCCACTCCTCCAAAAATTCCACCAAGATTCAGGCAATCCCCAGTTGCAATGAGAGACCACTCCACCAAAAACCAGCTCAAGGAAAAATCCCCACATGCCAAAATCATTCTATCGAACACCTGGCCTGCACTATTACTGTTCATCTTCAGAAATTCAGTAAGTGCAGTGTCGTTTCTTCGTTAGAGTTCAGTCACGCGTCGACTGTGCGCCTGGCGCGTTGCGCACGGCCCTTCCTCCCTATCCGGAGCACCACACGCATGCTTGGCTCGTTCCTGGCATCGGTGGCACCCTGGCCCGCCTGCGCCGGCGTGTTCCGCGGCGGCAGAACCCCGTGGCGGCCGACAGGGGGGCACCCTGCGGCATAACGCCGTTCTTCACCGCCCAAATCACCTGAGCGCTCCGCGTGGCCATCTCCCTTGCCAGCACACGCATGCAGCGCCGTCGCCGCGGCCTGGCACGCGCAGGGCGCGCTCTCTGCCGCCGACGTGCCGTACGGCCGTTCCGTCGGGGACAGGCCGTAACCACCCTTGCCACGTTGAGTTAGGTACTGGATTGGAACCAGTACTCTGTCTAGACGATGCTCAAGCATCTAAACCATCCGTCCAGCCACAGCGCCGCCGTAATCTCTCACCGGACTTATCCCGTTCACGGCAACCGCCTCGGGCCGACTATAAATAGCGCCTCCGAGCTCGCTCTCACACCGGCACACCTCCACCACCTCACCAGACCCCACCTAGCCACTGGAAGAGCCTCGAGGGGCCCTTCTTCCTCAACTCCGGCCACCTCCGTCGACCTCGGACTCCGGCAGCGTTCTCTCCGGTGAGAACTCCTCCACTGCCCTAGACTTGCCCGTAGCCTCATGGCACCACTAGGAGGCTAACCCCCACTCCAATTTGACCCCCGCAGCTCTCTCCGGCGAGATCCATGACGACCCGAACCACCGTTCGCCAGAGAAAGGGCCGCCGTCGACACGGTGCTCGCCGGCGAGCACCACCACCACCCACCGACGCGGAAGGACGTGCTGAACACGGAGGTACCACCTGATCCCCCTGCCTCGCCGTGGATCGCCGTCGGCGACCACCGCAGCTCTCGGGCGCCGTCGAGCCCTGTTTTCTTCGTTTGAATATTCAAACCTGATGGGTGGGACCCGCCTGTCAGTCTCTCATTCGTTTCTTTTAAACGAATCATTTTCTAGACTTTTCTGCAGAACCCCTGGGAGTTTTTATTTCATTACAAAAAGGTCCCTGAATCAAAACCCTTATAACTTTTAAACAGAAAAGGATTTTGGTTTGATTCTTTTTCTGTTCTCTTTAAAATTTTGTCTAGTTTGTTATCAGATTTATTTGAGAATTTATTTAGATTACTTTTGTGCACCTCGCGGTATTTACGTTACGTGCGTATTTTCTTATACCGTAGATACCGGAGGAGGTGACGGAGCCGCGAACTACACCCAGTTAGACTCCGACTACTCCGAACCAGGCAAGCATGTTTGAACTCTTGATATGATGAGTGTTTGTTGCATGTTTGCATTTAGGAGTTTCATGGCATGTTTATGAACATTTCTTTGAATGTTATATTTCATGCACAGAAGTGGAAAGTAAGTTTCGGAAAGCCATATGTTGTTGGATACATATTTGCATGGCCATGTGATGGCATGAGGATGGGTAAGATGGCAGTGTTGTGGCATGCCAGTCTTACGCCAGTCTATTTGACTTCAGTGTCATCGTGAATCAAATCACATTCCCATTCATTTCCTTCCTGTACTGCCACATGTTTTCCGCAAGGAATATGGCTTAGTAAGTTGCAAACCGTTTTCCTGGTACACACCAAATAGAGAGGCCGGGATGAGGGTTCCATGGCCCTGGATTAAAGCCCGTCATCCGGTCAGGGGGCATGGGTGTTTCCGGTTGGGACCGAGAGGGGGGCACCCCTTAGAGCGCGTGTATAGAAATTTGATCCCATGCTATTCGCGGTTGTGACCTCCCCGTCTCAAAGTTTTTCTTGGACGTTGTCCAGGGTGATTCCTGGCATCGTGAGGTGGAATGGGTGTGTACTGGTTAAATGTGTTTCTACCGAAATACCGTAAACGGAACTAGTCCTTCGTGACTACGGAAATCCGTTGGCTGTGGTCAGTTAGTACAAACTCTGCAGAGTCACAAATCCTTAAATCGTCTTGTACATGTCCAAGTATTGTGTTCATCTTATCTTGTCAGATATCAGCCTCAGTGACAAAACCCGGTGGACTACATGAGTTTTAAATTCGGTTAAGAGTTTATTCCTGTGGATGGACTAACCCGTTATTTACTATTGATATAAGCCCTTTTTGTGATGTCGCTCAGACGTCCGACTGTGACATACTTGTTATTTACATTTGATATAAGCCCTTTATGTGATGTCGCTCAGACGTTCGACTATGGCATTTCTTTTACAAGCCCTTTCTGTGATGTCGCTCAGACATCCGACTGTGGCATTTCTTTTACAAGCCCTTTCTGTGATGTCGCTCACACGTCCGACTGGCATTTCTTTTACAAGCCCTTTCTGTGATGTCGCAGAGACGTCCGACTGTGGCATTTCTTTTACAAGCCCTTTCTGTGATGTCGCAGAGACGTTCGACTGTGGCATTTCTTTTACAAGCCCTTTCTGTGATGTCGCTCAGACATCCGACTGTGGCATTTCTTTTACAAGGCCTTTCTGTGATGTCGCTTAGATGTCCGACTGTGGCATTTCTTTTATAAGCCCTTTATGTGGTGTCGCTGAGACGCCCAACTGTTGCATTTCTTTTATAAGCCCTTTATGTGGTGTCGCCTAGACGCCCGACTGTGGCATGAGTTTTATTTGTTTACCTTTCGAGGCGCCGCTCCAGACACCCGATCAGTTTTCAGTTATTTGTTTTACTTTTCAAGTCGTGCAACCACTTTATTATTGGAGTGAGCATCATTATTTTTGCTCATGACGCATTCATGCATGCATTTGTTATATCTTTTGTCCGAACTGTCTTGCGAGTACTTTCAAAGTACTCACCTGGCTTGTTGATTTGGCCACATGTTGATGAAGGCGATCTCATGGATGAAGAGTTCGATAGCGAGTCCGACGCCTAGAGGAGTCCCAGTCAGTCCTGTGCGATCCTGCATTTGGTCACTGTATTATATCCGCTTCCGCCACCTCAGTAATAAATCCATCGAGCCTCACCTCGACGCTCGATTGGCTGCCAGTTAGGAGTCAAGTTATCCACCACCACTTTTATCTCGAGCTAGTAGCATGTCACCACACCCCTGTGTCATAACCGCCCTTATGTAAGATATTGGCGAGTTTGTAATAAATTGTTGAGCAGCCTCAGCTCAACCTTGTAATATATTTTATGCTACTGGTCCTCTGTTTATCAAGTATTTGTCTACCAGTGAGGATAACTTTTCCTATACTGGGATCTAAAGATCGATTTTCTCAATAAGTATTTTATTGAAAAACCGGTCGTGACACCCACTATGGCCCATTAAGCCCCCGGGGGGTTCCGGTAACCCCACGGTACTCCGGTAAAATCTCGATTTCACCTGGAACACTTTCGTTATCCAAATATAGGCTTCCAATATATCAATCGTTATGTCTCGACCATTTTGAGACTCCTCGTCATGTCCATTATCACATCCGGGACTCCGAACAACCTTCGGTACATCAAAACTCATAAGCTCATAATATAACCGTCATCGAAACTTTAAGCGTGCGAACCCTACGGGTTCGAGAACTATGTAGACATGACAGAGACACGTCTCCGGTCAATAAGCAATAGCGGAACCTGGATGCTCATGTTGGCTCCTACATATTCTACGAAGATCTTTATCGGTCAAACCGCATAACAACATACGTTGTTCCCTTTGTCATCGGTATGTTACTTGCCCGAGATTCGATCGTCGGTATCTCAATACCTAGTTCAATCTCATTACCGACAAGTCTCTTTACTCGTTACGTAATGCATCATCCTGTAACTAACTCATTAGCTACATTGCTTGCAAGGCTTATAGTGATGTGCATTACCGAGAGGGCCCAGAGATACCTCTCCGACAATCGGAGTGAAAAATCCTAATCTCGAAATGCGTCAACTCAACAAGTACCTTTGGAGACACCTGTAGAGCACCTTTATAATCACCCAGTTACGTTGTGGCGTTTGGTAGCACACAAAGTGTTCCTCCGGTAAACGGGAGTTACATAATCTCATAGTCATAGGAACATGTATAAGTCATGAAGAAAGCAAATAGCAACATACTAAATGATCAAGTGCTAAGCTAACGGAATGGGTCAAGTCAATTACATCATTCTCCTAATGATGTGATCCCGTTAATCAAATTAGAACTCATGTCTATGGTTAGGAAACTTAACCATCTTTGATTCACGAGCTAGTCATGTAGAGACATACTAGTGACACTCTGTTTGTCTATGTATTCACATAGGTATTATGTTTCCGGTAATACAATTCTAGCATGAATAATAAACATTTATCATGATATAAGGAAATAAATAATAACTTTATTATTGCCTCTAGGGCATATTTCCTTCAGTTTCCCACTTGCACTAGAGTCAATAATCTAGTTCACATCGCCATGTGATTTAACACCAATATTCACATTTGTACGTGATTAATACCCATAGTTCACATCGTCATGTGATCAACACCCAAAGGGTTTAATAGAGTCAATAATCTAGTTCACATCGCTATGTGATTAACACCCAAAGAGTACTAAGGTATGATCATTTTTTGCTTGTGAGAGAAGTTTAGTCAACGGGTCTGTCACATTCAGAGCCGTATGTATTTTGCAAATATTCTATGTCTACAATGCTCTACATGGAGCTACTCTAGCTAATTGCTCCCACTTTCAATGTGTATCCAGATTAAGACTTAGAGTCATCTGGATCAGTGCCAAAACTTGTATCGATGTAACCCTTTACGACGAACCTTTTGTCACCTCCCTAATCGAGAAACATATCCTTATTCCACTAAGGATAATTTTGACCAATGTCCAGTGATCTACTCCTAGATCACTATTGTACTCCCTTGCCAAACCAGGCCAGAGTATACAATAGGTCTGGTCCATAGCATGGCATACTTTTATAGAACCTATGACTAATGCATAGGGAATGACTTTTATTCTCTTTCTATTTTCTGCCGTGGTCAGGATTTGTGTCTTACTCAATTTCATACCTTTCCAACACAGGCAAGAACTCTTTCTTTGACTGTTCCATTTTGAACTACTTCAAAATCTTGTCAAGGTATGTACTTATTGAAAATCCTATCAAGCGTCTTGATCTATCTCAATAGATCTTGATGCTCAGTATGTAAGTAGCTTTACTGAGGTCTTTCTTTTAAAGAACTCCTTTCAAACACTTCTTTGTGCTTTCTAGAAAAATTCTACATCATTTCTAATCAACAATATGTCACTCACATATACTTATCAGAAAGGCTGTAGTGCTCCCACTCACTTTATTGTAAATACAGGCTTCACTACAAGTCCGTATAAAACTATATGCTTTGATCAACTTATCGAAGCATATATTCCAACTCCGAGATGCTTGCACCAGTCCATAGATGGATCGCTGGAGCTTGCACATTTTGTTAGCACCTTTAGGATTGTCAGAACCTTCTGGTTGCATCATATACAACTCTTCTTTAAGAAAACCATTAAGGAATGCAGTTTTGACATCCATTTGCCAGATTTCATAAAATGTGGCAATTGCTAACGTGATTTGGACAGACTTAAGCATCGCTACAGTTGGGAAAATCTCATTGTAGTCAACACCTTGAACTTGTCGAAAACCTTTTTTTGCGACAAGTCGAGCTTTGTAGATAGTAACACTACTATCAACGTCCATCTTCCTCTTCAAGATCCATTTATTTTCTATGGCTTGCTGATCATCGGGCAAGTCCACCAAAGTCCACACTTTGTTCTCATACATGGATCCTATCTCCGATTTCATGGCCTTCAAGCCATTTCGTGGAATCTGGGCTCATCATCGCTTCCTCATAGTTTGTAATTTCATCATGGTCTAGTAACATGACTTCCAAAACAGGATTACCATACCACTCTAGTGCGGACCGTACTCTGGAAGACCTACGAGGTTCTGTAGTAACTTGATCTGAAGTTTCATGATCATCATCATTAGCTTCCTCACTGATTGGTGCAGGAATCACTGGAACTGATTTCAGTGATGAACTATTTTCCAATTCAGGAGAAGGTATTATTACCTTATCTAGTTCTACTTTTCTCCCACTCACTTCTTTCGAGAGAAACTCCTTCTCTAGAAAGGATCCATCTTAGCAACGAATATCTTGCTTTCGAATCTGTGATAGAAGGTGTACCCAACAGTTTCCTTTGGGTATTCTATGAAGACGCACTTCTCCGATTTGGGTTCGAGCTTATCAGGTTGAAAATTTTTCACATAAGCATCACAGTCCCAAACTTAGAAACGACAAGTTTGGTTTCTTGCCAAACCACAGTTCATAAGGCGTTGTCTCAAACGGATTTTGATGGCCCTATTTAAAGTGAATGCAACTGTCTCTAATGCATAACCCCAAAATGATAGTGGTAAATCGGTAAGATACATCATAGATCGCACCATATCTAATAAAGTGCGGTTATGACATTCGAACACACCATTACGCTGTGGTGTTCCATGTGGCGTGAGCTGTGAAACTATTCCACATTGTTTTATATGAAGGCCAAACACGTAACTCAAATATTCTCCTCCATGATCAGATCGTAGAAACTTTATTTTCTTGTTACGATGATTCTCCACTTCACTCTGAAATTCTTTGAACTTTTCAAATGTTTCAGACTTGTGTTTCATTAAGTAGATATACCCATATCTGCTCAAATCATCTGTGAAGGTCAGAAAATAACGATACTTGCCACGAGCATCAACACTCATTGGATCGCATACATCGGTATGTGTTATTTCCAATAAGTCAGTAGCTCGTTCCATTGTTCCGGAGAACAGAGCTTTAGTCATCTTGCCCATAAGGCACGGTTTGCAAGCATCAAATGATTCATAATCAAGTGATTCCAAAAGTCCATTTTTATGGAGTTTCTTCATGCGCTTTACACCGATATGACCCAAACGGTAGTGCCACAAATATGTTGCACTTCATTATCAACTTTGCATCTTTTGGCATCAATATTATGAATATGTGTATCACTACGATCGAGATCCAACAAACTATTTTCTTTGGGTGTATGACCATTGAAGGTTTTATTCATGTAAACAGAACAACAATTATTCTCTGACTTTAAATAAATAACTGTTTTGCAATAAACATGATCAAATCATATTCATGCTCAACGCAAACGCCAAATAACATTTATTTAGGTTTAACACTAATCCTAAAAGTGTAGGGAGTGTGCGATGATCATCATATCAATCTTGGAACCACTTCCAACACACATCGTCACTTCACCCTCAACTAGTCTCTGTTTATTCTGTAACTCCTGTTTCGAGTTACTAAATTTTAGCAACCGAACAAGTATCAAATACTCAGGGGCTACTATAAACACTAGTAAGGTACACATCAATAACCTGTATATGAAATATACCCTTGTTCACCTTGCCATCCTTCTTATCCACCAAATATTCAGGGCATTTCCGCTTCCAGTGACCATTTCCTTTGCAGTGCAAGCACTCAGTTTCAGGCTTTGGTCCAACTTTGGGCTTCTTCGCGGGAGTGACAACTTGCTTGTCATTCTACTTGAAGTTCCCTTTATTTCCCTTTGCCCTTTTCTTGAAACTAGTGGTCTTGTCAATCATCAACACTTGATGCTCTTTCTTGATTTCTACCTTCGTCGATTTGAATATCACGAAGAGCTCGGGAATCGTTTTCGTCATCCCTTGCATACTATAGTTCATCACGAAGTTCCAGTAACTTGGTGATGGTGACTAGAGAACTCTGTCAATCACTATCTTATCTGGAAGATTAACTCCCACTTGATTCAAGCGATTGTAGTACCCAGACAATCTGAGCACATGCTCACTAGTTGAGCAATTCTCCACCATCTTTTAGCTATAGAACTTGCTGGAGACTTCATATCTCTCAACTCGGGTATTTGCTTGAAATATTAACTTCAACTCCTGGAAGATCTCATATGGTCCATGACGTTCAAAAACGTCTTTGAAGTCCCGATTCTAAGCCGTTAAGCATGGTGCATTAAACTATCAAATAGTCATCATATTGAGCTAGCCAAATGTTCATAATGTCTGCATCTGCTCCTGCAATAGGTCTATCACTCTAGCGGTGCATCAAGGACATAATTCTTCTGTGCAGCAATGAGGACAATCCTCAGATCACGGATCCAATCCGCATCATTGCTACTAACATCTTTCAACACAGTTTTCTCTAGGAACATATCAAAATTAACATATGAAAACAACAATGCGAGCTATTGATCTACAACATAATTTGCAAAATACTACCAGGACTAAGTTCATGATAAATTTAAGTTCAATTAATCATATTACTTAAGAACTCCCACTTAGATAGACATCCCTCTAGTCATCTAAGTGATCACGTGATCCAAATCAACTAAACCATAACCGATCATCACGTGAGATGGAGTAGTTTTCAATGGTGAACATCACTATGTTGATCATATCTACTATATGATTCACACTCGACCTTTCGGTCTCCAGTGTTCCGAGGCCATATCTGCATATGCTAGGCTCGTCAAGTTTAACCTGAGTATTCCGCGTGTGCAAAACTGGCTTGCACCCGTTGTAGATGGACGTAGAGCTTATCACACCCAATCATCACGTGGTGTCTGGGCACGACAAACTTTGGCAACGGTGCATACTCAAGGAGAACACTTTTATCTTGAAATTTAGTGAGAGATCATCTTATAATGCTATCGTCAATCAAAAACAAATAAGATGTATAAAAGATAAACATCATACGCAATCAAAAATATGTGACATGATATGGCCATCATCATCTTGTGCCTTTGATCTCCATCTCCAAAGCATCGTCATGATCTCCATCGTCACCGGCATGACACCATGATCTCCATCATCTTGATCTATATCAATGTGTCATCACATGGTCGTGTCGCCAACTATTGCTCTTGCAACTATTGCTATCGCATAGTGATAAAGTAAAGCAATTATTTGGCGCTTGCATCTTATGCAATAAAGAGACAACCATAAGGCTTCTGCCAGTTGCCGATAACTTCAACAAAACATGATCATCTCATACAACAACTTATATCTCATCACGTCTTGACCATATCACATCACAACATGCCCTGCAAAAACAAGTTAGACGTCCTCTACTTTGTTGTTGTAAGTTTTACGTGGCTGCTACGGGCTGAGCAAGAACCGTTCTTACCTACGCATCAAAACCACAACGATAGTTCGTCAAGTTAGTGTTGTTTTAACCTTCTCAAGGACCGGGCGTAGCCACACTCGGTTCAACTAAAGTTGGAGAAACTGACACCCGCCAGCCACCTGTGTGCAAAGCACGTCTGTAGAACCAGTCTCGCGTAAGCGTACGTGTAATGTCAGTCCGGGCCGCTTCATCCAACATTACCACTGAACCAAAGTATGACATGCTGGTAAGAAGTATGACTTGTATCACCCACAACTCACTTGTTTTCTACTCGTGCATATAACATCAATGCATAAAACCTAGGCTCGGATGCCACTGTTGGGGAACATAGTAATTTCAAATTTTTCCTATGCACACGCAAGATCATGGTGATGCATAGCAACGAGAGGGGAGAGTGTTGTCCACGTACCCTCGTGGACCGAAAGCGGAAGCGTTAGCATAATGCGGTTGATGTAGTCGTACGTCTTCACGGCCCGACCGATCAATCACCGAAAGCACGGCACCTCCAAGTTCTTGCACACGTTCAGCTCGATAACGTCCCTCGAACTCCGATCCAGCCGAGTGTCGAGGGAGAGTTCCGTCAGCACAATGGCGTGGTGACGATGATGATGTTCTACCGTCGCAGGGCTTCGCCTAAGCACCGCTACGATATTATCGAGGAGGACTATGGTGGAGGGGGGCACCGCACACGGCTAAGAGATCAATGATCAATTGATGTGTCTATGGGGTGCCCCCTCCCCCGTATATAAAGGAGCAAGGGGGATGTGCGGTCGGCTAGGAGGAGGCGCGCCAGGAGGAGTCCTTCCCCCACCAGGAGTAGTACTCCCTCACTTCCTTGTTGGATTAGGAGAAAGGGGGAAAG
The DNA here is from genome assembly GCF_018294505.1 of Triticum aestivum. Taxonomy (NCBI): domain Eukaryota; kingdom Viridiplantae; phylum Streptophyta; class Magnoliopsida; order Poales; family Poaceae; genus Triticum; species Triticum aestivum. The sequence continues at coordinate 59,867,644 of NC_057807.1, forward strand.
AGGAGGGAGAGAGGAAGGAAAGGGGGGCATCGCCCCCCTCTCCATGTCCTTTCGGACTAGGGGGGAGGTGATGAAGCCATGTACCTAGGGTAGGGTCATGGACCTGTCCAAGACACCCTACCCAAGGACATCTCTAGAAGAAATCACCTTTCAGTCGACCTGGAAAGGTTCCACTCGACGGACTCGAAGATACTCGACCACGAAGCCAAGCACTCGACCAACAGGAAACCTAAAGTCACTCTGCACGTAACGGTCTGTCATTAAGTAGCCTTTATGGTCTTCATAGCACTTTATGTGGGCGTTACCAGTAACCCCCTGTCTTAATGTACTTTAAACCCTGCATAACTGAGGGCTGGAGGGGTCTGGCAAACTCTATATAAGCCACCCCCCTCCTTAGTGTAAAGGGTTCGCACCCCTGTAACTCATACGCATATAATCCAGTCGACCGCCTCCGGGCTCCGAGACATAGGGCTTTTACTTCCTCCGAGAAGGGCCTGAACTCATAAAACTATTGCGTATACAACTACTCCATAGCTAGGATCTTGCCTCTCCATTAGTAACCCCCCTACACTACTGTCAGACTTAGAACCACGACAGTTGGCGCCCACCATGGGGCAGGTGTCTTAGCGACTTATTGGAGAAGTTGCAATTTTTCCGATCTCCTTCATCATGGTTTCAGGCGGAGTTTTGGTCGAGGGCCGCGAGATCCGTCTCGGCGCTCTCAAGTTCATCGCCGACGACTCTGCTTGGCTTCAGGAGGCTCTGCTCGACATCAACGCGCTGCCAGTCCGCGGAGCGACGCACTTTCACGCGTGCGTCCACGGCGTCCTCCTGCGGCAACCATCGACCCAGTATCGGTCGGTCGTTGTGTCATCCTCCCTCCCTGCTTCCCGCCGGCGCAAGCGCTCCGGTTGGTCGAGGCTTCAGCAGTGGGTGAGGCACGCGGTGGCCCGCCAGTCGGCCACCCCCCAAGTCGCGGCAATCGAGCCCAACAAATCTCTCTACGGCTTGTTCGACCTGTCAACTGGCTTCGCAGAGACTGCATCCGAGTGCGACAATGGTGATCCAACGGCGGAGGTTCTGATGGTCAATGGACCACGCAGTCCTCCCGGTTTTCCCGGCACCGAAGGAGGCGATGGCGGAGGTGATCCGTTGCATGCCCATGAAGAGTATCTCCCCGAACCCCTCAATTCGCTGCACAGGGAAGAACTTCGCCGCTGGAACATGGATGCACTTCACACTCCTATCGTTGGAGAAACCCCTGAGGCTCATGCCTTAGAGGACGCTGAAAGTGCAACTATCCCTAGGTGGTTTTGGTAATTCATAACAACATATAGCTCATTGAGCTAATGCTATTCCAAGACTATTATTTCAGGAAAGCTCAATGAATGGCATGGCATGGATGATGAAAGTGGATCCCTCAAAATACTAAGGACAAAGGATTGGCTCAAGCTCAAAAGCTCAAGACTCTTCATTTTACATTTTAGTGATCCAAGATCACATTGAGTCTATAGGAAAAGCCAATACTATCAAGAAGGGATGAGGTGTTGCTTAATGAGCCTCTTGCTTCATGTGCTTAGTGATATGCTCCAAAACCCTCAACTACTTTCCCACATCCACAAATGACCTAAACCTAAAGCCAAAATCGATCACACCGATTCTTTCTATCCGGCACCACCGATTCCAAAAGTCATAGCCACTGCCACAAACCCTAAGCAAATCGGTCTTACCGATAGGGATCTCGGTCTCACCGAGATGGGGTTGCAATCTCTCTGTTTCCCTTTGTAACGTTTCGGTCTAACCGAAGTGAGCGATCGGTCCCACCGAGATTGCAATGTAAACTCTCTGTTTCCTTTTTGTAACATTTCGGTCTCACCGAAAAGAGCAAATCGGTCCCACCGAGTTTACTTGACCAACTCTCTGGAAAGCTTATTACCAAATCGGTCTCACCGAGTTTGTGTAATCGGTCTCACCGAGATTACGTTATGCCCTAACCCTAACCGAATCGGCCTCACCGAGATGCATGTCAGTCCCACCGAAAATCACTAACGGTTACTAGGTTTACTAAATCGGTCCGACCGAGTTTAACGATTCGGTCCCACCGAGTTTGGTAAATTATGTGTAATGGTTAGATTTTGTGCGGAGGCTATATATACCCCTCCACCTCCTCTTCATTTGTGGAGAGAGCCATCAGAACGAACCTACACTTCCAACTTACCATTTCTGAGAGAGAACCACCTACTCATGTGTTGAGGCCAAGATATTCCATTCCTACCATATGAATCTTGATCTCTAGCCTTCCCCAAGTTGCTTTCCACTCAAACCCTCTTTCCACCAGATCCAAATCCTATGAGAGAGAGTTGAGTGTTGGGGAGACTATCATTTGAAGCATAAGAGCAAGGAGTTCATCATCAACGCACCATTTGTTACTTCTTGTAGAGTGGTGTCTCCTAGATTGGCTAGGTGTCACTTGGGAGCCTCCGACAAGATTGTGGAGTTGAACCAAGGAGTTTGTAAGGGCAAGGAGATCGCCTACTTCATGAAGATCTACCGCTAGTGAGGCAAGTACTTCATGGGCGACGGCCATGGTGGGATAGACAAGGTTGCTTCTTCGTGGACCCTTCATGGGTGGAGCCCTCCGTGGACTCACGCAGCCATTACCCTTCGTGGGTTGAAGTCTCCATCAACGTGGATGTACGATAGCACCACCTATCGGAACCACGCCAAAAACATACGTGTCTCCAATTGCGTTTGAATCCTCCAAACCCTTCCCTTTACTTTATTGCAAGTTGCATGCTTTAATTTCCGCTGCCTATACACTCTTTGCATGCTTGCTTGAATTGTGTGATGATTGCTTGACTTTTCCTAAAATAGCTAAAATCTGCCAAACTCTAAAATTGGGAAAAGGTTAAGTTTTTATTGATCAAGTAGTCTAATCACCCCCCCTCTAGACATACTTCAAGGTCCTACAAGTGGTATCAGAGCATTGGTCTCCATTTGCTTTGATTTTCATAGCTTTTGGTGGTCATAGCCTTGGTTTCACAACCTAGGAGAGTATGGCGTCTAGCGAGGGAAATTATCACCGTAGAGGTCCTTACTTTGATGGTACTAATTTTTCTAATTGGAAGCATAAGATGAAAATGCATATTCTTGGACATAACCCCACCGTTTGGGCAATTATTTGTATTGGCTCGCAAGGTGAATTCTTCAATGGGAGAGAACCGAACCGTGAAGCTAATGCGGAAGAATTGAAGATGCTGCAATACAACGCTCAAGCATGTGACATCATCTTCAACGGATTGTGCCCCGAAGAATTCAACAAAATCAGCCGTCTTGAGAATGCAAAGGAAATTTGGGATACTTTGATTGATATGCATGAAGGTACCAAGTCCATTAAGGAATCCAAGTTGGATGTGCTCCAAAGTCAGCTTGACAAGTTCAAAATGAAGGATGGTGAAGGTGTCGCTAAAATGTACTCTAGGATTGCTCTTATCACAAATGAGATTGTCGGCTTAGGGAGTGAAGAGATGACCGACAAATTCATCATCAAGAAAATCCTAAGAGCATTGGATGGAAAGTATGATACCGTGTGCACATTGATCCAAATGATGCCAAACTACAAAGATCTCAAGGCAACGGAAGTCATTGGAAGGATTGTTGCTCATGAGATGTCACTCAAGGATAAGGAGGAACTTCACAACAAGTCAAGTGGTGCTTACAAAGCCTCAAGTGAAGCCCCCACATCATCAAGTGAGAAACCAACCTTCAATGAAGAATTGAGCTTAATGGTGAAGAACTTCAACAAATTCTACAAAAGTAGAAGCAAAGAAAGAAGCTCCAAGTCAAGGTCCTACAATGACAAAAGATCTTCCAGTCGAGAGCGCTTGCTACAATTGTGGGAGACCCGGGCACTACTCCAATGAGTGTACGACACCCTACAAAAGAAGAGAAGATTCTCCAAGAAGAAGGAGCAAAAGAGAAGAATCACCACCAAGAGAGAGGAGGAGGAGAGATGATCGTTATGAACGAAGACCCTCACGGAGAAGTAAGGATTCGGAAAGAAAGGACAAGTCATCAAGGAGCTACACAAAACGAAGACATCAAGCTCATGTTGGTGAATGGGTTTCCGGCTCCGACTCCGACAATCACTCCAAGAGAAGCTATCACTCCGACTCCGAATATACTCAAGATGAAGGTGTTGCCGGTCTAGCACTTGTCTCAACCAACTCCTACAACATATTTGACTCACCAAATGAAGGTGTTGGAAGATGCTTCATGGCCAAAGGTCCAAAGGTAACACATCTCGAGTATGTTGATTTTAATAGTGATGAAGATGACTTGCTTGTGGATGATGATTTACTTGTTGACAACTCTAGTGATGAATACTATGATGAAACGTCAATTAATCATGCTAATCAAACGAATGACAATGATAAGGAGAAAATTGAGCTTCTAACTAAAGAACTAAATACTCTTAAGTTGGCTCATGAAACTATCTTCGAAGATCATCGAGAACTTTTAAGGGCTCATGAGAAGTCACGCTTTGAAAAGATCAATTTTGAGCAAGAGCATGAGTTCTTAAAGGCAATCAATGATGATCTCTGCAAGAAAAGTTCTTCTTACATTGCCAAGCGTTTACTCTTATCTACTTACATGCCTCAAGTCAAGTCTAGTAAAAAGTACAAGAAAGATACTTCCTCTAGTAGTAACAATAATAATGTCAAATCCAATGTTGTTGCTTCTAGTAGTTCTCTTGATTCCACTAATGATTCTCTTAGCCAAGTTACACTTGAGCAAGAAAATAGTTTATTGAAGGGAATTACAGAGAAATGTATTTACAAGATCCTTGCCGGGAGTAAGCAATTCGAGGAAATTGTACACAAGCAAGGAAGGCACCGGAAGAATCAAGGTGTTGGTTTTGAACGAAAGTTCAACGCCAATGGAGTTGAGTGGGAAGAAGATCAATACCCCAAGACAAAGTTTGTTCCTTAACAAGAGAAGTATGATCCTACTTCCTTCAAGGGGACACAAGCTCAAGATGATCTTCCACCACAAGACCACAAGAACAAAGACAAGGACAAGCTTAAAGAAGAGATTGATGCATTTGAAGAAGCACCTAAAGCCTCATTCAGTTGGGTCCCCAAGACTACGTCAAGTTCTACTTCATCAAGTACAACTACAACTCCAAGGATTCCCATCAAGATGATGTGGATCCCGAAGAAGAAGAACTAGAGAGTTCTTGAGGGTGACTCCGCCAACATTCTTCACTCATATCATTTTGGCAAGAACAAGTGCAATCAACTTTCACATCTTGCACTAGTTCAAGGAGTCACAAACCCTCATGTTGGTAAGGCAAGGGACAAGGTAACCTAATGTTTTCATGGACATCATCTTGTGTGTGCATCACTCTATGTCTATGGATATTCTTGTTTGTTCCTTGTGGGACTAACCCATGTAGGCAAGTTGAAAGTGCAACTCACTCCAAAGGATTGCTCCAAATGATCTACATCAACATTGAGCATCTACATCTTCAACACCTACATGAAGTCATCATTGACAAAACCCAAGGTTAGTTCATCCCTCTAAGGCTTTGTTCGGTTAATCCCATCCCCAGGTGGATTGGGGGGGATTTGCAGGGATTTTGGCCTGTAGGGGATTAATTCCCCCTCAATCCCCTTCAAATCCACCCCAACCGAACAAGCCCTAAGGGGGGATCTCACATCTAGGGGGAGCTTAACTCTAAGAATTGAGTCAAAGCAACTCTAATGGTGTGAACACATTAATGCATTATGTAAAAGTGGTAACCCCACTTGAGCTTAAACGATGAGTATGACCTATGATCAAATGTTCTCATTTGACTCCTAAGTCAATATACTCATATATAGATGACCTAGTCATCGCCAATTGCTTGATAGATGCTAAAATTGGTTGTGCATGCTTTGCCACATATTTCAATTGCCATATTATTGTGTGAGCATGTTGGTCCATATTTTACTCATTCAAGGACATCCACTTGTTGTTTTGTTTGTTTTGATTCTTTTATTTGTGCCAAGTGGATGGACAAGAATGCCTAAGAACCTTCTTTAGCTATCTATGCTTTTCTCGCATCAAACTCTATTCATGCTACATCACAAAAGTTGATCAAGTCAGATTCGAACCACTCTGTGTGAGGAGCACTCGGAGTCCCCGATTTGTCATAGACTTAAACATCCAAAACCTCTTAGTGATTCTCGGTCTGACCGATCCTTCCATTTCGGTCCTACCGAGATCATCAAGTTGATCTGAGTTTTCAATCTCGGTGCAACCGATTTGAACTTTTCAGTCTCACCGATTTGCTGTAACTGAACACAGTTATGCATCTCGGTGCCACCGAGTTGTTCCACTCGGTCACACCAACAGGGTCGAGCTATATATATAGCCACGGGCAAAATTTTGGAAATTTCTCCGAAACGCTTCGCCCGTGCAACAGCTCGCTCTGCCATCATGGTCTCCGTCGTCTCCTCGTCGCCAGCAGCCTCCTGTCGCTAGTCTCCGCGGCCTTCAACAGATTTCGTCCCCGCCGTTGCCACCGTAGCAAGTCCACCGCCAAGTTAGGGTATGGACTTAATCTTTGTGCTATCCACGTCTGATTCCTGGCACATTGTTTTCATATTGATTCTTGCCACGATTGAAACTCTTCTATCTAGCCAAAGTAGTTCATAGATTAGATGTGATTCAAATTTTTAGGGTTAGGTTTCAGCCGAAACCATCTCGGACCCACCGAGTTGAAAAACTCGGTCTCACTGATTTGGCTTATGCCATTGCACTAGTGACTCTCGGTCTGACCGAGAATTACTAATCGGTGCAACCGATTTGAGGATTCTGTGAAATCCTAGCAGTCTCGGTACCACCAAACTGAAACTCGATCCAACCAAGATCATCAGTTTAGGTTCCAAAACTGCTTCGGTATCACCGAGTTTGAAAATCGGTGGATCCAAAATGCTTTCTGTGGAAAACTAAGACTGAACTTTTGAGTCATTCTTTTGCAAAAACCTCTGCATTTTGTGATGCTCATCTTTTCTATCTCATCTATAACTCTTCACAGGGTCAGCAGTCAGCCTTTGCAGTATGTCTAATCAAAGTGACAGCCAGAACAGGTCAGAAGAGCAGATGGACTTGAGTGAGGGCACTTGTCCCTCAACTTCAGATGAAGGGAGCAGAAGTACTCCTAGCAATTTGCCTAAGGCTGCAACTAGGCAAAGGAGGAAAAGAACTTCAGATTCCTAGGATGAAGATTACAAAGCTGAGGAAGATGAGGCTACTTCCAAGAAAGTGGTGCTCAATAAGGAATATGGCTCAGCAAAGAATACAAAGCCAGGCATGAAGACCAAAAGGCCTGCAGGAAGACAACCAATGTCCAAGGCCAGAGCATCAACTCAACTGCCTAAAAGGCCTGATCCCAAAGAGCCAACTGCAGAAGGAAAGAAGAGGAAGGAAAGGGTCAAGAAGACCATGGCCAAAACTGTTGGTCAACCTTCCATGATGGAAGAGGAAGAGCTTGCTGCACCAGCTCCAAAGGCAACTAAGATTATGGGAGATGCAATCAGATCAGGGGCTGCAACATCCAAGCCCAAGGAATCACCCAAAGCTGCCTCCAAGGCCAAGCAAGTTCCAAAGAGGAATACTAGGAGTATTCCAGCTGCTGAGAAGAACAAGGCCCCAGTGCCCAATGTTGCTGAAGATTCAGATGAAGAAGGACAGGTTCTAAGAAAGCTCAAGCCCAAGATACCAGACCACAATGATGCCCATCATGTGGCTGAGGACATGAGAATCAGGAAGGATTCAGGGCTGAGACTGTGGAGAATGGAAGATCCATATGCTTCAAGAAGAAGAACTGATGTTGACTACAGGTTCCACACAAAGGAACAGCAGGACTTCTATGAAACAATTCTGTTGGACAAGAAGCCCATAGTCTGTGACATGAGGTGGGTTGACTGGAAATTCATCAAGGAAAATGAACAGCACTATCCTCGAGTGCAAGACAGCTTAGTTGCTTGTGGAGTTGCAGATTTTGTTGGACAGAAGTTCACCAACTAGAATGATGAGATTATCATGCAGTTCTACTCCACAGCACACTTTTACCCAGATGGAAGAATAGTTTGGATGTCTGAAGGTATAAGGTACCAGTCCACTATTGAAGAATGGGAAAGTTTGATCAATGCCCCAAGGAGAATGAGGATGACCTAGACATTTATGCAAAGAAGAAATTGGGTCACAATTCAATGGCTCACATGTACAAGGAAATTCCAGACAAGGCATTAGAGACTCACAAGTTTGGATCAGTTCACTTTCTGCTGTCAGGGTTGCCAACCATAAATTGGATTCTGAGGCACACTTTGTTGCCCAAGTCTGGTGATCATAACATGATCAGAGGGCATGCCATCAACATGTTGCATGTGTTTGATGTGCCACAGAAGTTCAAAGTCATGAGCCTGATCATTGAAACAATCAAGAGGACTGCAGCAGATCAGAAGAGGAGCTGTGGATATGCACCTCAGATTCAAGAATTGATAAACTCAAAGATGGGCACAGGAAAATATCAGTTGGATAAGGAACACTTTCCACTTTATCCAGACTTTGAGGACAATGAGGTTGTCATGAATGAAGATGATCCACAATCAGTTCAAGCTCAGGAGAAGAAGGAGAAGGCAAAGAAAGAGAAGGCTGCCAAGATGCCAACTCAAGAGGAGGCATCTGAATATTTCTTGAAAATCAAACAGGAGCAGCTTGGTTACTTGATAGCATCACCTCTGAGGATTGAGAAGGGGTTGGCCACCCTAACTCAAAACCAGGAGAGCCTGGAAAGAATCACGGAACAAAAATTCTATGATCTAGATGTCAAGGTAACTGAGATTCAGTCTGTTGTGGAGCAGCTGCAGGATGATATGCACGAGAGGAAGGGCAAGACTACCTCCAATGTGTTTGCCAGAGTGCCCAGAGCCCAGAGGTCAGTTGCAGTGCCAGTGACAGACACTAGAGCAACAACTTCAGCACCAGCCACTGCCCCTACAGTTCTAGTGCAACCAGCTCCAGCACCAACTCCTCCAGCTCCATCCACTTCAACTGAAGCCTTCATCCAAGGAGCCATCTCTACACCACCACCAGAAGATCTAGCCTGAGAGTCAATCAAGCACTATGCATTTTCTATGAACTTTTTGGTAACTTGTTGCCAAAGGGGGAGAAAAATGTATAGATCATAGGCTTCGAGAGAGAGAGTGTGTTGCTTTTGTTCTCTCTTGCTTTATTTGGTGGTTTTTCAATCTTTGTTTGTTTTTGGTTGAGATACTATGCTTGTGAGACATTGATGATCATGTGTTTGATCATAAGCTACACTTATGCATGCTTGATATTATCCTATCTATCTTATGTGATCACTCACTATGCTTGGTGATGAGTGCATGTGTTCATTGTTTATTATTTAGAGCGCTCCACCAAGATGTATGTGACATGGAAGAGTAACCCATGAGCCTAATTCATTGTGCATTTGCAGTCCAAAGCAAATCTAAAACTATGCACAAATTTAGGGGGAGCTCTTGCTTATCACATACTTCTCAAAGCGACGATGTTATTTAAATTTTATTATCATTTGTCGAAGCTTTGATCTATATGTTGTCATCAATTACCAAAAGGGGGGAGATTGAAAGTGCAACTATCCCTAGGTGGTTTTGGTAATTCATAACAACATATAGCTCATTGAGATAATGTTATTCCAAGACTATTATTTCAGGAAAGCTCAATGAATGGCATGGCATGGATGATGAAAGTGGATCCCTCAAAATACTAAGGACAAAGGATTGGCTCAAGCTCAAAAGCTCAAGACTCTTCATTTTACATTTTAGTGATCCAAGATCACATTGAGTCTATAGGAAAATCCAATACTATCAAGAAGGGATGAGGTGTTGCTTAATGAGCCTCTTGCTTCATGTGCTTAGTGATATGCTCCAAAACCCTCAACTATTTTCCCACATCCACAAATGACCTAAACCTAAAGCCAAAATCGGTCACACCGATTCTTTCTATCCGGCGCCACCGATTCCAAAAGTCATAGCCACTGCCACAAACCCTAAGCAAATCGGTCTTACCGATAGGGATCTCGGTCTCACCGAGATGGGGTTGCAATCTCTCCGTTTCCCTTCGTAACGTTTCGGTCTAACCGAAGTGAGCGATCGGTCCCACCGAGATTGCAATGTAAACTCTCTGTTTCCTTTTTGTAACATTTCGGTCTCACCGAAAAGAGCAAATCGGTCCCACCGAGTTTACCTGACCAACTCTCTGGAAAGCTTATTACCAAATCGGTCTCACCGAGTTTGTGTAATCGGTCTCACCGAGATTACGTTATGCCCTAACCCTAACCGAATCGGCCTCACCGAAATGCATGTCAGTCCCACAGAAAATCACTAACGGTCACTAGGTTTACTAAATCGGTCCGACCGAGTTTAATGATTCGGTCCCATCGAGTTTGGTAAATTGTGTGTAACGGTTAGATTGTGTGTGGAGGCTATATATACCCCTCCACCTCCTCTTCATTCGTGGAGAGAGCCATCAGAACGAACCTACACTTCCAACTTACCATTTCTGAGAGAGAACCACCTACTCATGTGTTGAGGCCAAGATATTCCATTCCTACCATATGAATCTTGATCTCTAGCCTTCCCCAAGTTGCTTTCTACTCAAACCCTCTTTCCACCAGATCCAAATCCTATGAGAGAGAGTTGAGTGTTGGGGAGACTATCATTTGAAGCACAAGAGCAAGGAGTTCATCATCAACGCACCATTTGTTACTTCTTGGAGAGTGGTGTCTCCTAGATTGGCTAGGTGTCACTTGGGAGCCTCCGACAAGATTGTGGAGTTGAACCAAGGAGTTTGTAAGGGCAAGGAGATCGCCTACTTCGTGAAGATCTACCGCTAGTGAGGCAAGTCCTTCGTGGGCGACGGCCATGGTGGGATAGACAAGGTTGCTTCTTCGTGGACCCTTCGTGGACTCGCGCAGCCGTTACCCTTCGTGGGTTGAAGTCTCCATCAACGTGGATGTACGATAGCACCACCTATCGGAAGCACGCCAAAAACATCCGTGTCTCCAATTGCGTTTGAATCCTCCAAACCCTTCCCTTTACTTTCTTGCAATTTGCATGCTTTAATTTCCGCTACCTATACACTCTTTTCATGCTTGCTTGAATTGTGTGATGATTGCTTGACTTGTCCTAAAATAGCTAAAATCTACCAAACTCTAAAATTGGGAAAAGGTTAAGTTTTTATTGGTCAAGTAGTCTAATCACCCCCCCTCTAGACATACTTCAAGGTCCTACAGACACGCGCTTGGCCAACATGGCTAAGCGCACTCGACTGGAGAACCTTCAGCGAGCACTCGACGAGCGTGCGCGGCAATGGATTCCGGACTCCAGTCGACGTCGGCTCTTTCCACCACCGACTCCGGTATATCGAACGGCGATTCAGAATTTAGCAGCTGTGGCCCGTATAGAAGAGTTAATTCAGCCTTCCCAAGCAGAGGTTGGCAGAGGCTTGATGCAGATCAGAGATTTACTTCGGGCAGCAGGAGATCAAAATTCAGCTGTATTGCAGTCGCGGAATAGGATTCACAGCAGATCCGTAGCTGTAAATATAGTCCAGTCGGCTCATAGCCCCAGATCACCCCCGAGGCGTGAGGGGCGTGGAGACCGACACGATCAGTACAAGAATCGTGAGCAGTATGATCACCGATTCGATCGCGATGATCAACATCGAGTGCCCACCCCTCCCCCAAGGGGTGGATCGTACACGCCTCGACAGCAGGATGATAGACGCTAGCACGGTGTTGGGCGAAGGATTCCAGTCGACCCCAGGGAACCAGGCTTTGATGCGAGATCCATTATCATTCAAGGCCTGGTCGACAGGAACAGTGCTCACCGAGAGGGTCACGACAGAGATGTACCCACCAGTAGCCGAGTGCATGTCTCAAGACCAGAGTGTTTCAGCAAAGCCATCAGGGCCGCGGTGATTCCCCCCAACTTCAGGTTGGCGACTGGAGTCAGTAAGTTCAATGGTGAGTCTAAGCCTGATACTTGGCTTGAAGACTACCGAGTGGCTGTTCAGATTGGCGGCGGAAATGATGAGGTGGCCATGAAACATCTGCCTCTTATGTTGGAGGGATCGGCCATAGCATGGTTGAATCAGTTGTCACCCAGCAGCATTTACACATGGGAAGATCTTTCCCGAGTGTTTGTCAGAACGTTTGAAGGAACATGCAAGCGACCAGCAGGACTGATAGAGCTGCAAACTTGTGTGCAGAAGTCGAATGAGACTTTGAGAGATTACATCCAGAGATGGATCACATTAGATCACACGGTAGAGAATGTATCTGATCACTAGGCAGTCTATGCCTTCAAGGAAGGCGTTAAGTATAGAGAGCTAAGCCTGAAATTCGGTCGAACCGGAGACATGTCTCTGAGTCGAATGATGGAGATAGCCACCAAATATGCCAATGGTGAAGAAGAGGATCGGCTCCAGAGTGGCAAGCACAAGTCAGTCGCCCAGGAAACCGGAGGAGGGAACTCCAGTCGGAAGCAAAAGCGAAAAGCCAAGCCAGCTGCTCCTGGAGAAGCCTTGGCCGTGACTCAAGAAAAGTTTAAAGGGAAGCCCAAAGGGCCTTGGAACCCTAAGAAGGTGAAAGACAAGGAGGGAAATGACATGATGGATTTGCCATGCCACATCCACACGAAGAAAGATGAAGAGGGTAACTTCATTTACCCGAAACATACCACTCGACAGTGTCGGCTCTTGATACAGCAATTCCAAGGGAAACAGCCCAAAGATAAGGAAAAGGAGTCGGACAAAGTTGAGGACAAGGGGGATAGTGATGAGGAATATCCCCAGGTCAATTCCACTCTGGTGATTTTTGCTGACGTTGAGAGCAAAAGTCGATTGAATGTTATCAACCGAGAAGTGAATATGGTTGCTCCGGAGACTCCCAATTATCTGAAATGGTCTCAGACTACCATCACGTTCGACCAGTCCGATCACCCGACACACATAGCCACCCTTGGGAGGCAAGCTCTGGTGGTCGACCCAGTCGTCGAAGGCACTCGACTGACTAAAGTGTTGATGGATGGTGGCAGTAGCTTGAATATACTGTATGCAAAGACACTGAAAGGGATGGGCATTCCGATGTCCAGACTCAGTACCAGCAACATGAGTTTCTATGGAGTCATTCCTGGCAAGAAGGCTGCATCACTCGGCCAGATTCTCTTGATGTGGTTTTCGGTGATTCCAAAAATTTCCGCAAGGAAAAGTTGACATTTGAGGTTGTGGATTTCCAGAGTGCCTATCACGCTATTTTGGGCAGGCCAGCTTATGCATGTTTTATGGCTCGACCATGTTACATGTACCTCAAATTAAATATGCCTGGCCCCAAAGGTGTGATCACTGTTACTGGCAATCGGAAGAAGGCGGAAGAGTGCTTCCAGAAAGGCTCAAAGATCGTCGATGCTCAGATGGTAGCAGAAGAGTGGCAGGAACACCAGAGAAATGCAGACCCGAGTGATTTGTTGCGAGCTAAGAAGCCCGCTACGGAATCAGCATTTCAGTCGTCGGTGAGACAAAGCCAGTTCACATCCACCCGACTGACCCCAACGCCGCTCCGACCAATATCTCTACAACACTCGACCCCAAATAGGAAGAAGCGCTCATCCAGTTCCTCCGTGAACACTAGGACATCTTCGCATGGAAACCTTCTAACATGCCGGGTGTTCCCAGGGGACTGGCTGAGCACCGCCTACGAGTCGACTCGAAAGCGAAACCTGTTAAAGAACATCTTCGACGGTCCGCCGTCGAGAAAAGAAAGGCCATTGGCGAGGAGGTGGCTCGGCTCTTAGCAGCAGAGTTTATCCGAGAAATTTACCAGTCCGAGTGGCTCACCAATGTTGTCATGGTCCCCAAGAAGGACAAGTCACTTCGCATGTGCATTGACTTTAAACATATCAATCGGGCCTGCCCAAAAGATCATTTTCCTCTCCCCCGCATCGACCAAATAGTCGACTCGACTGCGGGATGCGAGCGACTGTCTTTCTTAGACGCCTATTCCGGGTACCATCAGATCCGCCTGTATGGACCCGATGAGATCAAAACAGCTTTCATCACCCCATTCGGGTGCTTCTGTTATGTCACCATGCCATTCGGCCTCAAGAATGCCGGAGCCACGTTCATGAGGATGATTCAGAAGTGTTTGCTCACTCAAATCAGTAGGAATGTGGAAGCGTACATGGATGATATTGTGGTCAAGTCACGGAAAGGTTCCGACCTGCTGACTGGCCTTGCTGTAACATTTGCCAACCTCAGTAGGTATGATATCAAGCTTAATCCATCAAAGTGCACATTCGGAGTTCCTGGCGGAAAATTACTCGGTTTTCTCGTTTCCGAACGAGGAATCGACGCAAATCCAGAGAAAGTGGGCACTATACTCCGAATGAAAAGACCTATGCGTGTGCACGATGTTCAGAAGCTTACTGGTTGCTTGGCCACTTTAAGTCGATTCATCTCTCGTCTCGGTGAAAAGGCATTGCCTCTTTACCGACTGATGAAGAAGTCAGACAAGTTCGAGTGGACTCCTGAAGCTGATGCAGCGTTTGCAGAGCTAAAAGCCCTGCTTTCCACCCAGCCGGTGCTTGCTGCCCCGATCAGCAAAGAGCCTTTGTTGCTTTACATTGCAGCCACAGGACAAGTCGTTAGTACAGTACTTACGGTCGAGCAGGGAGAAGAAGGAAAAGCCTTTAAAGTTCAGCGCCCGGTATATTATATTTCTGAAGTTCTGACCCCATCAAAGCAAAGATACCCTCATTATCAGAAGCTTGTATATGGGATTTATATGACCACGAAGAAAGTTGCTCATTATTTCTCTGACCATACCATTATAGTCGTCAGCGATGCCCCATTGTCAGAGATTCTGCACAACAGAGATGCAACTGGTCGCGTGGCGAAATGGGAAATTGAACTCCTTCCCCTGGATATCAGATTTGAGGCAAAGAAAGCTATCAAGTCCCAAGCAATAGCTGATTTCATCGCCGAGTGGACCGAACAGCAACTGCCGACTCAAGTTCACTCGGAGCACTGGACCATGTTCTTTGATGGCTCTAAGATGCTGAATGGTTCCGGTGCTGGGGTAGTGTTGGTTTCCCCCCGAGGAGATAAGCTCAGATACGTACTCCAGATTCACTTTGATTCCTCCAACAATGAAGCAGAATATGAAGCACTTTTGTATGGGTTGCGTATGGCCATTTCACTCGGCGTCCGTCGCCTCATGGTCTACGGCGACTCGGATTTGGTGGTTAACCAAGTGATGAAGGAGTGGGACGTCAGAAGCCCAGCCATGACTGGTTACTGCAATGTAGTAAGAAAGCTGGAGAAGAAATTTGAGGGGTTAGAGCTTCATCATGTACCCCGACTAAAAAATCAAGCAGTTGATGATTTGGCAAACATAGGTTCCAAGAGATAAGCCATTCCCAGTGGTGTCTTTTTGGAACATATCCACGCCCCGTCGGTTCAAGAGGATCCTTTCACCGAAGAAGCCCCACAGCCAAAAAGTGCCGCGGATCCGACTGAAGTTGAGGTCCCAGCTGCGGTCGGCCTGATCATGGAAGTTTTGGTTATTACTCCTGACTGGACAGTGCCTTACATCACGTATATCCTAAGGAAAGAGCTCCCAAAGAATGAAGAAGAGGCTCGACAGATCGTCCATCGATCCAAGGCCTTTATTGTGATGAAGGGGCAGTTGTACAGAGAAAATGCGACTGGAGCCAGTCAGAAATGCATAACGCTGGAAGAGGGTCGGATAATTCTTAACGACATCCACTCGAGGACCTATGGCCATCATGCGTCCTCTCGGACTATTGTGGCTAAAGCATACCGAGCGGGGTTTTACTGGCCCAGAGCAAATGAAATGGCGAAGGAGATAGTCGACAAGTGTGAAGGATGTCAGTTCTATTCCAATATGTCTCACAAGCCTGCCTCAGCCTTGAAGACCATTCCAATCGTCTGGCCCTTTGCTGTCTGGGGATTAGATATGGTTGGACCACTGAGAACTGGCAGAAGCGATTTCACCCACGTACTGGTAGCAGTCGACAAGTTCACCAAGTGGATCGAAGCAAAGCCTATCAAGAATCTTGATGCCAGCACTGCTATCAGCTTCATCAGAGAATTGATATTCAGATATGGAGTCCCGCATAGCATCATCACTGATAATGGGTCAAACTTCGATTCCGACCAATTCAAAGCTTTTTGCGCCTCACAAGGCACACGAGTCGACTACGCTTCCGTCGCCCACCCCCAGTCGAATGGACAAGCAGAAAGAGCAAACGGCCTAATTCTCAAAGGACTGAAACCCCGGTTGATGCGTGATCTCAAACACACAGCAGGCGCGTGGGTCGACGAACTTCCATCAGTTCTTTGGGGATTGAGGACTATGCCTAATCGGTCGACTGGGAGAACTCCATTCTTTCTGGTCTATGTAGTTGAGGCAGTTCTGCCGAGCGATCTGCTTCATAATGCACCTCGAGTCGAGCTCTATTCTAAAGTTGAAGCAGAGCAAGCCCGGCAGGACGCAGTCGACCTTCTAGAAGAAGAAAGAGAGATGGCCTTGATCCGATCGACCATCTATCAGCAGGACTTGCGTCGTTTCTATGCTAGAAACATGAAGAGTCGAGCCTTCCAAGAAGGGGACTTGGTCCTCCGAGTGGATCAACAGAAGCCACACAAACTCGCCCCTATTTGGGAGGGCCCCTTCATTGTCACCAAAGTTCTCCACAATGGAGCATACCGTCTTTACAATGTCGGTCGCCAGATTGATGAGCCACGAGCTTGGAATGCGGACCTGCTCCGCCCCTTTTACACTTAAGTACTCACTCGGATGAGTTGTAATAAAAGTACTCCTATAGTTTGTTTATGAAAGACAAAAGTGTTATAATTTTCTCATTGATTGTTGTTGCTTTTGTCTATAAGAGAAATCCCCCAATGGGTGGCTTAGCTGTGATCCGTTCCGCCTAAGTTTGTAAAAAAAATCCTACCGAGTGACGAGCAGGCCTCTCACTCGGGGGCTTAGCTGCGAATCCGTTTCGCCTAAGTATTTGAAAATCCTACTGAGTGACGAGCAAGCCTCTCACTCGGGGGCTTAGCTGCGAATCCGTTTTGCCTAAGTATTTGAAAATCCTACCGAGTGACGAGCAAGCCTCTCACTCGGAGGCTTAGCTGCAGTCCAGTACTCGCCTAAGTATTCGAAAATCCTACCGACTGACGAGCAAGCCTCTCACTCGGAGGCTTAGCTGCAGTCCAGTACTCGCCTAAGTATTTGAAAATCCTACCGAATGACGAACAAGTCTCTCACTCGGGGGCTTAGCTGCAGTCCAGTACTCGCCTAAGTATTTGAAAATCCTACTAGGTGGAGAGAAAACCCCCCACTCGGAGGCTTAGCTGCAGTCCAGTACTCGCCTAAGTATTTAATCCATCCCAATCCGCAAGGGCGATGAGGTGCAGGTCGACTGCCACCTTCTCCTTCGGAGCTACACCACAAGTACAAAAATCCTGCCGAGTGGAGAGCAATCCTCCCACTCGGGGGCTTAGCTGCAGTCCAGTACTCGCCTAAGTGTTTGAAAATCCTGCCGAGTGGAGAGCAATCCTCCCACTTGGGGGCTTAGCTGCAGTCCAGTACACGCCTAAGTGTTTGAAAATCCTACCGAGTGGAGAGCAATCCTCCCACTTGGGGGCTTAGCTGCAGTCCAGTACTCGCCTAAGTGTTTGAAAATCCTACCGAGTGGAGAGCAATCCTCCCACTCGGAGGCTTAGCTGCAGTCCAGTACTCGCCTAAGTGTATGAAAATCCTACCGAGTGGAGAGCAAA